>NC_053399.1:14088410-14452577 GCF_905171765.1 Bufo bufo | reverse complement strand
AATTCAGGGAAGATGGGACAACCCTAGGGAACATTTGACGCCCGTGTACCCTCTACCAGGTTGTCGCCGTGCCCTCATTTTGGACCTTGTAGGAGTCGTGTCGGAGGATTGGAGACACTTGGTGAAATGGATTACCCCCATATAACGCCATCTTTCCTTTTCTCACAATAGTTTCCTATGATCTGTTGGAAAACTGCACAATCCATTTATCAAAATGTCTTTTAAATAGGAAGGAGAGCGGGGGAGGGGGCCTTACTGGTGCCGGATGGCTCTTCCAGGTGATGGATCTGTACTGGGAGGTTGTGGTGGGTCCTTCTGGTGTCTTTAATCTTTTTTCCGAATGCTGTTGATCACGCAGTAATTGCGTGCAGCGCTCCAGAACAAGCCGGCGATCCCCCTGCGTCACTCGGTGCAGACCACCCCTCCGTCCCCCGGAGTGCAGGAAAACCCGGTGATTATAGACCCTCCTCCGTGCACACCTTGAAAACCACATTTTTATTGGCCAATTTATTTTAAAGGGGTTGTCTAAATTATATTTATTGATGACCTATCCTCAGGATAGGTCATGAATATCAGATCGGCGGGGGTCCGACACCCGCCACCCCCGCCAATCATCTGTTTGACGAGAAGGCGTGCGCCGTGCCAGCGCTGCCTCCCCTTCACGGTTTGCCTTGCATCTGCAGTGGTGAGCAGGTGTAATTACACCCAAGCCGTCCCGTTCATTTCAAGTGTATAGGAGCGATCCGACCCATTGAAATGAATGGCACGGCTTGGGTGTAACTACACCTGCTCACCGCTGCAGATGCAAGGTAAACCGTGAAGGGGAGGCAGCGCTGGCACGGCGCGCGCCTTCTCGTCAAACAGCTGATTGGCGGGGGTGCCGGGTGTCGGACCCCCGCGATCTGACATTGATGACCTATCCTGAGGTTAGGTTATCAATAAATATAACTTGGACAACCCCTTTAAGGATCTCTATCTTAAAAGGGTTCTCGCGCTTCAGAAAGTAGAATTTTTTTATGTAGAGAAAGTTACTACAAGTCACTTACTAATGTATTGTGATTCTCCCTATTGCCTCCTTTGCTGGCTGTATTCATTTTTCCATCACATTATACACTGCTTATTTCCATAGTTATGACCACCGCTGCAATCCATCAGAGGTGGTCGTGCTTGCACACTATAGGAAAAGGCACCGGCCTCTCTGGTGCTGGATGCAGTATTATAGTAGTTATATTCCTGTACATAGAAGGCAGTATTATACACTGCGTGCAGAATTATTAGGCAAATGAGTATTTTGACCACATCATCCTCTTTATGCATGTTGTCTTACTCCAAGCTGTATAGGCTCGAAAGCCTACTACCAATTAAGCATATTAGGTGATGTGCATCTCTGTAATGAGAAGGGGTGTGGTCTAATGACATCAACACCCTATATCAGGTGTGCATAATTATTAGGCAACTTCCTTTCCTTTGGCAAAATGGGTCAAAAGAAGGACTTGACAGGCTCAGAAAAGTCGAAAATAGTGACATATCTTGCAGAGGGATGCAGCACTCTTAAAATTGCAAAGCTTCTGAAGCGTGATCATCGAACAATCAAGCGTTTCATTCAAAATAGTCAACAGGGTCGCAAGAAGCGTGTGGAAAAACCAAGGCGCAAAATAACTGCCCATGAACTGAGAAAAGTCAAGCGTGCAGCTGCCAAGATGCCACTTGCCACCAGTTTGGCCATATTTCAGAGCTGCAACATCACTGGAGTGCCCAAAAGCACAAGGTGTGCAATACTCAGAGACATGGCCAAGGTAAGAAAGGCTGAAAGACGACCACCACTGAACAAGACACACAAGCTGAAACGTCAAGACTGGGCCAAGAAATATCTCAAGACTGATTTTTCTAAGGTTTTATGGACTGATGAAATGAGAGTGAGTCTTGATGGGCCAGATGGATGGGCCCGTGGCTGGATTGGTAAAGGGCAGAGAGCTCCAGTCCGACTCAGACGCCAGCAAGGTGGAGGTGGAGTACTGGTTTGGGCTGGTATCATCAAAGATGAGCTTGTGGGGCCTTTTCGGGTTGAGGATGGAGTCAAGCTCAACTCCCAGTCCTACTGCCAGTTTCTGGAAGACACCTTCTTCAAGCAGTGGTACAGGAAGAAGTCTGCATCCTTCAAGAAAAACATGATTTTCATGCAGGACAATGCTCCATCACACGCGTCCAAGTACTCCACACCGTGGCTGGCAAGAAAGGGTATAAAAGAAGAAAATCTAATGACATGGCCTCCTTGTTCACCTGATCTGAACCCCATTGAGAACCTGTGGTCCATCATCAAATGTGAGATTTACAAGGAGGGGAAAACAGTACACCTCTCTGAACAGTGTCTGGGAGGCTGTGGTTGCTGCTGCACGCAATGTTGATGGTGAACAGATCAAAACACTGACAGAATCCATGGATGGCAGGCTTTTGAGTGTCCTTGCAAAGAAAGGTGGCTATATTGGTCACTGATTTGTTTTTGTTTTGTTTTTGAATGTCAGAAATGTATATTTGTGAATGTTGAGATGTTATATTGGTTTCACTGGTAAAAATAAATAATTGAAATGGGTATATATTTGTTATTTGTTAAGTTGCCTAATAATTATGCACAGTAATAGTCACCTGCACACACAGATATCCCCCTAAAATAGCTAAAACTAAAAACAAACTAAAAACTACTTCCAAAAATATTCAGCTTTGATATTAATGAGTTTTTTGGGTTCATTGAGAACATGGTTGTTGTTCAATAATAAAATTAATCCTCAAAAATACAACTTGCCTAATAATTCTGCACTCCCTGTAGTAGTTATATTCTTGTACATAGGAGCAGTATTATAGTAGTAATATCTTTGTACATAGGAGCAGTATTATAGTAGTTATATCCTTGTACATAGGAGGCAGTATTATAGTAGTTATATTCTTGTACATAGGAGGCAGTATTATAGTAATTATATCCTTGTACATAGGAGGCAGTATTATAGTAGTTATAGTCTTGTACATAGGAGGCAGTATTATAGTAGTTATATTCTTGTACATAGGAGCAGTGTTATAGTAGTTATATTCTTGTACATAGGAGGCAGTATTATAGTAGTTATATTCTTGTACATATGAGGCAGTATTATAGTAGTTATATTCTTGTACATAGGAGGCAGTATTATAGTAGTTATATTCTTGTACATAGGAGGCAGTATTATAGTAGTTATATTCTTGTACATAGGAGGCAGTATTATAGTAGTTATATTCTTGTACATAGGAGGCAGTATTATAGTAGTTATATTCTTGTACATAGGAGCAGTATTATAGTATTTATATTCTTGTACATAGGAGCAGTATTATAGTAGTTATATTCTTGTACATAGGAGGCAGTATTATAGTAGTTATATTCTTGTACATAGGAGCAGTATTATAGTAGTTATATTCTTGTACATAGGAGCAGTATTATAGTAGTTATATTCTTGTACATAGGAGCAGTATCATAGTAGTTATATTCTTGTACATAGGAGCAGTATTATAGTAGTTATATTCTTGTACATAGGAGCAGTATTATAGCAGTTATATTCTTGTACATAGGAGGCAGTATTATAGTAGTTATATTATTGTACATAGGAGCAGTATTATAGTTGTTATATTCTTGTACATAGGAGCAGTATTATAGTAGTTATATTCTTGTACATAGGAGCAGTATTATAGTAGTTATATTTTTGTACATAGGAGGCAGTATTATAGTAGTTATAGTCTTGTACATAGGAGGCAGTATTATAGTAGTTATATTTTTGTACATAGGAGCAGTATTGGAGTAGTTATATTCTTGTACATAGGAGGCAGTATTATAGCAGTTATATTCTTGTACATAGGAGGCAGTATTATAGTAGTTATATTCTTGTACATAGGAGCAGTATTGGAGTAGTTATATTCTTGTACATAGGAGGCAGTATTATAGCAGTTATATTCTTGTACATAGGAGGCAGTATTATAGTAGTTATATTCTTGTACATATGAGCAGTATTATAGTTGTTATATTCTTGTACATAGGAGCAGTATTATAGTAGTTATATTCTTGTACATAGGAGCAGTATTATAGTTGTTATATCCTTGTACATAGGAGCAGTATTATAGTAGTTATATTCTTGTACATAGGAGCAGTATTATAGTTGTTATATCCTTGTACATAGGAGCAGTATTATAGTAGTTATATTCTTGTACATAGGAGCAGTATTATAGTAGTTATATTCTTGTACATATGAGCAGTATTATAGTAGTTATATTCTTGTACATAGGAGCAGTATTATAGTAGTTATATTCTTGTACATAGGAGCGGTATTATAGTAGTTATATTCTTGTACATAGGAGGCAGTATTATAGCAGTTATATTCTTGTACATAGGAGGCAGTATTATAGTAGTTATATTCTTGTACATAGGAGGCAGTATTATAGTAGTTATATTCTTGTACATAGGAGCAGTATTATAGTAGTTATATTCTTGTACATAGGAGGCAGTATTATAGTAGTTATATTCTTGTATATAGGAGTAGTATTATAGTTGTTATATTCTTGTACATAGGAGCAGTATTATAGTAGTTATATTCTTGTACATAGGAGCAGTATTATAGTAGTTATATTCTTGTATATAGGAGCAGTATTATAGTAGTTATATTCTTGTATATAGGAGCAGTATTATAGTAGTTATATTCTTGTACATAGGAGGCAGTATTATAGTAGTTATATTCTTGTACATAGGAGCAGTATTACAGTAGTTATATTCTTGTACATAGGAGCAGTATTATAGTAGTTATATTCTTGTACATAGGAGCAGTATTATAGTAGTTATATTCTTGTACATAGGAGCAGTATCATAGTAGTTATATTCTTGTACATAGGAGCAGTATCATAGTAGTTATATTCTTGTACATAGGAGCAGTATTATAGTAGTTATATTCCTGTACATAGAAGGCAGTATTATAGTAGTTATATTCCTGTACATAGAAGGCAGTATTATAGTAGTTATATTCTTGTACATAGGAGGCAGTATTATAGTAGTTATATTCTTGTACATAGGAGCGGTATTATAGTAATTATATTCTTATACATAGGAGGCAGTATTATAGTAGTTATATTCTTATACATAGGAGGCAGTATTATAGTAGTTATATTCTTGTACATAGGAGGCAGTATTATAGTAGTTATATTCTTGTACATAGGAGGCAGTATTATAGTAGTTATATTCTTATACATAGGAGCAGTATTGTAGTTGTTTTATTATTGTAAATAGTGGCAATATTTTTGCACATAGTATTTATTTTTAAGTTTACTTAGGAAAACTTATTCTTTTATAGGTTGCAATGTATCTAAAGATATGATGATGACTGTAGCATTTAAGTTCCTATTAGTTGGGGGAAGGTTTGGTATCTTTCTTAGGCATAAGTCATCTTCTTTGAATTAAATCCATCCCACTCTGTGTATAACATCTAAGTGGCGCAGGTTCTGGCTGTTGGTAATGCCCCGTCTCTGTATGATGTATGTCTGTTGCTTCCCTTCAGCATCCTGTAGGAACAAAGCTGCAGATGAATACCTGCAGGATGGCAGTGCATTGTCTGTAACCTGTGTGGGCGATATCACTGCTCGCCCATTCTTAGCACTGATTAGTGTGAATCCCCCCCTCCCCATCTTAGTGATGGTTCACACTACCACACTGTACCCTGTCATGGAGCTTATGGGCCTAATGCTTATTGGTCCTCCTCCAATATCTTCTAGCAAAGAAGGGCAGAGTAAGCCCTGGGATATCCCCCCCTTGTGTGTGTCCTAACATTTCAGTGCCAGAGGAGAAGAGAAGTTGTCTGCAGGATCACATCACCCATGAGATGGGGGGGCTTTGAGCCACATCTCTCAATGGGGTTTGTCCCAGTTCTTTGTATACCATTGTATATGTATACAGTTTTTTGTTTGTTACAGCTGATGCAGTGCCTAGCAAAGGCTTGTATAGAATGGATGAAGATGTTATGAAAGGGGTGGCATCGCTATAACAAGCCTATTTCACATTGTGAGCCCCCTATTCAGAAGGAGGGACACCTCCCCCTTGTCAAATGCAGTTCTCAGCTTTAGCTAAAAATAGGGAATATTTGCTGAACCTATACTTACAGCATTTGTTCACCCTTGAACAGAATTAAACAGTTTTCATACTGATATATCTGCAAAATGCTAAGCAACCTTATAAATATATTGCATCACTGCACTGATCCTGAGTTACATCCTGTATTATACTCCAGAGCTGCACTCACTATTCTGCTGGTGTAGTCACTGTGTACATACATTACTTATCCTGTACTGATCCTGAGTTACATCCTGTATTATACTCCAGAGCTGCACTCACTATTCTGCCGGTGCAGTCACTGTGTATATACATTACTTATCCTGTACTGATCCTGAGTTACATCCTGTATTATACTCCGGAGCTGCACTCACTATTCTGCCGCTGCAGTCACTGTGTACATACATTACTTATCCTGTACTGATCCTGAGTTACATCCTGTATTATACTCCAGATCTGCACTCCCTATTCTGCTGGTGCAGTCACTGTGTACATACATTACATTACTTATCCTGTACTGATCCTGAGTTACATCCTGTATTATACCTCAGAGCTGCACTCTCTATTCTGCTGATGCAGTCACTGTGTACATACATTACATTACTTATCCTGTACTGATCCTGAGTTACATCCTGTATTATACTCCAGAGCTGCACTCACTATTCTGCCGGTGCAGTCACTGTGTATATACATTACTTATCCTGTACTGATCCTGAGTTACATCCTGTATTATACTCCAGAGCTGCACTCACTATTCTGCTGGTGGAGTCACTGTGTACATACATTACTTATCCTGTACTGACCCTGAGTTACATCCTGTATTATACTCCAGAGCTGCACTCACTATTCTGCCGGTGCAGTCACTGTGTACATACATTACATTACTTACCCTGTACTGATCCTGAGTTACATCCTGTATTATACTCCAGAGCTGCACTCACTATTCTGCCGGTGCAGTCACTGTGTACATACATTACATTACTTACCCTGTACTGATCCTGAGTTACATCCTGTATTATACTCCAGAGCTGCACTCACTATTCTGCTGGTGCAGTCACTGTGTACATACATTACTTATCCTGTACTGATCCTGAGTTACATCCTGTATTATACTCCAGAGCTGCACTCACTATTCTGCCGGTGCAGTCACTGTGTACATACATTACATTACTTACCCTGTACTGATCCTGAGTTACATCCTGTGTTACTTATGATAATGTAATAGCCCTCGGCTATTTTCCGCCGCCCCATAGGAAATGAATGGAGGGCAGCTGCGATAAAGGTGTGAGTCCCAGCGTGGGACCCCCACCTATAAGACAATGGGGGAATATCCTAGTGATATACCCTCATTGTCTGTGATGAAAATACCCCTTTAAGAACTGAAGGTACTTGTGCAATGAGAACATAACCTCGGATTCCAGTCTCTGCTGCTTTCCTGTAGGTACAAATATCAGTTTTCAGAAGGCCCTGATGAAGGTAGGTACCATTAACACATTAGGGTCAGGGTAGAGCGCTGCAGGTTGTTTGCCAGGGTAGGAAGCCGGGGGATATGTTCTTGCTTTTCACAGATGAACTCGTGATGATTCGGCTTCAGAAAAGACCTTGCAGGCCCTGCTGTCTGAAAAGCTGAGACGATGATCTGTGTGAAGGGAGAGCGCGGCGGCAGTATACAACGTCTCCTGATGTAACCTTTATTTCACAGCATTATTTGATACAATGTTTCACTTCACATAACTGTCCTTAAAGGGAACCTGCCATAATATTTATTCTTATGGCGCCGACCTATTCCGCAGCGCTTTACAATCAGACAGTTCATGTACAAACATAAACAAGTCAACAATTAAAAGGAGAGGAATGAGGGCCCTGCTCGCAAGAGCTTACACTCTATGAGGAGGTAGGTTTATCTCAATGTAAGAAACTTAAAGGGGTTTTCCCATCTCAGACAATGGGGGCATATCGCTAGTATATGCCTCCATTGTCTGATAGGTGCGGGTCCCACCTACAATGAGAACGGAGCCGGGAAATTAACGGAGGGTGCACTGTGCATGCACAGCGGCCCCCTACATTCATTTCTATGGGGCCGCCAAAAATAGCTGAGCGCTGGCTCGGCTATTGCTGTCTGCCCTATAGAAATGAATGGGAGCGGGGGCCGCGCATGCGTGGTGCGCTCCCATTCACTTCTCTGGGAGCAGCGCTTGGTGGTGGACGGACCCTGGGAAATCCGGGGTCCTCCAGCCACAGCGCTCCCCGCTTCGTTCTCGTTAAAGGTGCGCACCTATCAGACAATGGGGGCATATCCTAGCGTTTATGCCCCCATTGTCTGAGATGGGAAAACCCCCTTTAAATGTGAACCTCCGTTCCGCACTGAGGTGTGCTCAGCGCTCCCGCC
Organism: Bufo bufo; assembly: GCF_905171765.1. NCBI lineage: Eukaryota > Metazoa > Chordata > Amphibia > Anura > Bufonidae > Bufo > Bufo bufo. Next base: position 14,444,082 of record NC_053399.1, on the reverse strand, counting down.
AGTCCTCCTCCTGCATGATCGCCTCTTATTGGCAGGGTGAGATTGCACTTTTCCCCAGACATGTGCATAGGATAGCGGTAGATTAAAGGCTGTATGGTTTGTGTATTTTTGCAGATTTCCTGTTTGGGAATTCTGAGTTAGTATAGAGGATGCATCATCCAGGACTTTACTCTATAAGCCAGAGCAGCTGCAAGGAGCTCCTGTCCTTCCCTGGAGGACACGGCACATTCATTCCTGCATTGGATAAACAATCCTTTTATTTTGATAGGTACCATGTAATGCCACATTTGCCCTGTGGTGGTGCTGCAGGGAAATTGAACACTAAGGCTACTTTCACACTTGCGGCAGAGTGATCCGGCGGGCAGTTCTGTCGCCGGCAAAACGTATGCCAACCGATGGCATTTATAAGATTGATCAGGATCCTGATCAGTCAGAAAAATGCATTGAAATGCCGGATCCGTCTTTCCGGTGTCATCTGGCAAAACGGATCCAGCATTTATTCTTTTCACCTTGCGCAGACTGGAAGGACGGATCCGACACAAATACATTACTATGGATAGAAAAGATGGATCCGGCATTCAGGCAAGTCTTCCGTTTTTTGTGGACGGAGATAAAACCGTAGCATGCTGCGGTTTTTATCTCCGTCCTGATCATTCAAAAAGACTGAACTGCAGACATCCTGAACGGATCGCTCTCCATTCAGAATGCATGGGGATAAAACTGATCAGTTCTTTTCCGGTATAGAGCCCCTAGGACGGAATTCCATGCCGGAAAAGAAAAACACAAGTGTGAAAGTACCCTTAGGCCTCTTGCACACGACCGTATGGCTTTTTCATTTTTTTCACGGATCCGTTCAGTTTTTTGTTTCCGTTGTGTTTCGGTTCCGTAGTTCTGCAAAAAAATCCGTTGTTTGCGGATCGCAAATGTAAACATTAAATTTGTAATCATTACTGTAAAGTACAGTAATGTTTTTAAACAGTAAACACGTGGCGTGGGCATGGATCCGCAAAAAAAAACACGGATGACATACGGATGTGTTCTGTATGCATTCTGTATTTTTTGCGGACCCATTAAATGGAATGGAGCCACGGAACGTTTATTTGCGGACAATGATAGGACAAGTTCTATCTTTTAGAGGAACGGTTCTGCATACGGAATGGTTCCGCAAACGGAACCCGCAAAAACGAAATGGAAAAAAAAGCGTACGTGTCCAATAGGCCTTACTGAGAGGCCGTCCCCCCATAGAGCAGAGCTGATCGCTGGAGGTCTCAGCAGTCGGACACCTCGTGGTCATCTTATCATCAGTGGACACTTACTTCACCGCTGCCCACGGACAGCAAGTAGTCACTTTTTGACTGCTCCCTTGGTAATAACAGTTCATTAGTTGGAATAGGGTCCCAGAAATTAGGGTTATTTTTGGAAATCCCTTTGCATATATTGCATATGTTTTTCGGGGGGGGGGGGGGGGGGGGTTAATATTGATGACCTATCCTAGAATAGGTCATCATTTTTTGATCAGTGGAGGTCCAACTCTCACCACCCTCAACGATCAGCTGCTTGGTGAGCATCACGGCCTCCTCGCAGCTCACCAAGCACAGCGCCATCCATTGGATAGTGGCTGTGCTTGGTATTGCAGCTCAGCTAAATTCACTTGAATGGCACTGAGCTGCGCCTAAGGCCTCATGCACACGACCGTATTTTGTTTCCGTGTCCGATCCGTTTTTTTGTGTGGGTAGGATGCGGATCCATTCATTTCAATGGGTCCGCAAAAAACGCGGACAGCACACGGTGTGCTGTCCGCATCAGTTTGTCCGTTCCGTTGCTCCGCAAAAAAAATAGTGCATGTCCTATTTTTTTCTAGTTTGCGGACATGGATAGGCATTAATACAATGGATAGATGAAGTAAAAGAATGCTCCAGCACCGAAGGGCGTTTTGTACAAAATCCCGTTCTTTATTGAATTCTTCACCGAAAATACAGGTACGGACAGCGACAGTGGCACGGGGACCCACTGTTTCCCACGACCTACGCGTTTCGAACAATATCGTTCTTACTCATGGTCTGAGGTGTCTGGCGCTCACCCGTCTGAAATAAGGCCCAACCTTGAGTCATCCGCCCATAAGGAGGAGTCTCAGGAAATCAGGGCGGATCAAAAATCAGCTAGGTGGACGCAAGACACCTGTGAAAACAAGTTCGCCCGTGACATAAAACATTTCCATACCTGAAGTGCTACAACATATAAAACTATATATAATATAATACAATGATAAAACTTAGCAGACTGTATAATTCTACTCCAAGACAAAGAAAAAGCCACATAGTACCTGCAGACATATATACATATATAATTCATAGTTTAACAGTGAATTATATATTAATACAATGGATCCGCAAAAAAAACGGATACGCAAAAAAAAAGGATGCCATATGGAACGTCATCCGTTTTCTTGCGGACCGCAAAACACATACGGTCGTGTGCATGTAGCCTAAGCCATATGAATGATAAATGTGAATCTGTCACTGGCCTAGAAAGAGCCCCCGGTGGTCATCAAAGCACCGTGGCCTCTTTAAACAGTGGTGACGGGAGTCGGACCCCCACCAATCAGTATTTTGGCTCATGCACACGACCATTGTTTTGGTCCGCATCTGAGCCACATTTTTTGCAGTTCACATGCGGACCCATTCACTTCAATGGGGCAGCAAAAGATGCGGACAGCACACCACGTGTTGTCTGCATCCGTTGCTCCATTCTGTCGCCCCCCCCCCCCCCCCCCCAAAAAAAAAAAATTTGTCTGTTTTGCGGACAAGAATAGCACATTGGCCGCCCGGTCGGTAAATTGCGGAACGCACATGGCTGGCATCCGTGTTTTACTGGACCGCAAAACACGGCTCTGTTGTGTGCATGAGCCCTTAAACACTTGGAAAACCCCTTTAATTTCCCATGTGGTGTTGCTGCAGGGGAATTCAACACTTAGGGCCCTTGCCGACGAGCGTGAGCGGAATAGTTGCGGATGGGTTCAGTGAAAAATGCGCGATTTCGCAGGCAAGTTCATTCAGTTTTGTCTGCGATCGCGTTCAGTTGTTTAGTTTTGAACGCGCGGGTGCAATGTTTTTAACGCGCATAGTTTTGAACGCGCGGGTGCAATGTTTTTAACGCGCGTAATAAAAAACTGAATGTTTACAAAGAACATCTCTTAGCAACCAACAGTGAAAAACGCATCCCACCCGCACTTGCTTGCGGATGCGATGCAATTTTCACTCAGCCCCATTTACTTCTATGGGGCCGGTTTTGCGTAAAAATCGCAGAATATAGAACATGCTACGATTTTCACGCAACGCAGAACTGATGCGTGAAAACCAAACGCTCATGTACACAGACCCTTTGAAATGAATGGGTCCGGATTCCGTGCGGGCGCAATGCGTTCGCATCACGCATTGCACCCGCGCCTTAGGGCCCATTTCCACGAGCTGATGATCAGGAGCGGTCACTACTTTCCAATCATTTCCACGTGCAAATTTGCCGCCTGTCACCCTACAAACGAGGAAACTCATTTGGCGGCTGATTCGATCATTTCTGGAGAATAATAATCGTTAAAGGGGTTCTCCGGGCTTTTAATATTGATGACCTATCCTCAGGCTAGGTCATCAATATCAGATCGGCGCGCGCCTCCTCTTCAAACAGCTGATCGGCAGGGGTGCCGGGTGTCGGACCCCCGCCGATCTGGTATTGATGACCTATCCTGAGGATAGGTCATCAATATTAAAAGCCCCTAAGAATCCCTTTTTAGTTTCTAACGATAATCTGTTTTTCCTAAGTCCTATCAGCAGCACAACTGGGGTATTACTGCCCCTGTGGACAATCAGGACAGGTGGAAATGTTATTAATGAAATCAAAATAAAGTAATAATTAACCAATTAGGCCCCTATAAAGACCTCCCCAAACACACACCGTGCGAAATGTTAAGTAATAAACCCACACAAAGTTAGAGGGAGGGATATACATGTGCTGCTGTTAGGACTAAGGGAAAACAGATTATCGTTAGAAATTGGTTAATTATCACTTTATTGTCCACAGGGGCAGTAATACCCCGGCTGTGCTGCTGTTGGGACGTAAGGGAAATGCTTGTTTGTCACTTCATGTGAACAGGGAAGTTGGATGAATGATCGTATTAGAGATCGTTTATCCCCACACGGCGCATTGATTGCTGCAAGGAAATGGAAGTGACCTTCTGAGCTTTCACCTCTGGGCACCGATGATTACCGGTCCCAGCAGGGACACCGTGTGGACGATTTTTCCACGTGGTGCGGCGATCTTCCATAGGCCTAAATGCAGGAAACTGTGATATTCACCTTCTTCTTTGTAGCTGAGGTAGTTGTGCGGCCATTACTGCCCCCCCGTGAATACGGTCTGGAAAGGCCCTGTGATCACCTGTGGGAAGACGCTGCAGCCGCGCAACTACAGGCGAAATGTAGCGTCCTAATCAATCGAATGGGCGACCATATAATACATGGCCAGGGCCCTTTTTTTCTAATTGCTCTGGCTGATAGTGGAGGATCCATAGGGCAGACAAACGGGGGCTCCGCATGACCCCCATTATGCCCCATGCAGATTTGCCTGCAGTATAGGAGCCCCCCTAGTGCCAGCTCAAAGAGCAGGACCCCATTCCCTGGTCTTTAAAGGGCCATACACCCCGTACAGCAGCACACTGAGCGCCTGCAGCCACGTGACCCCACACCCCATGGCGGTGAGCAGCGGGGAGGGATGCATGGAGGAAATCGCAGTTTGCATTGTGTGTGACCTGCCGAGCCATAAAACACTGCCAAACTAATCTAATTAACATTGAAGATGGTCCAAACCCCCCCCCCCCCCCCCCCCCCCCCACAATATACATCGCTGCGCCTCAGATCAGTCCTCGTGTGGCCGCTCGGGCTGCGACATGGTTCTGGATTTATTCCTGGGGATTCTGATGAGCAATCTGCCTGGTGAATAATTTACTAGGGACACCAAAGGCAGTCTACGAAAATCAGCAGCCGACACATTAACCCTTTCCTCCCCGCAGCAGGCAAGCCCCGTTACGACCAAAGCGCAGATATATTCAGGACAATGGGTCGGTGATTAGACGGAGACTCTCGTCGCTCCGTCCTGGGAAAATTCTCCAGAGCGTCATAATAATCTGCCAGCAATAAACATATCGCAGCGGGCCCCTCGGACTCCTACCAGCCGTAAAGGAGGGGGCAGTTACCATAGACGCGCAGATCATCAGCGTGAAAGCGTATTATTACTCCTAATGGGAGAATTACCTGCCGTCCATGGACAACCTCAAGCAACAGGGTCCGACTAATGATCTAATGTCAGAAGGGAGGAGAGGCTGCAAAATGACATCAGCAAGATGGGATCAGCAGACTGGAGAGATATACGATGGATAGATAGATATGAGAGATAGACGATGGATATACGATGGATAGATAGATATGAGAGATAGACGATGGATATACGATGGATAGATAGATATGAGAGATAGACGATGGATATACGATGGATAGATAGATATGAGAGATAGACGATGGATATACGATGGATAGATAGATATGAAAGATAGATGATGGATATACGATGGATAGATAGATGATGGATATACGATGGATAGATATGAAAGATAGATGATGGATATACGATGGATAGATAGATATGAAAGATAGACGATGGATATACGATGGATAGATATACGATGGATAGATGGATATGAAAGATAGATGATGGATATACGATGGATAGATAGATGATGGATATACGATGGATAGATGGATATGAAAGATAGATGATGGATATACGATGGATAGATGGATATGAAAGATAGATGATGGATATACGATGGATAGATAGATATGAAAGATAGATGATGGATATACGATGGATAGATATACGATGGATAGATGGATATGAAAGATAGATGATGGATATACGATGGATAGATATACGATGGATAGATGGATATGAAAGATAGATGATGGATATACGATGGATAGATATACGATGGATAGATGGATATGAAAGATAGATGATGGATATACGATGGATAGATAGATATGAGATAGATAGATAATAGGTAGGTAGGTAGATAGATATTAGATGTGAGATAGACATAAAATGGAGAGCTATTTACATAGATATATATTAGATACATTTGCGATGGGTAAACAGATATTAAATTAGATATCAGATACTTAGAGATTAGATGAATCCCCTTAAAAGAGAGACTTTCGGGGTCATTTATTAACGCCAGCATTATTATAGACGCCGGTCTTAATAACCCCTATATCTGGCAGTGAATCCGCCGAGGAGGCGCCGGCCTCTCCATAACTTCGGCGCATCCACCGCCGGTTTAAATATATACGATGGCTTCCTTGGTGGCGCAGATTTAGAACTTTTTTTTCTACACCTAGAACAGGCAAATGATGAATGAGACAGGTCTGCCGGCCGCCCCCTTCCCCCGCCCGCACCACGCTCCCATTTTTAGACCGTGCGCGAGTCGTGAAAAGTTGCAGATTGCGGTGCCAATAACCTTTTGCGCCGCAATCTGTGACGGATCTACTCCGGAAAACTGGCGTATCTCTGATAGTAAATGGCCCCCTATGAGGTTAGTCCCTACAGGAGGCGCCTCCTAAGGGGAGAGTTGTTCCTCACATACGTTTATAAGGATTTTCTGCTAGTGGTGATTTACTCGTTGCAGGTGTCTGCAGGGTATAGAGAGCGGCGGTCACTTACCTCGGGGGCCAGTTACTTAGGGGTTTTGCGGTTTGACATCTGATCACTTGTCTCCCTGAGGGATAAGCGGCGCCAGGCATAGGAGCTCAGCCAACCTGAGTGCGCACTGGGAGCAGAGCCGCCAGCAAATAATGACGGCTTCTCTACCTTTCTGATATATGTTGTTTTACAATCATGTTTCATATCTTGGCTTGCTGTCAGTGAATTAAAACATTATTGTCTACCTCTCGCTGGCTTGCACGGTCTTATGAGGACACTTTCAGTCTAAGTCCTTATGGGGGGGCGCTCTCACTGTATGGGGGCACTCTCTCACTGTATGGGGGCGTTCTCTCACTGTATGGGGGCGCTCTCTCACTGTATGGGGGCGCTCTCTCACTGTATGGGGGCGCTCTCTCACTGTATGGGGGCGCTCTCTCACTGTATGGGGGCGCTCTCTCACTGTATGGGGGCGCTCTCTCACTGTATGGGGGCACTCTCTCACTGTATGGGGGCACTCTCTCACTGTGGGCACTCTCTCACTGTATGGGGGCGCTCTCTCACTGTATGGAGGCGCTCTCTCACTGTATGGGGGCGCTCTCTCACTGTATGGGGGCGCTCTCTCACTGTATGGGGCACTCATGGGCTGGCATTATTTATTTGTGCACTCTCTTGATTGCACTTTATTTTGAGGACACTGTCTGGTTGACACGGCTTATGGCAGCACTCTGGCACTGTTTATGGGGGTGCTCAGTCTCTTGTTGTTAATGGGGGCACTCTGTCTCACACTGATTATGGGAGCACTCTGTCTCACACTGATTATGGGGGCACTCTGTCTCACACTGATTATGGGGGGCACTCTGTCTCACACTGATTATGGGGGGCACTCTGTCTCACACTGATTATGGGGGGCACTCTGTCTCACACTGATTATGGGGGCACTCGGTCTCACACTGATTATGGGGGCACTCTCGGCCTGACACTTTATCGGGGCACGTCGATCGCAATGTATTATGAGGGTTTTCTATACCTCACACTGTTTTTGGGGGCACTCTGTCTGACACTGTTTATGGGGGCACTCTGTCTGATGTTAATAGGCGCACACTGACACTGATTATGGGGGCACTCCGACACTACGTTCATTTGGATACTCTGACACTGTTTATGCGGGCACTCTCATGCTGTTTATTGGGGTACTCTGACACTTCTTTTGGGGGCACTCTGATTATGAGGGTACTCATACTCTGGCACTGTTTATTGGGGTACTCTGATACTGTATATGGGGGCACTCTGATGCTGTATATGGGGGCGCTGAGTCTCTGTTTATGTGGCTGCTCTGGAACTATTTACTGGGGCACTCTGACTCTGTAGGGACTCTCCTTTTCTGTCTATGGGGGGGTCCCGACACTGTAAAATGTTTCTCTTTCTTCCTTAGGCCTTTTGCACACGACCGTATGTACTTTGCGGTCCGCAAAAAATACAGATGACATCCGTGTGCATGCCGTATTTTGCGGAACGGAACAGCTGGCCCCTAATACAGCAGTCCTATCCTTGTCCGTAATGCGGACAATAATAGGACATGTTCTATTTCTTTGGCGGAACAGAAATACGGACATACAGACTGCACACGGAGTAACTTCCGTTTTTTATGCGGACCCACTGAAGTGAATGATTCCGCATGCGGTCCGCAAAAAAAATGGAACGGACACAGAAGAAAATAAGTTTGTGTGCAAGAGGCCTTATCCTGATTCTTTACAGTTACAGCGATGTCTTTGGGGTCTTTGACCATGGAGCCAACGCCTGCAGCTACCAGGGGGCCCAAGGAGGGGTATGGGGGGGCTTCCATGGGGTACAGCTATGCGCCGCCACCACAACCGTAGCAAACAAGGGAGAAGAAATTGACCTCAGGGTCAAGCTGCCCACAAAGGATGGGGGGTAACGACGGCTTGCTTTCCTGGAATGGAGTGTTTGGTGTGCCCCCCCCCCCCCCTTTCATGGCTTTGGGGCCCTCACTCCTCTACATGGATCCCTCTGTGTGACTTTCTATGTGCTTGGAGACAAGAAGGGGTTAAATTCTCGCAGTTTTGCAGCAGTGAGGATCTGCTTTGCTTCCTGTGTGCAGCGGATGAAACATGATCTTGACGTGTGCGTTGGATCTACACGGAGACATGGGGCACATACAGTGAGGCGCGTGCACCTGACGGAAACGTGAAAACAGCGCGGCGACGGCAAGTGGCATCCCGTTTAAAACAGGAGACGTTGCACTGCCCCAAAATCATCCTTGCGCTCTACGTGACAACGCCCCCTGAGAAGGGACACGCCCCCTGAGAAAGGACACGCCCCCTGAGAAAGGTTGTCACCCAGCTTTTCCAAAGGTCCCGAACGGCATATAGCAGGGATCAGCAACCTTCAGCTCTCAAGCTGCTGTGAAACTATAACTCCCAGCATGCAAACATTCTAGACTGTTCTTTTAACTCCCATAGAAGTGAATGGAGCATACTGAGAGTTGTAGTTTCAGCACAGCTGGAGTGCTGGAGGTTGCTGATCCCTGGCATATGGTATGCAGAGTTCCCTTTTTAAATCGCGCCCTGTCTGTTACTCCTAGTAGTTTTCGCAGTTCATGAACCAGGCAGCTCAGGATGAACAACTCTGGAGTTGTTTTTTTTTGGGGGGGGGGGGGGGATTTGTAGTTTCAGCTGGAGTGCTGGAGGTAGCAACCTCCCTGGCCCATAGTGTGCAGAGTTCCCTTTTAAATCGTACCCTTTCTTTTACCCTTAGTAGTTTTTGCATGAACCAGGGAGGTAAGGATGAACAACCCTGGAAGTGAACGGAGCATTCTGGGAGTTGTAGTTTCAGCACAGCTGAAGTACTGGTGGTTGCTGATCCCTGCCATATAGTATGCAGCGTTCTCTTTTAAATCGCACCCTTTCTGTGACCCCCTAGTAGTTTTTGCAGTTTATGAAACAGTAAGCACAGGATGAACAAACCTGGTAGTGAACGGAGTATTCGGGGAATTATAGCTTCAGCACAACTGAAGTGCCGAAGGTTGCTGATGCCTGGCATGTAGTATGCGGAGTTCCCCTTTAAATGGCACCCATTCTGTTACTCCTATTAGTTTTTGCAGTTTGTTAACCAGGAAGCCCAGGATGAACAACCCTGTAAGCCCCACCCAGAAAGGGGAATGCTATAGTGTATGGAATTATGGGAGGATCATTATGAGTAAGCAGCTCTATGGGGCGTAGTGCAGGAGCCCTTAAAGGAACCTCACGTATTTGGGGGGGGGGGGGGGGGGGGGGGCAGTTCAGTGAATGCAGGAGAAAAAAAAAGACAGGCCAGACGGGCGGGAGCCTGGCAGATGAGGGGAGGGGTAGGGTGTCAGCTCAGTGGGGGCAGGGGTGCACTGCATGGGGATGAACACAACATTAAGTGCACTAATCACAGGGGGAGCAGATTGGTCACTGGGAACAAGAGCCATATTGTTGCTGAGCAGCTGCCATGCAGGGCCTCACGTGTGCCCAGGTTTTCCTCTGGCGCCTCTGCCAATGCTGCACATCTATTGGAGGTGGTTGCACTTCATTATGGATTTGCAGCTGCCGCACGTCTCCAAGGCAGAGACAGGATTCAAGGATTTTCCCGGGAAAGTCCTCGCATTGTTCTCTATAGGCACAGTGGCGTCCTAAAAAAAAAAGTAGGAAGTGGAGAGCGTCCGTTTTCAGCTTTTGGGCATGACTAAAAATGGCAGGGACGTCGGCGCTTGCAGTGCACGGTATTCCGGTTTGTGGGCCCTAAAGATTCAATGGGTTCCTCTAAGGGTGTGCAGCTTCATATCTTACCCCTGCCCCGTACTGGTTCAGCATCTGTATGAGTGTAAGTCGCTGTATTGCATCTTGGGAGTGTAGAGGCGTGCTTAAGGGCTCATTCACACAAACCTATTTTGCGTTCCGTATAGGGGCCATTTTCTGCATTCCACATACGGTCCGTACACGAAACCATTCATTTCAATGGGTCCACAAAAGATGCGGACATCACTCTGTGTGCTGTCTGCATCCGTGGCCCCGCAAAAATTATGAGGCATGTCCTATTGTTGTCCGTTTTGCGGACAAGAATAGGCATTTCTATAATGTGCCTCCTGTTCCGTTCCTCAAATTACGGAAGGCACACGGGCGGCATCCGTTTTTTGCGGATCCGTTCGTGTGAACGAGCCCTAACACTGATTGATTTCAGATGGTGGTGACTCCACCAGCAGAATAGTGAGTGCAGCTCTGGAGTATAATGCAGGATATAACTCAGGATCATCACAGGATAAGTAATGTATGTACACAGTGACTGCACCAGCAGAATAGTGAGTGCAGCTCTGGAGTATAATACAGGATATAACTCAGGATCAGTACAGGATAAGTAATGTATGTACACAGTGACTCCACCAGCAGAATAGTGAGTGCAGCTCTGGAGTATAATACAGGATGTAACTCAGGATCAGTACAGGATAAGTAATGTATGTACACAGTGACTGCACCAGCAGAATAGTGAGTGCAGCTCTGGAGTATAATACAGGATATAACTCAGGATCAGTACAGGATAAGTAATGTATGTACACAGTGACTCCACCAGCAGAATAGTGAGTGCAGCTCTGGAGTATAATACAGGATATAACTCAGGATCAGTACAGGATAAGTAATGTATGTACACAGTGACTGCACCAGCAGAATAGTGAGTGCAGCTCTGGAGTATAATACAGGATGTAACTCAGGATCAGTACAGGATAAGTAATGTATGTACACAGTGACTGCACCAGCAGAATAGTGAGTGCAGCTCTGGAGTATAATACAGGATGTAACTCAGGATCAGTACAGGATAAGTAATGTATGTACACAGTGACTCCACCAGCAGAATAGTGAGTGCAGCTCTGGAGTATAATGCAGGATGTAACTCAGGATCAGTACAGGATAAGTAATGTATGTACACAGTGACTGCTCCAGCAGAATAGTGAGTGCAGCTCTGGGGTATAATACAGGATGTAACTCAGGATCAGTACAGGATAAGTAATGTATGTACACAGTGACTGCACCAGCAGAATAGTGAGTGCAGCTCTGGAGTACAATATAGGATGTAACTCAGGATCAGTACAGGATAAGTAATGTATGTACACAGTGACTCTACCAGCAGAATAGTGAGTGCAGCTCTGGAGTATAATACAGGATGTAACTCAGGATCAGTACAGGATAAGTAATGTATGTACACAGTGACTGCACCAGCAGAATAGTGAGTGCAGCTCTGGAGTATAATACAGGATGTAACTCAGGATCAGTACAGGATAAGTAATGTATGTACACAGTGACTGCACCAGCAGAATAGTGAGTGCAGCTCTGGAGTATAATACAGGATATAACTCAGGATCAGTACAGGATAAGTAATGTATGTACACAGTGACTGCACCAGCAGAATAGTGAGTGCAGCTCTGGAGTATAATACAGGATGTAACTCAGGATCAGTACAGGATAAGTAATGTATGTACACAGTGACTGCACCAGCAGAATAGTGAGTGCAGCTCTGGAGTATAATACAGGATGTAACTCAGGATCAGTACAGGATAAGTAATGTATGTACACAGTGACTCCACCAGCAGAATAGTGAGTGCAGCTCTGGAGTATAATGCAGGATGTAACTCAGGATCAGTACAGGATAAGTAATGTATGTACACAGTGACTGCTCCAGCAGAATAGTGAGTGCAGCTCTGGGGTATAATACAGGATGTAACTCAGGATCAGTACAGGATAAGTAATGTATGTACACAGTGACTGCACCAGCAGAATAGTGAGTGCAGCTCTGGAGTACAATATAGGATGTAACTCAGGATCAGTACAGGATAAGTAATGTATGTACACAGTGACTCTACCAGCAGAATAGTGAGTGCAGCTCTGGAGTATAATACAGGATGTAACTCAGGATCAGTACAGGATAAGTAATGTATGTACACAGTGACTGCACCAGCAGAATAGTGAGTGCAGCTCTGGAGTATAATACAGGATGTAACTCAGGATCAGTACAGGATAAGTAATGTATGTACACAGTGACTGCACCAGCAGAATAGTGAGTGCAGCTCTGGAGTATAATACAGGATGTGACTCAGGATCAGTACAGGATAAGTAATGTATGTACACAGTGACTGCACCAGCAGAATAGTGAGTGCAGCTCTGGAGTATAATACAGGATGTAACTCAGGATCAGTACAGGATAAGTAATGTATGTACACAGTGACTGCACCAGCAGAATAGTGAGTGCAGCTCTGGAGTATAATACAGGATGTAACTCAGGATCAGTACAGGATAAGTAATGTATGTACACAGTGACTGCACCAGCAGAATAGTGAGTGCAGCTCTGGAGTATAATACAGGAGGTAACTCAGGATCAGTACACGATATACACTGCGACTCAGCTTTTTATGTAAGTTCTAGATGTGAATGTAAAATGTCTCAGGACTTTGGACTTATCAGATCAAGACATTGCTGAACTGAATGTATCTCTGACTTTTCTTGGTGCTTTGACCTTGGCCCTCAGTTCAGCAGAGAATGTACTGCATTTAACTCTTTTTCTTCCGGAAGAAACCACAATATTAACATGACATCATCTGGCGGTTTTCTACTACCACAATGAAGAATAAAATCGTCGCAGCGTGCCCGGACCAGATGGCCTTGTGAATTCCTCCAGCAAGAATGCAGGCTGTGTCAGTCTCCAGCACGAAGTGACTAATCCTGGGACAACAGGAAACATTGGTCTCAAGCACCTGCCGGTGATAAGATATAAAAGCAGCAGAACGCAGGGAGGGTCAGGATGGGGTTCGGCGCAGCAGACGCAGGTGACCGCCCGATTATCTGTCCTAATAGGAAATTGTAGGTGTGGGACGCATGTGGAAAGGCGGGGAGAAGAGGTGGAAGTGATTGGATCTTTCAGCTCAGGTTTTTGCATTACAAGCAGAATCTTTGTACTGCAATCTGGTGGCTGAATTGCATAAATCAGTGTGTCGCCCACCGTCAAAAAGTGTTCTTCTTTTAGGCCTTCACTGCTCAGAATTGTGCGGTATTGACTTCTTGATTAAATCACAATCCACCGCATAGTAGCTGATTATTTCCCAGCAGGTCTCGTGTTTCATTTGGTACACAGGGGTCTGCTGCATCTGCAGGAAGCCGGACTGAAAGGGTTAACCGTAGCTTTGTTTTAAGCATCATTGGGAGTGAATGTTTTTTTGTAATCATCTAGATATAAAGCAACTTTGTAACGAGCTTTGCTTACAATTTTTTTTTTAGCTGTTTTGTGTACGCAGCTCCTGCCCAGACCTAAGGGCTTATATACTATGAAGAAACCATCATCCCACCTCTTCCTGTGGAGCGCTGCAGAGACATCTGTAGTCGGCGCAGGTCAGTTTTAGTCTCATGCAGCAGATTGTGAATCCCCGAGAACCTCCTGAGCTGTGGTTCTTCCTAGAAATCTTAGCGTGCGCCGCCAGAAATCTTTTCAGTATGATGAGGGGAGCAAACATTTCAGCTTTGCATATCTGCAAGATGTTAAGGAGGGCACAGGCATGCAAGCTAGAACCTGCAAGTGAGTACAGCTACACAGAGATACCAACTGAACTGTGAACATTCAGCACCGCAAGCAGGGAGCGCCCACTGAGTTCTGAAAATGCAGCACCACAAGCATTGAACGCCCTCTGAGCATGCAACACCGCAAGCAGAGAAGGCCCACTGAGCTCTGAACATGCAGCACCACAAACAGGAAATGCCTACTGAGCTCTGAGTATGCAGCACCACAAGCAGGGAATTCTCACTGAGCTGTGAACATGTAGGACCACAAGCAGGGAAGGCCCTCTGAGCATGTAACAAAACAAGCAGAGAAGGCCCACTGAGCTCTGAACCTGCAGCACCACAAGCAGGGAAGGCCCATTAAGCTGTAAACATGCAGCACCACAACCAGAGAAGGCCCACTGAGCTGTGAACCTGCAGCACCACAAGCATGGAACAACCTCTGAGCATGCAACACCGCAAGCAGAGAAGGCCCACTGAGCTCTGAACATGCAGCACCACAAACAGGAAATGCCTACTGAGCTCTGAGTATGCAGCACCACAAGCAGGGAATTCTCACTGAGCTGTGAACATGTAGGACCACAAGCAGGGAAGGCCCTCTGAAGCATGTAACAAAACAAGCAGAGAAGGCCCACTGAGCTCTGAACCTGCAGCACCACAAGCAGGGAAGGCCCATTGAGCTGTGAACATGCAGCACTGCATCTGTCTATCATCTGTCTATCTCGTATCTATCTAGCTGCTCTTGCCTATGTTATTTATTTGGGTGGAGAATTAGATGCACAGGTTTCTATGACTGAAGGCCCAGATCTTCTAATGTGCAGTGTTTTACACATCCTTGCATTTGTATTCCGTGTCTCATTGTCACATTCGGTTTTGGTGGATTCCTTAATGAAATCAGGGCGATGTTTGAGCCTCCCGACCACGTGCCATTGGATTTGAATGTTAATGTCTTAGCTCCGTTTTCGTCAGTAGTAATAATCTGTCGGCGGTTTTCGTACCAGCGCTTCATACATAAAATCTGAATATTCGCCTTTATCAGCTCTGGGTCCTCCGCGCTTCCACCGGCCGCATGGAAGAGGTTTTTGCATCCGTCTATGGATCTCGCCAGATTGTAAAATCGTTTTTTTGCATTATTTGAACAGATGGAAAGTTCCATGAAATGCAATTAACTCTTTAGGTCTGTGGCCCACCGGGTGACCCCAATAGAAAGGTGATATGTAAATTATAACTAAATATGACTGATCTAATAAGGGGACACTGCTGAGGATAAGGGCTCGTTCACGCGAGCGTTTTTTACATTCCGTATACGGAACCATTCATTTCAATGGGTCCGCAAAAGATGAGGACAGCACTCCATGTGCAGTCCGCATCCGTTGCTCCGTTCCGTGACCCCGCGAAAATTATGAGGCATGTCCTATTCTTGTCCGTTTTGCGGACAAGAATAGGCACCTCTATAATGGGCGGCATCCGTGTTTTGCGGATCACAAAACACGGCACGGTCGTGTGAACGAGCCGTGCCCGTGCTGCGGACCACAAATTTGTGGTCCGCAATGCACGGCATAGACCGTGGGGCAGCCACATGCGGATCGTGGACCCATTCACTTGAATGGGGTCCACGATTCGCATCCAACGGTCCGCACTGCAAAAAAGTAGTGCATGCGCTACTTTTTGTGGTGCGGAGGCACGGCCAGAAACACTAAGGAGGCATTACGTAGTGCTTCCGTGGGGTTCCGATCTGTGCCTCCGTTCCCCATCTCCGTGATTGCGGACCCATTCAAGTATGCGGGCCGCAATATACGGCCACGGGGGGCACACGGTCGTGTGCATGAGCCCTAAGTCAGACATTAGATTAGGGAGGATCTGGATGATGGGATAATGCCTGATAGATCAGGGATCAGCAACCTCCGACACTGCAGCTGTTCTGAAACTACAACTCCCAGAATCCTCCTTTCACCTCTACGGGATTTACAAGAACAGCCAAGTGAGTGTGCATGCTGGGAGTTGTAGTTTCACAACAGCTGGAGTGCCGGAGGTTGCTGATCCCTGTGATAGGGGAATGTGTCAGTGCATGGAAAACAGAGGAGGCCACGCTGTATCCGTTACCGAGACTTCCTGGATTCTGTGCGGCCGGCCAGCGCCTCTACTTAACTTCGGCTGATCCACGGCCAGCGCAGGGGCTATTAAGACCAGTGTCAAAAACGCCGGTCTTAATAAATGACCCCCAAAGTCCCTCCTTTAGATGCACACGACCGTTGTTTTATTCTGTGTCCGTTGTTCCGTTTTTCGTGATTTTCTGCGGACCCATTGACTTTCAATGGGTCCGTTGAAAACTCGGCTAATGCACCGTTTGTCATCCGCGTCCGTGATCCGTGGTTCCAGTCCAGTCAAAAAAATATAACCTGCCCTATTTTTTTCATGGAAAACGGTTCGCGGACCCATTTGAGTCAATGGGACCGCTAACAAACACGGAGGCACACAAGATTGTCATCCGTGTCCGTGCGTCCGCGTCCGTTTTTTTCCTATCATTTGCATGGCAAACCTGTCTTCGATTTTTTTTTTACTTTCCTTCATGTCTGGTGGTCCTCTAAAAATAAAGGAAGACACACGGAAACAGAAACCGATCACGGAACAACGGAACCCCATTTTGCGGAACGGAACACAACAACGGTCGTGTGCATGAGGCCTAAAGGGGATGTTTCCTGTGTTTCTAAACTTTCATAAACCTCAAACTGATTTACAGAAGAAAATCAGAAAGTAGGTTGTGTGCTGCCATCCCTGTGTCTGATCTATCTAATATCTATTATGTATCTATATTATCTATCTATCTATCTATCTATCTATTTATCTATCTATCTATCTATTATCTATCTATTATCTATCTATCTATTATCTATCTATCTATCTATTATCTATTATCTATTTATCTATCTATTATCTATCTATCTATTATCTATTATCTATCTATCTATCTCCTATCTATCTATTATCTATTATCTATCTATCTATCTATCTATCTATCTATTATCTATTATCTATCTATCTATTATCTATTATCTATCTATCTATCTATCTATCTATCTATCTATCTATCTATTATCTATTATCTATCTATCTATTATCTATCTATCTATCTATTATATATGATCTATCTATCTATTATCTATCTATCTATCTATCTATCTATTATCTATTATCTATCTATCTATTATCTATCTATTATCTATTATCTATCTATCTATTATCTATTATCTATCTCATATCTATCTATCTATCTATCTATCTATCTATCTATTATCTATTTATCTATCTATCTATTATCTATCTATCTATCTATCTATCTATTATCTATTATCTATCTCATATCTATCTATCTATCTATCTATCTATTATCTATCTATCTATCTATCTATCTATCTATTATCTATTATCTATCTCATATCTATCTATTATCTATTTATCTATCTATCTATCTATCTATCTATTTATCTATCTATTATCTATTATCTATCTCTATCTATTATCTATTATCTATCTCTATCTATCTATCTATCTATCTATCTATCTATTATCTATCTATCTATCTATCTATCTATCTATCTATCTATTATCTATCTATCCATCTGTATCTATCTATCTATCTATCTATTATCTATATATTTATCTATCTATCTATCTATCTATCTGTCTATTATCTATCTATTATCTATCTATCTATCTCCTATCTATCTATCTATCTATCTATCTATCTATCTATCTATCTATCTGTCTATTATCTATCTATTATCTATCTATCTATCTCCTATCTATCTATCTATCTATCTATCTATCTATTATCTATCTATCTGTCATACATTGCTGCTGAAATCTACGGAGAACTCAAATGGAAATATAAACTAATCATTCAGAGGAATCTTGACAGGAAGAAGATAAGACGTCTCAGGAGATGGAGAATGGCGGCACCTACGTTATCAGCAGGTGAATGTGGTATCTATGGTGACCGCAGCGGTATCACTATGTGTATGATATCTGCATTATGCAGCACCCGGCCGGCGCACAGACCTTACATTACACCGACATCATTAGTGCAGTAATCATTACTCACTTACATCGTGTGTCACATTCTGTATAAAACCGATCATCCTTTTTTTTTTTTCGAATGTCGCTCCCATCCCCCCTCCGGTGGAGCACACTTCACTTTCTTTTGTGCTAATTGTTGCCCCTCTGCTGCATAATGCAAAGTATATGAGCTGCCAAGAGGAACGGGGGAAGGGAAGTGACAACTATAAAATTTAATAATTTTTTTTTTCTTTAACGTGACTTGCCCTTTAAAGCAAATAACTAAAGTTAGAGGGAATCGGCCACCGCCTACCTTGGAATGAATGAGGCTGACATGGGAGATGTGGGCTCGTTAGCATAATCCAATGTAGTGTTGAGCGCGAATATTCGAATCGCGAATTTTAATCGCAAATATCGCCACTTAGAGAATTTGCGAATATTTAGAATATAGTGCTATATATTCATATTCGCGAGTAGTGTTTGAATATTC
This sequence comes from Bufo bufo, assembly GCF_905171765.1. Classification (NCBI taxonomy): domain Eukaryota; kingdom Metazoa; phylum Chordata; class Amphibia; order Anura; family Bufonidae; genus Bufo; species Bufo bufo. Next base: position 14,425,215 of record NC_053399.1, on the reverse strand, counting down.
TAATCGCAAATATATTACATTGCCGATTTTCGCAATCAAGTAAACAATGACTGGAGATCACGAATTTATGGCGAATATTCGGCCAAAAATTAGTGAAATATCGCGAATTCGAATATTGCCTATGCCGTTCATCACGAATCCAATGGTATTGGTCCATTCTCGATATGTGCCTGCAATTAGAAGAAAATAGCCTTTAAATTTTATGCAAATTAGCTTCTTGGTGCAACGAGGGCATTGCCTTTGCACCCAAGGCTCCGCTCCTGTTAAATCCCAGCTTCCCCCACCTCACTGATGGTGAAGAGGGCATCATGCCTGGCCCTGAAATCTACCGACCGTGCCTGCCCCTTTTTTGACCGGTGCACGCTCTTTACAGTACGGAAGGTAGGGCTGATGGATGCCTGAACAGTACAGGTTCCACCGGTCCGGCTAGCTTCAGCACTGTGCAGCCATCAAAGAGGCGCATGCACTGTCGTGAGATTTCAGGACCAGGCGGGATTGCCTCTTCACTGCCTGGCCTTGTCAGTCAAAGCGGTGGGGCGTTGCCAGGAATAAAAAGGAGTGGAACCTCGGGTGCAACAGTAGCACCCTCGTTGCACCAAGAATCTAATTTGCATAAACGTAAAAGGCAAAGAATGGAGCGATTCATTTCGGGGGTAGATAGGTAGGTGTGGTTCCCACCTCTGGGACCTGCTCCTATCTGACATTGCTGACAGATCCTAGCGATGTGCCATCAATGTCTGAGATGGGAATTCCCTTTTAGATGAAATGTTGTCTACCTGCAGCCACCACTAGAGGGAGCCAAGCAGCTAACTGCTGACCATGCATTACTGCTGATTGAGCATAGTGTTCATATACATTAGCATCTTGCAAGGATACATTTTCTTGGAAATTCCACTTAAATCAAAAAGATGCATATTTTTTTATTATTTTTTTTAAATGACCAGAGCTCCTCATAATTCGGTCAATTACACGCGCTGCTGTACAGGGGCCCGCGAGAACGATTGCTGTAGGCAATGGGGCCCGCCACAAGGATTTCCAGGAATTGCATTCTTCTCTAGGGATAGACGAGGAGCTCCTGTATTGATAGAATAGATGCTGAAAACCAATGGGCCCCCAATACTGTCTTTGTACAGGGGCCCCAAGCTGTATATTCTAATAATGTATATATTACATCATGAGATGTGGTTTTTACCTGCAGGGAGAATATAATATACATTTTTTTACACAAGCAGTCCTGCCAAGACAAGCAGCCGGGGAAGCTGGGAGGGACGCAGGCTCCAAGATGCTGGTGTCTGTGTGGGGGGGGGGAGGAATCTTGGAAGTGGTGCCCAGGAAGCAGAGGTAGTGCCTGTCAAAGACTGCACAACTGCAGCCCATACTGTCGGCGCCCGCAGGAAGGAGAGGGCCCGATGCAGAGCAGGGCCCCTCCTGGAATGTCAGCTGCCAATTAGAGGTTACAGCAAGGATTCCAGTCCAGCCACATATGAAATCACTGAGCTGCAGCTTCCTTGATTCCTATTAATTCGTGTTCCCGATGTGCCAGGAACAGCTGAATTAGTGGCAATGGCTTCCTATGATTGTTTGACTATTTACAGTTGAAGAGGAAGCTCCGGAGGCAACAGAGTCCATGTCCAGCCATTGTCTGAACAGTTACTTATGCAAAATCCGAGTCCACTACTGATATACAAGGCAAGCCTTATCAGCCTGTTCTGGTGTCCCTAGGGCAGTGAACCTCCCGCACTCCAGCTGTGGTAAAACTACAACTCCCAAGATGCACACTTGCTTGGCTGTTCTCAGAACTCCATAGAAATGGATGGAGCATGCTGGGAGTCGTAGTTTTACCACACCTGGAGTGCTGGAGGTTAGCCATCACTGCCCTAGGGCAAAATGGCTGGTGAAGGACAGTGTATAAAACTCAGAGCTTGGGCGCACTGGCAATAGACCCTACTGGGAAATTTCCTGGAGGGCCGATGCCCAAGTCCTCCTCTAGGCCGCTGGCCAGTTACATAAAGATCTGATGCTCTCAGCATTAATTAATGTATGCAGTATTTTGAGCTGCACTGGTATTTCGTTCTTCTGGGGCGGTATATTGTTCTGCACTTTGGTATTGCTGGACCCACCTACTTCTGTTACCCAGTCTTCTGTTAATTGACCCGTCTACAACTTGGGGCCACTTTTTGTTGTTTTTCCACTTTAAGTTCCCAGTCCAACCCTGCTTGAGTGTTTCCTAGTCTTTAATGTGTCCGTCTGCTGAGTAATACACTTAGTATGCTTCTACTGCCTCCTATGTACAGGAATATAACTACTATAATACTGCTCCTATGTACAAGAATATAACTACTATAATACTACCTCCTATGTACAAGAATATAACTACTATAATACTGCTCCTATGTACAAGAATATAACTACTATAATACTGCCCCTATGTACAAGAATATAACTACTATAATATTGCTCCTATGTACAAGAATATAACTACTATGATACTGCCTCCTATGTACTAGAATATAACTACTATAATACTGCCCCTATGTACAAGAATATAACTACTATAATACTACTCCTATGTACAAGAATATAACTACTATAATACTGCCTCCTATGTCCAAGAATATAACTACTATAATACTGTCTCCTATGTACAAGAATATAACTACTATAATACTGCTCCTATGTACAAGAATATAACTACTATAACACTGCTCCTATGTACAAGAATATAACTACTATAATGCTGCTCCTATGTACAAGAATGCAACTATTATAATACTGCTCCTATGTACAAGAATATAACTACTATAATACTGCTCCTATGTACAAGAATATAACTACTATAATACTACCTCCTATGTACAAGAATATAACTACTATAATACTGCTCCTATGTACAAGAATATAACTACTGTAATACTGCTCCTATGTACAAGAATATAACTACTGTAATACTGCTCCTATGTACAAGAATATAACTACTATAATACTGCCCCCTATGTACAAGAATATAACTACTATAATACTGCCTCCTATGTACAAGAATATAACTACTATAATACTGCTCCTTTGTACAAGAATATAACTACTATAATGCTGCTCCTATGTACAAGAATATAACTACTATAATACTGCTCCTATGTACAGGAATATAACTACTATAATACTGCTCCTATGTACAGGAATATAACTACTATAATACTGCTCCTATGTACAAGAATATATCTACTATAATACTGCTCCTATGTACAAGAATATAACTACTATAATACTGCCTCCTATGTACAAGAATATAACTACTATAATACTGCTCCTATATACAAGAATATAACTACCATAATACTGCTCCTATGTACAAGAATATAACTACTATAATACTGCTCCTATGTACAAGAATATAACTACCATAATACTGCTCCTATGTACAAGAATATAACTACTATAATACTGCTCCTATGTACAAGAATATAACTACCATAATACTGCTCCTATGTACAAGAATATAACTACTATAATACTGCCTCCTATGTACAGGAATATAACTACTATAATACCGCTCCTATGTACAAGAATATATCTACTATAATACTGCTCCTATGTACAAGAATATAACTACTATAATACTGCTCCTATGTACAAGAATATAACTACTATAATACTGCCTCCTATGTACAAGAATATAACTACTATAATACTGCTCCTATATACAAGAATATAACTACCATAATACTGCTCCTATGTACAAGAATATAACTACTATAAAACTGCCTCCTATGTACAGGAATATAACTACTATAATACCGCTCCTATGTACAAGAATATATCTACTATAATACTGCCTCCTATGTACAAGAATAATACTACTATAATACTGCTCCTATGTACAGGAATATAACTACTATAATACTGCCTCCTATGTACAAGAATATAACTACTATAATACTGCTCCTATTTACAAGAATATAACTACTATAATACTGCCTCCTATGTACAGGAATATAACTACTATAATACCGCTCCTATGTACAAGAATATATCTACTATAATACTGCTCCTATGTACAAGAATATAACTACTATAATACTGCTCCTATGTACAAGAATATAACTACTATAATACTGCCTCCTATGTACAAGAATATAACTACTATAATACTGCTCCTATATACAAGAATATAACTACCATAATACTGCTCCTATGTACAAGAATATAACTACTATAAAACTGCCTCCTATGTACAGGAATATAACTACTATAATACCGCTCCTATGTACAAGAATATATCTACTATAATACTGCCTCCTATGTACAAGAATAATACTACTATAATACTGCTCCTATGTACAGGAATATAACTACTATAATACTGCCTCCTATGTACAAGAATATAACTACTATAATACTGCTCCTATTTACAAGAATATAACTACTATAATACTGCTCCTATGTACAGGAATATAACTAATATAAGGATATATGTAGAGGACAAACTGTAAATTTGGTGGGGGGGGGGGGGGGGGGGGAATCTGCAGACTATTACACTAAAAGCATGTTATCTGAATGAAAACTGATCCGTGGTGCAGATTTGAAATCCGCACTGTGATATTGTATAATTTACTTAGAATTTTAGCCATTGTAATGCATAGAGTGAAATCTGCTGCAAATCTGGGACAGAAAGTGAATTTAAAGTTTTGCTAATTCTTTTTTTTTTTAAATGGCCCCTTTTTTTTTTTTTTTCTGAGCGTTTCCTATGACAGAACGGATGAATAGACCTTTTCACGGGGACACGAGGCCTTCGGGCGACTTGTAGATTTGTCTTCGTCCTGGAAGAGAACAAGGAGAAGTTCATCCTCCCGGCTAGCGAAGAACATTCCGTCCTCTGCAGCCCCTCTCGGGATTTAAAGGGTTAACCACGTGGATGATAAAAGTGAGCCGACCCACCCCCGCACCCCCTAATATTCCACCCACCTGAAGAAAACTCCCCGATCCTCGCTGCCTGCCCTTCCCTTTTACCTCGGCATTATACTGGAAAGACAGGTTCTCCGGCGGCTCTCGGAAGGAGGGCGATGCCTGGAGGCCTGTGGTCAGATCTACGGAGGGGCTCGTGGGGGGACTGAAAGGGTTATTTATCGGGGGTTTTACTGGAGCTACCCAATTGATGTGAATGGGAATTTCGAGAGGGTCCTTTTTTTTTTTTTACACCCTTAAAAATTTGTGGGGCATAAAAAATTTCATAAAAATGTCAGCGCTGTTCCTGTTCTGCTGGTCACGGGTTCCCGTTGATGCTGTTGTGATGTCGTCACAACCCTTCCTGTATTAGGGCATATGGACATCATGGGGAGGAGGGGTCATCTGCTTGATGCCCCCCTATAAATCACAGCATGGAGCCCCTCGGAGGAACAGCTCCCCCCCCCAGTGGACCTACAAAGCATGGATGTCATGTAATACTACACTTCCCCATGAACGTTGGGGGGTCCAAGAAGCTGAACACAAGCGGGGGCTTTGTTCTGAGAAGGGGCTGCTCAGTTTGGACAATTCCTTTTAAGCCTTAAAGGGGTTGTCCAGGACTGGAAAAACATGGCCGCTTTCTTTAAAAAAAAACAGCACCACACCTGTCCATGGGTTGTGTCTGGAATTACAGCTCGGCTCCACTGAAGTGAATGGGGCAGAGCTGTAATACCACATATAACCTGAGGACAGGTGTGGCGCTGTTTTTGGAAGAAAGCAACCATGTTTTTCTAGTCCTGGACAACCCCTTTAACATGGCATGCTGTAAATTGCTATGTAACGCCAGTCTGTTCTCAGCAATCCGCTTTATTGTGATCCTTGGATCTTGGGGTCTCCTGCTCAACGGACCCCCTTTCAAACAGAAGCTGGTGCCACAGAATACAGTATAGTCCTGCAGTGCCCCAAAATAAGCAACTTCAAAGAACATCTACTTTAATGCGCCCCCTAGAGGCACAAACCTGCATAGCACTGCCCTGTACAGAAGCTATGGCATAATGGTGTTTTATAGGGGAGTAGTCTTAGGATGGCGCCCGTCCAAGGGATCAGCGAATCGCATAAGACCTTGTACCTTCCTAGGGACTTTACCCAAGAGCTCATGCAAACGGACGTATTTTTTATTTTTTTTTCGTTCCGTTTTTTTTACAAGTCCGTATGCAGAACCATTCACTACTTGTGCATTCCATGTCCACGTTCTTGTCCGTTTTGGAAAAGAAAAAAAATGGATGCAACATGGACGTCATCTATTTTTTTAATAAAATGTTTATTTTATTTTTTGCGGTTCTGTGTTTTGCGGACCGCAAATAACATCCGGTCGTGTGCATGAGCCCTTAGCTTAGGGGCCTCGTTCCCTGACAGCAGGGGGCAGCATTTCGGCATGCTATTTCCTGCACTTTCCAGATCCACCCTTTGCCTCTGGCAGCAAAAAGACTAAAAGCGAATTCGCAGACGGAGGCGCTGGGGGGGGGGGGGGGGGGGGGGGGGTGAACCGGCCCCTCGCCTCTGCTATGTTTAGAAATAACAGGAGGGCGGCACATTTTATTGGAGTGAATCAATTCATGTGAACCAAAGCTGCGGGACCTCTTGCTGCTTGGTTTCCTCCGCCATATTTCTCATCGTGCTTTGCATCCCACTCGTTTTCCGTCCAGATCAAAATGCAGCAAATTTATGAAGTCTTATGCAGTGTGTTAGAAGGCTCCCCCATGCTTTACACTGCAACCTTGCTTCTTTGGTTCAGTAGAACAGCAGTGAATCTTGAGGCCATTAATTTAATGCTTAATGACGGACAGATGTCCTCACCGATAGTCGGTGACGTCAAGGTATAAAGATGGTGCCTGCCCCCTCCCCATCTCTTCCTCTGCAGACCGTCTGTCTGAAATCTGACTCCTTCTCGGGTGTTGCAGATGCTTCCTTCCTGCTGTGTCAGCCTCTTTCTTCCGCCGCTGCCTCCTGCTGATACTCTCCCTCCATCTCAGCTTTCCACCTGTTGCCTTTTGTGACCCTGGGGCTAGTAATGTGACTGGAGATCCAGCATCATCATGGCCGAGCAACGTCACCGCAGCACGGTGCAACAGATCGGAGGCTAATCCGCATCATGCGATGCCGCACCGCGTGCAGATAGGGCACATGTGTAATTACACGCAGGCAGATTTTGCACTTTGTCAATATTAGACCTTTTACCAGTTAGGGCTCATGCACACGACCGTATGTATTTTGCGGTCTGCAAAAAATACGTATGACATCTGCTTGCATTTCGTATTTTGCGGAACAGAACAGCCGGCCCCTAATAGAGCAGTCCTATCCTTGTCCGTAATTCGGATAATAATAGGATACGTTCTGTTTTTTACAGAACGGACATACAGAAGCAGAATGCACACCGAGTAACTTCCGTTATTTTTTTTGCGGACCCATCAAAATGAATGGTTCCGCATACGGTCTGCAAAAAAAACTGAACGGACACGGAAATAAAATACGTTCGTGTGCATGAGCCCTCAATCGGTACCTGTTATAGATGTATGATGTTTCTATACACAGGTGGAGGCGACCGGACCCCCACCCATGTTGTCTTCTGACACGTCACTGAGGGATAGCTTAGTGCGGAAACCCCCTTTAAATGAGTGCGTCATGTGATATCCCAGTGGTGACCCGGTGTATTAAAGGGCTCGTCCAGTCTGACGTAAAGAAAGCTCAATAATCGCATCATAAAAAATTCTGCAACTCTCTGTTGTAATTCCTCACCGTTTTGAAGCTCTCTGCTTGCTGTCAGTGAATGGATCCCCACCCATGTTGTCTTCTGACACAGCACTGAGGAATGGCATAGTATGGAAACCCCCTTTAAGTGAGCTATCCTGGGCTTGGGTCTCAGTGGTGACCTGATTATATTAAAGGGCTCGTCCAGTCTGACGTAAATGGACCCCCAGCACCCCCTCCGATCAGCTGTATGAAGAGGCTGCTGTTCTCTGTTGTGAGAGCTGTGGACTCCTCGCAGCTTACCAACAACAGCGCCGTGCATTAGATAGTGGCTATACTTGGTAATGCAGCTCAGCTCCATTCACTTGAATGGGACTTAAAGAGGTTATCCGGTAATTAATATTGAGAACCTAACCTCAAGATAGGTCATCAGCAAATAATGGGTGGGGGTCCGACACCCGGGAGGACCACCGTTCAGCTGTACATCGGTCACACGGCCTAGTTGCAGTTCAACCCGATTGAAGTGAATGGGGCTGATCTGCAATACCAAGCACAGCCACTATACAATGGACGGCGCTGTGCTTGAGACAAATGCTGGGAGCCAGCTGCACTTACCAGAGCTCCTGTAACAGATTATCGGTGGGGGTGCCAGGAGTCGGACCCCCGCCAATCTGATAATGATGACACATCCTGAGGACAGGCCATCCGAATTAAACACTCAGACAACCCCTTTAAGCTTTGTTTTTGTAAAAAGTCAGGATGCCACCCTCTGCTGACAGTATGGATGTGATGCCAGTGATGCGGTGGATGTGATGCCAGTGATGCGGTGGATGTGATGCCAGTGATGCAGTGGATGTGATGCCAGTGATGCAGTGGATGTGATGCCAGTGATGCAGTGGATGTGATGCAGTGGATGTGATGCAGTGGATGTGATGCAGTGGATGTGATGCAGTGGATGTGATTCAGTGGATGTGATTCAGTGGATGTGATTCAGTGGATGTGATTCAGTGGATGTGATTCAGTGGATGTGATTCAGTGGATGTGATTCAGTGGATGTGATTCAGTGGATGTGATTCAGTGGATGTGATGCCGTGGATGTGATGCCGTGGATGTGATGCCAGTGATGCCGTGGATGTGATGCTAGTGATGCCGTGGATGTGATGCTAGTGATGCCGTGGATGTGATGCCAGGGATGCAGTGGATGTGATGCCGTGGATGTGATGCCAGTGATGCAGTGGATGTGATGCCAGGGATGTAGTGGATGTGATGCCAGGGATGCAGTGGATGTGATGCCGTGGATGTGATGCCAGTGATGCAGTGGATGTGATGCCAGGGATGCAGTGGATGTGATGCCAGTGATGCCGTGGATGTGATGCTAGTGATGCCGTGGATGTGATGCCAGTGATGCCGTGGATGTGATGCCAGTGATGCCGTGGATGTGATGCCGTGGATGTGATGCCAGTGATGCCGTGGATGTGATGCCAGTGATGCCGTGGATGTGATGCCAGTGATGCAGTGCTTGCTCTCCCTGTGTTGATCTCACTACAATCTCCCTGCTGCATCATCACCGACAGTCGGTGCAAGCAGCCAAGAGCAGGCAGAGCCGCCGCATCAGCTGAAAGTGCTTGTAGGGACACAGACTCTGCACAGAACATCCCAACCGCTCCTGATTTACAGAGAGCTGTCAGCCAAACTCTGCTCTCCTGCAGCAATGCACAGCCTATAAAGCTGAGCTTCCTGCTTCATGAATAAAACTAAAAACAATGCAGTGCAGACTGACACTGAGGCAGACCAGTGGGAGAGAACAATGTGGAAACAATTCTACAAAGTACTTCTAATACTGGGGCATCCCAGTTACTCAGCCTTCCGCTGATTTTGTCTCTTGTATTCAAAAATGATCTGATTCACTGACAACAGTCGGAGATCTTGAAAATGGTGATTAAAGCATAAAGGACTGTCTACTGAAAAGACACATTGTAGCTTTGTTCAACCTGAACGTCCAGGTTCATGAATAAAACAAAAGTAGAAGTACAGTGAAGACTGACACTCCAGCTGAGCATTAGGAGGGAGGGAACAACGAGGGCATCTTGCATTGGGGTTTCAGCACCCAAACTACACCTGATGTCGCCTCTTGTATACAAGAACGATCCTGTTCACTGACAGCAGTCAGAGAGCTTGAAAATAATTGATAGGAGCATAAAGTATTGTGTATTAAAAAAACTTTGTTCATCCTGAGCTTGCTGGTTCACCTGCTTTTTAAAAGGCTATATAAAGGGAACCTGTCCCCTGCTTCGGGGACACTAAATGTGGGATTAGGGTCCTAAACCTGTCCACAGCAAATCTGTCCGTACCTGCAGAATGTAGTAAATTGTAACTTACTGGGAGAAGAGTCCAGGACTCTTCTCCAGCAGAATCTTCTCCGGAGCGCTGTGTCCGATGTGCGGTGCATTCTCGGTGAGGCAAGGTGTACCGCTGGAGAAGAGTCCTGGACTCCCAGTACGGATGGATCTGCCCTGGGCAGGTCTGGGATCGTAAACTCCCAACTGCCTAACAGCTGGTAGTTTTGTAGCCCCAAAGCAGGGGACAGGTTCCCTTTTAAGGTCCCCAGAGGCTCCCCTCCGCCATATCCCACTCTTGGAAGCGTGTTGTTTCGGACCATTATAAGACTCAACTCCGTCACCACGTAAAATCTGTCTACTAAAAAAAAAGCAATCGCACCCCGCGGTCGCCATGGTAACAAGCGCCGCTTCCTGTCATCTCCTCTCAAGATTAAATAACAGGCAATTAAGGCGCAGATCAATTTAGTCGGGCTCCCTGGACGGACTTTTTGGATATTTTTATCGCAGACGGTTCTGCCCCCGGTGTCCTCATTTGTCAGGAATTCCTTGGAGCCGACGGAAGACTCCAACCCAAAACTCCTCGGGCTCTTTATCTGGAGAGCGGAGAAATGTTGAACACACAACTTCCCAGTGACTCGTCAGACCACCTTAAAAAGAAAATACCGCAATCTTATGTTCCAGTACATGACCGCACTGTCGTGTTTTGCACTGCAGCTCTGCTCTGCTTGCGAGCAGCGATGGTAGCGGCATTTCTTGTAAAGATGTCTGCAATACCGCTCCTGACACTGTAGCTGTATGCCTCCAACATGCTTTACACTGCAGCTCTGCTTGTATAAGCAGGAAGTCAGTGACGGTATGGACAATGCTTCATGCGGTGAGGTGTCCTTTCTGCTGCAGCTCTTTCCCTTTAACTGTTTTAGCTTCTAACAGTAGATGTGGCTTGGTTGCAGTTGAAGATTTAAACTGAGCATGTGCGACCACCTCATTGAGGTGGACAAGAAATAAGGAAAATAACAAACAGCAGGTGGCGCCAGATAGAGGCATTTTATTAAAAAAACTTACTGGCTAAACTACATTTTTTATTATATGCAATTACAAAAGTATTCAGATCCAAGGGCCCGGGTAGTCAAAAGCCCTAGTGGTCTAGGGACATCAGAGACAACCCCAGATCCTGCTCCCCGCACCCCTGGCAAACAGCTGACAGCCGCCGGTGAAGGAGGAATGTGGTATCACATGGCACACGCTGAGATTAGTGAACTCCCTTGTGATACAAGGTCGGCGTCACTATGCCAAAAATAGGAACCAAAATAGGTACAGAGCGGCTCCCCATGGTGGACTATAGAGGGGCGCCCCCACTAGATGATCCCCATGCTGGGGCATGTGGACAGGGGGGTTGTCTTCTTGAGACAACCCCTTTTTTAAATGCAAGTTTCTTGGAGGCCTGTTGCAGTGAAAGGGTTAATTTTAAATAGTGTATGAGAAAGGTACAGTGGTGCACTTGCATTGCTCCCAGGGGGCACCTACTTTTTTGGCAGACCTGGGTGAATGGAATCCCCTAAATCTGGGCTGTTCATACGGTTACTGTGTATAGGGGCTGTAGATATCGAAGCGGAGGTGAATGATAATGCTGCTGTTCAGTGACAGCAAGCAGTGATCTTAAAAAATGGTGAGAAATAGTGTTGGGCGAGCATGCTCGGCAGAACACAAATTTTACTCGAGCGTCGCGATGCTCGGTTGAATACCGCGTGTGCTCGAGCGCCATGCTCGAGTCTCCTCACCGCACGTTTGTTGGCTGCTAAGTACTGGCACTCGCTGTAATGCCGTAGCCATGTTAGTTACTGGCATTACAGGGATTGGCTGGCCGAAACGCGTCATCGGGTGCTATATAGCATCCAATGACACGTGTTCGGCTCAGTGTTAGTCAGGGAGAGCTGGAGACCAGAAGGGAGAGATAGTGTCGGGATTGCATTAGGAATATTTTAGTTTTTATACTTGTTATAGACCCAAAAGTCCTTTTAAGCACTATTGTGTCTGGCAGCAATATATATTTTTAGCGCAACCTGCAGCTTGCAATTGTTTGGCCGCTGCAGACAGCAACATTATCTGCGCTACATCTCCTGTGTAACATGTGCGCAGCCTAAAAATATCAGTGACATAGAGTGTACTTTTTTCCGTAGACGGTGTCCGCTGCGGACAGTTACATTACCTGCGCTACATCTCCTGTATAACGTTTGCGTATCCGAAATATCTGTGACATTCAGTCAAAATTTTTTGTGGTTAGTGACAGCGACATTACCTGCGCTACATCTCCTGTATAATGTTTGCCCATCCTAAATATCAGTGACATTCTGTGTACTTTATTTGCGCATGCACTTACAAAACCTGCACTACTGTACGTGTGACATACTTGCAAGCATATATACCATTTAATATGCAGAAGGCGAGCAGTAAGGGACGGGGAAGTGGCCGTGCTGCTGATGGTGCACGCAGAGGCCGTGGCCCTGGGCGTGGTGAAACTGTGCCTGCTGCCAGAGCACCATAAACACACTCATCCACAATACCTAGCTTCATGTCCCAGTTTGCAGGGCGGCGCAGGACACCACTCTCGAAGTCAGACCAGTGCGACCAGGTGGACGGTTGGATTGCTGCAGATACTGCTTCCAGTTGGTTAAGCACCCCCCTGTCTTCCGCAAAGTCCAGTCTCTGTAGCCAAGAGTCTGGTCAACAGAATCCTCACCCTGATCCTCCTTCCTCCCACCATGGAGAGTCTTGGCAAACAAGTGATCCCACACTCCGATATTCCGATGACCTCTTTTCATCGCCATTCCTTGATTTGGGCCGATCAACAAACCCGCTTGAAGAGGGACATGAGGAGATATTGTGCCCTGATTCCCAAACTCTGGAGCATCCACAGTCAGAAGAAGATGACGGTGGGGAACGGCAATTAGTGTTTCATGAGGAGGATGCTGATGATGAGACACAGTTGCCAATAAGTCAACCGCAATTAGTGTCTCAAGAGGTTGATGATGATGATGATGAGACACAGTTGTCAATAAGTGAGGTTGTTGTTAGGTCAACAAGTCAGGAGGCTGATCAGAGTGAGGAAGTGGAAGAGGATGTGGTGGACGATAAAGTCACTGACCCAACCTGGGAAGGTGGCAAGCCCAGCCATAACAGCAGTACAGAGGGGGAGGGATCTGGAAGAGGCAGTGGGGTGGCAAAAGGGAGAAGGCGGGCGACACCAAACAGGCCTACAACTGTTCCCCGGAGCACCCGCTTGCGGCAATCTCCCTTGCAAAGGGGTAGGTGTTCGGCAGTCTGGCGCTTTTTGGAGGAAAATGCAGTCGATAAAAGAATTGTCATTTGCAACCTGTGTCGTACCAAAATGAGCAGGGGCATGAACACTGGCAACCTCACCACCACCAGCATGATCCGCCACATGGCATCAAAGCACAGTAATAGCTGGGCCGAACGCCTGGGTCCACAATCAGTGTCTGCGGGTCACACCACTGCCTCCTCTTCCCTTGTGTTACGTGCTGGCCAATCCCCTGTCCAAGACGCAGGCCCAGATGCCTCCCGCCCTGCACCTGGACCTTCGCAAGCACCATTAGCTAGCACATCCACTTCTGTGTCTCAGCGCAGCGTACAGATGTCCATACTCCAAGGCTTTGAACGAAAGCGCAAATCCCCAGCCCCCCACCCACAGGCCGTAGCACTAAATGCGCACCTTTCCAAATTGCTGGCCCTAGAAATGTTGCCATTTAGGCTTGTGGACACTGAGGCTTTCCGCAGCCTGATGGCGGCGGCAGTCCCTTGGTACTCAGTCCCCAGCCGCCAATATTTTTCACGGTGTGCAGTCCCAGCCTTACACCAGCATGTGTCCCGTCACATCACCCGTGCCCTGACCAACGCAGTTATTGGGAAGGTCCACTTAACGACTGACACATGGACAAGTGCTTTTGGCCAGGGACGCTACATTTCCCTGACGGCACACTGGGTGAACATTGTAGAGGCCGGGAGCGAGTCGTACCCTGGATGGCACAGGTGCTACCAACGCAAAGGATTGCGGGCCCTACATCCATCAGGATTTCCGCCGCCACCTACTATAGTGGCTGCAACCTCCCCTTCTCCTCCTCCACCTCTGAATTCTCATCTTGCAGCACCCGTCAGCCATCAGTCACTAATTTGCTTAGGTGACAAACAGCACACCGCCGCAGAGCTGTTGCAGGGGATAAGGGACCAGACTGAGCTGAGGCTCTCACCACTCAACCTAGAACCACTCATGGTTGTGTCTGATAATGGCCGTAATTTGGTGGTGGCTTTGGAGCTCAGCAAGCTCACACACATCCCATGCCTAGCCCACGTGTTAAACTTAGTGGTTCAGCGGTTTCTCAAAACCTACCCCAATTTGCCTGATCTACTGGTGAAGGTGCGCTGCGTGTGTACACATTTCCGCAAGTCATCAACAGCTGCCTCCAGTCTGGCAATGCTGCAGCAGCGCTTGCAATTTCCAGCTCACCGACTGTTGTGCGACGTGAGCACTCGCTGGAACTCCACGTTTCACATGTTGGCCAGGCTTTGTGAGCAGCAGAGGGCAGTAGTGGAATACCAGCTGCAACATGGTCGTCGTCTTTCCAGTCAGCTTTCGCTCTTCACAAGAGACGAGTGGGCATTGATGTCTGACCTCTGTGAGGTTTTACGCAACTTTGAGGAATCGACACAGATGGCAGTAACCATCCCACTGCTGTGTCTACTCAAACGCTCGCTGCTCACAATGAAGGCGGACGCTTTGCAAGTGGAAGAGGTGGAAATGTGGGAAGACAGTACACAGGGTGATAGCCAGACCACCCTCAGTTCGTCTTCTCAGCGCGTATTGGATGATGATGAGGAGGATCAGGAGACTGTTGCCTCCGCTACAGAGGGTAGTACCCACAGCAGGTTTATTCCATCTGTTCAGCGTGGATGAGCCGAAGAGGATGAGGAGATTGAGAGTCATCCTCCTGATGAGGACAGTAAAGTCTAGCCTGTTGGTACTCTGGCACACATGGCTGACTTTATGTTATGCTGCCTACCCCGTCACCAACGCGTTGTACGGATTTTGGCCAACACCGATTACTGGTTCTTCACCCTTCTTGACCCCCGCTACAAAGAGAACTTCTCATCTCTCATTCCTGTGGTGGAGAGGACGAGCAAAATGGTGTAATACCAGAAGGACCTTGTGGAAAAATTGCTCCAAAAATTTCCAGCTGACAACGCTGGCTGCAGAGTACGTAGTTCCTTGGGCAACCGAGGAGGGGAGACGAGGGGACACACAGCAGTTCCAACAGAGGCAGGGCAACACTCTCCAAGGCCTGGGACAGTTTTAGAACACCCCGCCAGCACCCTCAACCTGATGCGCGGCCTAGTGCCACAAGGAGAGAAAAGTTTTAGAAGATGGTGAAGGAGTTCGTAGCAGACCGTGTTAGCGTCCTCAATGATCCCTCTGTGCCTTACAACTACTGGGTGTCCAAGCTGGACACGTGGCACGAACTGGCGCTCTATGCCTTGGAGGTGCTGGCCTGCCCTGCCGCCAGCGTTTTGTCAGGGCGGGCATTTAGTGCTGCTGGGGGCATAATAACTGATAAGCGCATCCGCCTGTCAACTGAAAATGCTGACCGGTTGACTCTTATCAAAATGAACAAGGCCTGGATTGCCCCTGACTTCTCTATTCCACCAGAGGAAAGCGTCTGAACATAAAGGCACTCTAAATGTTGCTTTTATGGTGTATTGAATACACTGTATTCTCATGCACCCCTTCCACCACTAAAAAGGGTATATGGTTCAATCTTCATTTTCTCGTCCTCCTCCATCATATCAACATGTTTATTAGGCTGCCCTCGCTCCTAATGTTTTAGATGGTCAGCTCACCTACAGGCCCTCAACCATAATGTTTTTGAGGGTCAGCTCAGCAGCAGACCCTCACCCCGAAATTTTTAGATGGTCAGCTCGGCAGCAGGCCCTCACCCCTAATGTTTTAGATGGTCAGATCAGCAGCAGGCCCTCGACCACAATTTTTTTTCGATGGTCAGCTCGGCAGCAGGCCCTTGCTCCTAATGTTTTTGAGGGTCACCAGCAGGCCATCAATCATAATTTTTCAAGGGTGTGTATGATGTCCTCCTTTATGTGATATACAGGTTGTATCGGAGCGCCTCTTCCTTGTAATTTTTGGCAGCACTTGCACTTTATATACAAGTAAATATACAGGAAAGAATGTTTCCTAACAATTTTTCCTCTAAAATCGATTTTATCTTCGGTTTTGTGCGTATTATTGTCAGTCTGTAAATGTGGCGTACTACTCGGACAGCATGGTTCCCAGCAGCGACCTGGGAGTCCAAGATGCATCCAGACATCCTCCCCATGCTGTTCCCGAACCATTTCAGAGCAGGCACTATGCTGAGTGCAGGGGGTGGAGCTAGATGCATGCTCCGCCCCCTGCACTCAGCATAGTGCCTGCTCTTTTAATTACAGATTTGGAATGGGAGCCGATTCCTGGTATCTGACTGTCCCCGGAAATCACTATGGAGCCAGTGATATGGAGACTCCCATCATCCTCAGGAATCATGTGACCTGAGATGATGAGTGGAGTGTTTCCAGTGGGTGCACTGCAGAGCATCTCCCGCAACGAGGCGCAGACATTGCAGCTTGTTCTCACTGAGTCAATCATTGCATCAGCTGCAGCAGTGCCCTGCACGGGACATTAATCTCCTCACACACCAGGATGATGTCTCCTGGGGGCCCCGTGTGATGAAATAAAACTGATCCCTCCAGGAAAACAGCCGGAGCGGCTGAGGCCATAATGACATTAACTCTTTAATGACCGCTCTTAAAGGGCCCTTACCTCTAAAATATAGTAGTTATATCCTTTTACATATGAGGCAGTATTATAGTAGTTATATTCTTGTACATAGGGGGCAGTATTATAGTAGTTATATTCTTGTACATAGGAGCAGTATTATAGTAGTTATATTCTTGTACATAGGAGCAGTATTATAGTAGTTATATTCTTGTACATAGGGGCAGTATTATAGTAGTTATATTCTTGTACATAGGAGGCAGTATTATAGTAGTTATATTCTTGAACATAGGGGCAGTATTATAGTAGTTATATATTCTTGTACATAGGAGGCAGTATTATAGTAGTTATATTCTTGTATATAGGAGCAGTATTATAGTAGTTATAGTCTTGTACATAGGAGCACTATTATAGTAGTTATATTCTTGTACATAGGAGCAGTATTATAGTAGTTATATTCTTGTACATAGGAGCAGTATTATAGTAGTTATATTCTTGTACATAGGAGGCAGTATTATAGTAGTTATATTCCTGTACATAGGAGCAGTATTATAGTAGTTATATTCTTGTACATAGGAGCAGTATTATAGTAGTTATATTCTTGTACATAGGAGCAGTATTATAGTAGTTATATTCTATTACATAGAAGGCAGTATTATAGTAGTTACATTCTTGTACATAGAAGGCAGTATTATAGTAGTTATATTCTTGTACATAGAAGGCAGTATTATAGTAGTTATATTCTTGTACATAGGAGGCAGTATTATAGTAGTTATATTCCTGTACATAGGAGCAGTATTATAGTAGTTATATTCCTGTACATAGGAGCAGTATTATAGTAGTTATATTCTTGTACATAGGAGCAGTATTATAGTAGTTATATTCTTGTACATAGGAGCAAGTATTATAGTAGTTATATTCTTGTACATAGGAGGCAGTATTATAGTAGTTATATTCTTGTACATAGGAGGCAGTATTATAGTAGTTATATTCCTGTACATAGGAGCAGTATTATGGTAGTTATATTCTTGTACATAGGAGCAGTATTATAGCAGTTATATTCTTGTACATAGGAGACAGTATTATAGTAGTTATATTCTTGTACATAGGAGCAGTATTATAGTAGTTATATTCTTGTACATAGGAGCAGTATTATAGTAGTTATATTCTTGTACATAGGAGCAGTATTATAGTAGTTATATTCTTGGACATATGAGCAGTATTATAGTAGTTATATTCTTGTACATAGGAGCAGTATTATAGTAGTTATATTCTTGTACATAGGAGCAGTATTATAGTAGTTATATTCTTGTACATAGGAGACAGTATTATAGTAGTTATATTCTTGTACATAGGAGCAGTATTATAGTAGTTATATTCTTGTACATAGGAGCAGTATTATAGTAGTTATATTCTTGTACATAGGAGCAGTATTATAGTAGTTATATTCTTGTACATAGGAGCAGTATTATAGTAGTTATATTCTTGTACATAGGAGACAGTATTATAGTAGTTATATTCTTGTACATAGGAGCAGTATTATAGTAGTTATATTCTTGTACATAGGAGCAGTATTATAGTAGTTATATTCTTGTACATAGGAGCAGTATTATGGTAGTTATATTCTTGTACATAGGAGCAGTATTATAGCAGTTATATTCTTGTACATAGGAGACAGTATTATAGTAGTTATATTCTTGTACATAGGAGCAGTATTATAGTAGTTATATTCTTGTACATAGGAGCAGTATTATAGTAGTTATATTCTTGTACATAGGAGCAGTATTATAGTAGTTATATTCTTGGACATATGAGCAGTATTATAGTAGTTATATTCTTGTACATAGGAGCAGTATTATAGTAGTTATATTCTTGTACATAGGAGCAGTATTATAGTAGTTATATTCTTGTACATAGGAGACAGTATTATAGTAGTTATATTCTTGTACATAGGAGCAGTATTATAGTAGTTATATTCTTGTACATAGGAGCAGTATTATAGTAGTTATATTCTTGTACATAGGAGCAGTATTATAGTAGTTATATTCTTGTACATAGGAGCAGTATTATAGTAGTTATATTCTTGTACATAGGAGCAGTATTATAGTAGTTATATTCTTGTACATAGGAGCAGTATTATAGTAGTTATATTCTTGTACATAGGAGCAGTATTATAGCAGTTATATTCTTGTACATAGGAGCAGTATTATAGTAGTTATATTCTTGTACATAGGAGCAGTATTATAGTAGTTATATTCTTGTACATAGGGGCAGTATTATAGTAGTTATATTCTTGCACATGACAAGCACTTTATGAGGCACAGCTATTTTCCGACCAGTTGACCCTTCCTTTCTCCCACTCCTATTGACATTTCTTACACAGAGTAAGGCCCCTTTCACACAAGTGAGTTTTCTGAGCGGGTGCAATGCGTGACGTGAACGCATACCACCCACACTGAATCCTGACCCATTCATTTCAATGGGTCTGTGTACATGAGCGGTTTTTTTTCACGCATCAGTTCTGCGTAAAAAATGCAGCATTTTCTATAGGCCTCATGCACACGAACGTTGTGTGTTTTATGGTCCGCAAACCGCGGATACGCAAAACACGGACAGCCTTTAATATAACTGCCTATTCTTGTCCGCAAAGCGCAGTGAATGGGGCTTTAGTAAAAATCGCAAGCATCCGCAAGCAAGTGCGAATGCGGTGCCATTTTCACGCATGGTTGCTAGGAGACGATCGGGATGGGGACCCAATCTTTATTATTTTCCCTTATAAGGGAAAATAATAGCATTTTTAATACAGAATGTTTACTAAAATGTCCATTGAGGGGTTAAAAATAAATAATACATTTAACTCACCCCATCCGCTTGGTCGCGTAGCGGATCTCCTCTTCTTTCTACTTTCTTCAGGACCTGGCTAAAGGACCTTTTGATGACGTCATTGTGCTCATCACATGGTTCATCACCACGGTGATGGACCATGTGATGAGCGCAGTGACGTCATCAAAGGTCCTTTAGCCAGGTCCTGAAGAAAGTAGAAAGAAGAGGAGATCCACTACGCGACCAAGTGGATGGGATGAGTTTAATTTGTTTATTATTTTTAACCCCTCAATGGCCATTTTAGTAAACATTCTGTATTGAATATGCTATTATTTTCCCTTTATAACCATATTATAAGGGAAAATTATAAAATCTACACAACACCGATCCCAAACCCGAACTTCTGTGAAGAAGTCCGGTTTCGGGTCTGGGTACCAAACATGCCGATTTTTCTCACACGCGTGCAAAACGCATTAAAACGCCTTGCACTCGAGCGGAAAAATCGCACATTTTCCCACAAAGCACCTCGCACGCGACGCCCATGGGAAAGGGGTCTAAGGCCTCTTCCACACGAGCGTGATGGATTGGCTTCGGATGCTTTCAGTGAAACTCGCACCATTTTGCAAGCAAGTTCAGTCAGTTTTGTCTGCAGGTGCATCCAGTTTTTTCTGCGCGGGTGCAATGCGTTTTGATGCGTTTTTCTTAGCAACCATCAGTGAAAAGCGCATTGCACCCGCACTTGCTTCCGAATGCAAGGCGCTTTTCACTGAAGCCCCATTCACTACTATGGGGCCAGGGCTGCGTGAAAAACGCAGAATATACAACATGCAGCGTTTGCGCGACAATTTTTATAATGGTAGTCTATGGTGTCGTGTGACATTAATGCAGTGTAGTTGTGCCCTATGTGTCACGCGACACATGTCGTCGTGTAGCCCTAGCCTTATCTGTAAGATAATTAAGGACTCATTGTCAAGATCTTTGATATGTTGTTCTGTTATTCTGCAAATGTCCATTCATTCCCCCAGGTCTCTGCTCTTATTGTATATATATTGCTGTTTCTTCATATATTCTTGTAGTCCGCCTGACGAAGGGACTGGTGATGTCTCGAAAGCTCGCTATATGACATCATTACTTCTATTTTTGTTAGCCATTAAAAGGTATCAAACCTGCAATACCCTGAGTATTGATGGACAGGAGGCAGCGCTTATGTGGTTCACGAGTACCTGGAATCTGTCTCCACCCTGAGGCACGATGGTTCCGGTTATCAGGATAAGGCTACATGCACACGACCATATGCGTTTTGCAGATCCGCAAACAAAAACGGATGACATCCGTATGCCATCTGTTTTTTTTTTGCGGATCCATTGTAACAATGCCTAAAACGGATAAGAATAGGACATGAGGGGCTACGGAATGGACATACTGATGCAGACGGCACACAGTGTGCTGTCCGAATTTTTTTGCGGACCCATTGAAATGAATGGGTCCGCATCCTATCCACACAAAAAAAACGGAATGGAAACAAACAACATTCGTGTGCATGAGGCCTAAGGGTGCATTCACACGAACGTATTTTCTTTCTGCTTCCGTTCCTTTTTTATGTGGAACCATTCACTTCAACGGGTCCGCAAAAACAACGGAAGTTACTCGGCGTACATTCCGTTTCCGTATTTCCGTTCTGCAAAAAAGTAGTACATGTCCTATTATCGTCCGCAAATCACGGTCCGGGGCCCCATTCAAGTCAGCGGATCCGCAAAAAATACGGAACGCACACGGAACACATCCGTATGTCATCCGTATTTTGCGGATCCATACTGTAGAAATGCTATGCCCAGCCCATGTTGCTCACGTGTCTGGTGATTAATAAGTTACTGTTTCCGTTTCCGATCCGCAAAGAAAACGGATTGCATGCGGAAACTATACTGATATGTTTTGTGGAATAACGGAACGGAAGAGGACTTAAATCAGAGGAAAAAAAACCCTCCGATACGGAACAACAGATCCGTGAAAAACTGACCGCAAACTGCGGTCGTGTGCGCAGTTGTCGTTGCTGGCGGTGATGTGAGATTCCCTTTAGGGCGGCGTTCACACCCGGACGGGTGAAGTGCTGCCCGGATGTATAATCAGGAATGATGAGAACGGCCGCCCGCTGCTGTGTAAACCCCCATCCTGCCATCCAGGGAAGTGCTGCGCTTTCCAGTTACCTTCAACCTGACATGTCCTGTTTCCATGGTTACCAGCCAATCCAAAAAGAAAGTTTATTTTTAGTTAGTGAACATCTAGTCCTGCAGATTTCTCGGCACTCTTGTACTTTCTAGTTTCCTCCCACATCCGCTCCGGAGTGCGCTGCAGAATGCACCGTCCGCGCTGCGCTGGCGTCTGACTCAGCGGCTCCTGAGAAGCACGAGACGTCTCCTTCCAGAGTCACCGACGCCTGAGGAATCTGGGCTAAAGGTCAACCTTACCTGAGGCCCTGAGCGGTGAAAATACACCGCAATACTGATGTGACACCAGAAGCGGAGAGTCCACGGTCTCCACCTATTACATGTAATCTGTTCTCTGATGTTACCCAATACCTATAATGCCCCCCATATGCCCAGGCCCCTTGCTCCCCGGCACCTGTGTCACTTCTCATGCCGGCACGGCTGCCGCTGCATCTCCCTGTTGCGTGGATGAAAACAAGCGGGTGACGCTAGGGAGGCTAGTTTCCGTCACAGCCTGCTATTGGCTGCCCCCCCTCCCATGGCAGGGAGATGCAGCGGCGGCCGTGGGTGCAGGGGACCGAGATAAGTACAATCTGGGTGAGGGGCTCCGGCATATGGGGGGCATAATAGATCCTGGATAACCCCTTTAAGGAAACGTAACTGTAATAGGTGTGACACATTGAAGGGTTTGGTCTGGGAAAACAGGTATTTTCCTCCCAGCATGTGCTGCTGGGCTGATTTACAGCCAGGTGAGGTCAAATACCGTTCCAGGTTTTGGCAGCACCTGGCTGTCCTTAAATAGGCAGCTGGGCTCAGAAGCCAGGTCTGGGAGCCTTGTGTCTGGATGAAGGCTTGCTACCTGTTTGGCTTGAAAACAGGTTGGTGCTGCTGTCGGCAAGGACTCTTTGAGGCAGAATTGCCGCATGGTGTGAATCACCACCAACACCGGAAGGTGACTTTTTGTTTGATTGTGACGGCTTGTTTTGTCACTTGCCTAAAGTGTGAATAAAACACTGAACTGTTTGATCCAAAGAACTTGTTGTTGCCTCTATACTACGTCCTCTAATCCTGTCTACCAGAGCGAAACCCCACATAGGATAAAGGACAAGAGCAGAAAAATTCTGTCTCAGTGGTGACTACATAATGTCACCTTTCAGTGCTATAGTATAGTATAGGATTATAGTAGTTATATTCTTGTACATAGGAGCAGTATTATAGTAGTTATATTCTTGTACATAGGAGCAGTATTATAGTAGTTATATTCTAGTACATAGGAGGCAGTATTATAGTAGTTATATTCTTGTACATAGGAGCAGTATTATAGTAGTTATATTCTTGTACATAGGAGCAGTATTATAGTAGTTATATTCTTGTACATAGGAGGCAGTATTATAGTAGTTATATTCTTGTACATAGGAGCAGTATTATAGTAGTTATATTCTTGTACATAGGAGGCAGTATTATAGTAGTTATATTCTTGTACATAGGAGCAGTATTATAGTAGTTATATTCTTGTACATAGGAGCAGTATTATAGTAGTTATATTCTTGTACATAGGAGGCAGTATTATAGTAGTTATATTCTTGTACATAGGAGCAGTATTATAGTAGTTATATTCTTGTGTATAGGAGCAGTATTATAGTAGTTATATTCTTGTACATAGGAGCAGTATTATAGTAGTTATATTCTTGTACATAGGAGCAGTATTATAGTAGTTATATTCTTGTGTATAGGAGCAGTATTATAGTAGTTATATTCTTGTACATAGGAGGCAGTATTATAGTAGTTATATTCTTGTGTATAGGAGCAGTATTATAGTAGTTATATTCTTGTACATAGGAGCAGTATTATAGTAGTTATATTCTTGTACATAGGAGGCAGTATTATAGTAGTTATATTCTTGTACATAGGAGGCAGTATTATAGTAGTTATATTCTTGTACATAGGAGCAGTATTATAGTAGTTATATTCTTGTACATAGGAGCAGTATTATAGTAGTTATATTCTTGTACATAGGAGCAGTATTATAGTAGTTATATTCTTATACATAGGAGGCAGTATTATAGTAGTTATATTCTTGTACATAGGAGCAGTATTATAGTAGTTATATTCTTGTGTATAGGAGCAGTATTATAGTAGTTATATTCTTGTACATAGGAGCAGTATTATAGTAGTTATATTCTTGTACATAGGAGCAGTATTATAGTAGTTATATTCTTGTACATAGGAGCAGTATTATAGTAGTTATATTCTTGTACATAGGAGCAGTATTATAGTAGTTATATTCTTGTACATAGGAGGCAGTATTATACAGAGTGTTCTGCACATTCAGGTTTCATGGGCTTTGGCTCAGCTTTCCCAGTATGTGTTGTACAGATCCATAGATACCCGAAGGTGCAGAACACTCTGGGAGACTCTTTGAGTGGTCGGCCAATGTTGAGGTCTCTTGGTGTTGACTCCTAGTGCAGAATCTGGGCATTTACTTGTTTTCCAGTGCGCTGCGTCGCCATCTATTGGCAGAAGGTAAAATTACAAGTATTAATGTGTAAATTGAATAACTGTTGTTGCTGTATAAAAAATTTACCATCCCCTCCTGTAGGCTGAGGTTGACGGTCTTTCTATATTTTATTAATTTTTATCCAGGGCAGGAAATCGAGACATTTTATTGTGTATTTAATATATTTGTGCATTTGGGTTTGTTTCATGGTTTTTAAAAAATATTGTTTCAATAACAATACTTGTTCTGTAGCTTGTAAACTGTCTACAAAAAAATCTCTATTTTATTATTTTATGTCATTGTAAAAATTAGGGGACATTGCTCTGCTATGGCCATCCTATATGGTACTGTCTGCTGAGCCATGTATCTAAGTCGATGTATCTAATATCTGATACTGTCTGCTAAACCCCTGTATCTAAGCCTTTGCTGTGTGGTACTGTCTGCTGAACCTTTAACCCTATGATGTGTGATTCTATCAAATGAGCTGCTATATATATAATCCTATGGTGTGATACTGTCCGCTGGGCCACTGTATCTAAGCCTATCATGTGTGATGCAGTCTGCTGAACTGGTATGTCTAATCGTATCTTGTATGATTCTGTCTGCTGAGCCACTGTATCCAAGGCTGTCTGAAACTTGGATACACCAGCTAATGTATTTAAATATGCCATTGGTGATACCGCCTGCAGAGCAAGTGTATTTAAGTCTATCATATGTGATACTGGTTGCGGAACTGCTGTATCTAAGCTTATCATGTGTGAACCTGTTTGCTCAAATCGTATATCTAAGGTCAGTGTGATACTGTCTGCTGAACCCATGTATCTAAGCACATTAGTTTGAGACTGTCTGCTGAGTCCCTGTATCTAAGCACGTCCTCTGTGATACTGCCGGCTGAGCTGGTGTATCTAAGCACCTTCTCTGTGATACTGTCTGCTGAGCTGGTGTATCTAAGTACATCCTCTTTGATACTGCCTGTTGAGCCCATGTATCTAAGCACATCAGTGTGAGTGACTGCTGAGCCCCTGTATCTAAGCACATAACCTGTGTAACTGTCTGCTGAGCTGGTGTATCTAAGCACGACCTCTGAGCTGGTGTATCTAAGCACGACCTCTGTGATACTGCCTGCTGAGCTGGTGTATCTAAGCACGACCTCTGTGATAATGCCTGCTGAGTTGGTGTATCTAAGCACGTCCTCTGTGATACTTCCTGCTGAGCTGGTGTATCTAAGCACGACCTCTGTGATACTGCCTGCTGAGCTGGTGTATCTAAGCACCTCCTCTGTGATACTGCCTGCTGAGCTGGTGTATCTAAGCACAACCTCTGTGATACTGCCTGCTGAGCTGGTGTATCTAAGCACGTCCTCTGTGATACTGCCGGCTGAGCTGGTGTATCTAAGCACCTTCTCTGTGATACTGTCTGCTAAGCTGGTGTATCTAAGTACATCCTCTTTGATACTGCCTGTTGAGCCCATGTATCTAAGCACATCAGTGTGAGTGACTGCTGAGCCCCTGTATCTAAGCACATCAGTGTGAGTGACTGCTGAGCCCCTGTATCTAAGCACATAACCTGTGTAACTGTCTGCTGAGCTGGTGTATCTAAGCATGACCTCTGAGCTGGTGTATCTAAGCACGACCTCTGTGATACTGCCTGCTGAGTTGGTGTATCTAAGCACGTCCTCTGTGATACTGTCTGCTGAGCTGGTGTATCTAAGCACGACCTCTGTGATACTGCCTGCTGAGCTGGTGTATCTAAGCACGACCTCTGTGATACTGCCTGCTGAGCTGGTGTATCTAAGCACGTCCTCTGTGATACTGCCGGCTGAGCTGGTGTATCTAAGCACCTTCTCTGTGATACTGTCTGCTGAGCTGGTGTATCTAAGTACATCCTCTTTGATACTGCCTGTTGAGCCCATGTATCTAAGCACATCAGTGTGAGTGACTGCTGAGCCCCTGTATCTAAGCACATAACCTGTGTAACTGTATGCTGAGCTGGTGTATCTAAGCACGACCTCTGAGCTGGTGTATCTAAGCACGTCCTCTGTGATACTGCCTGCTGAGTTGGTGTATCTAAGCACGACCTCTGTGATACTGCCTGCTGAGTTGGTGTATCTAAGCACGTCCTCTGTGATACTGCCTGCTGAGCTGGTGTATCTAAGCAACCTTCTCTGTGATACTGTCTGCTGAGCTGGTGTATCTAAGCACCTCCTCTGTGATACTGCCTGCTGAGCTGGTGTATCTAAGCACCTCCTCTGTGATACTGTTTGCTGAGCTGGTGTATCTAAGCACCTCCTCTGTGATACTGCCTGCTGAGCTGGTGTATCTAAGCACCTCCTCTGTGATACTGCCTGCTGAGCTGGTGTATCTAAGCACGTCCTCTGTGATACTGCCTGCTGAGCTGGTGTATCTAAGCACGTCCTCTGTGATACTGCCTGCTGAGCTGGTGTGTAATGTGTATAATTGTTTTTCCGCCTCCTTCTCCGTCTGCACAGATAACGGACACATATCCCCCCCCCCCCCCCCCCCCCCCCCCCGAAGGCATAACTGCCAGATGTGCTACAGATGTGCAACTGCTCATTAATATCTCACTTCTAGACTGAGATATGATCACAGAAACTTACAGGCCCGAAGCCTGAGGCTGCACTACTGAGAGGTTCTGTGTCTGCACTGTTTATCTAGAACAGGGATGGCCAACCTGCGGCTCTCCAGCTGTTGCAAAACTACAACTCCCAGTATGCTCAGTCTGCCTACAGCAGGGCATGGTGGGAGTTGGAGTTTTACAACAGCCCTGATTTAGAAACGTACAGGCCCGAAGCCTGAGGCTGCACTACTGAGAGTTTCTGTGTCTGCACTGTTTATCTAGAAACTTACAGGCCCGAAGCCTGAGGCTGCACTACTGAGAGGTTCTGTGTCTGCACTGTTTATCTAGAAACTTACAGGCCCGAAGCCTGAGGCTGCACTACTGAGAGGTTCTGTGTCTGCACTGTTTATCTAGGCACCGTATGGCTTTATGTGGGCACCATAATGGTTAGCTGGCCCAAGTATAGCCCTGGTGCGCGCACGGGAGATGTAGTTGGTGATTTGCCACAAGCTCTCTGCATTAGACAGGAATCAAAAAGCCGACAATATCAGAATTTCTCAGTAGTGCAGCCTCAGGCTCTAAAGCAGTCCTGCATCAATATAGAAGTAGCCAATTAAAATAGACGAGAATGAGTAACGTTTACTACCACCTGGGGAAATCGTCTCAAAATCGACTGAGCCCAATGACACTTACGAATATTCTTGCAAGAAGTGATTCTTGCATTGTATCCAATAAGATGGCAAAATGAAAGCCTTAGATGTCATTCCACCTACAGGTGCCATATCTGATTTGTCCACTGGGTGGCAGCAGAGTGCTATGGAGGACTAAAATGACTGTAAATGACTTCGCTTCATTAGCTCTGCTATGTTGGTGGTCACTGGTCAGCTAAGCAAAATCACTTCTTCTAGGACTGCACACTATATATTATATATATATATATATATATATATATATATAGTGTGTGTATAATATATATATATATATATATATATATATATATATATTATGTGTGTGTATGGTATATATATATACAGTGTGTGTATGTGTATAATATATATATATATATATATATATATATATATATACACAGTGTGTGTATGTGTATAATATATACACATTTGGGAGAACCCCTCCACTCCCCCCTCCAGCCATGGCTCCCTGAAACATACCTAATAAAGGTTTTTCATATTCTTATATTAATTGGACTACTTGGATTTCTCCATGTTCCGGGGCTGTCAGTAAAGGCTGAGCGGCAGCTTGTTGATGGTTTCCAGTCATAATCAGATTTGTTTATTTATTTATTTATCTATTTATTTATTTATTTATTACAAACTTTTATTTCTGCTTTTGACATCATGTTACTCGTGGGCGGGACTTCACTGTGCTCCGCCCATAATGCTTGGCTATGGTAGCAAAATAATTGCTTCGGCCCCAAGTGTAACAATGAATACCGGCGACTATGGATGAAGCGTGACTGCGGCCTGAAGCTATTGGACGGCGCAGTCATGTGACCCCGCTGCCCCATCCCTTTAACCTCGCTTTAGACCCGAGAATGGAAACTGTCAGTAAGATGGCCGTTTGGGTGAGAGCATTATAATCTCGCACACACACATAGGGTTCGGCCGGACGCAGATCTATAGACGACCGACTTAAGAATCCAACATGGCCGACAGTTGGGATGCGGGGCAATGTACATTTCGGATATCTGCTAGCTCCTTGGAATGGAAGACTGCTCAGGGAGCGTTCACACCCAGACGCTGATGGCGACATACCTGTCAGCGACTAAACGTCAGTGAACTTTGTGTCAAGTCACAAGGGTGACGAGGCGACTGACCTTAGAACCACCCTCCTGCGGCGACGCTTATCTCCCGAGGTGCGACCGTCTTATTGTCCTGTTATGGCAGCGGAAGAGTGGACCCGAATCTCGGGACTGTGAGTGACGGTGGACCTGAAGGTGGACTGTGAAATTTAGATTTTCTGTAATGGAAACAAGTTCAGCAACTTTCTCATAGACTTTCTGATACTGGTTAAGATCTCTGCTTGCTCTCAGAGAATGAAATAGTGCAATCACAGAATCCGTGTTGACGGACAGAAACTGAAAACCCATTCTGATCCAGTCCGGCTCACAGTGCAGGGTACGATGTAGTGATGTCAGCAACTTTCAAAATCTCTGCTTGCTGTTACTGAATGGGAACATTCTTCTTTAAAGTGGTTGGACATTGGTGGCATATCAAGTGGATATGGCATCTGTGTCAGATAGGTGAGGGTCTCACTCCTATCTCCAGAGCGAGCCCCCAAAGTGAAGAGGAAGCATGCAGCGCATGCGCAGCGTTCTCTCTATTTATCTCCGTGGGAGTTTCGAAAATAGGAAGTCGCATATCGGCGAATGGAGAGCACACAGCGCAAGCGCGGCCACCTCTTGCTATGGGGCTGCTGGAAATAGTGGAACGATAGCGGTGAACGGAGGGTAGTCGCGCATGTGTCACATGTCCCTTTCTGGAAAGAATGTCTGGGACCCACTCCTATCTAACATTTTTGGCGGATGGGAGTACCCCTTTAAATCCTGAGGCTGCAACTGTATCCATCCAAGGCTAAACCAAGCAGCACAGATCCCCTTCCTGTCCTGGCCGTTCGTTACAATGTATCAGTGCAGGTGAAATGTATCAGACTACTGTTTATCTCACAGAGGATTGATTAGACCAGATGCTACTGTAGCAAACCTTCAGCTGTGAGATGTATTTGAAATATATTTGCCCCCTGGTGATTGTGGGACACCCCCAAGGACAGGTAGTTGTCGGGGAAAATACCGAGGTCAGATCAGGGTGGGGGCAGAATGTGCCGAGGCCACCTCCCCTCCTCCCTCCGCCAGCAGTTTGTGGGTGCTAATGCCCTCGGGAGAAGGTCGGGGTGTGGGCGGCGATAGTACATAGCGTTGTCAGGATGGCGACTCGTCATTACATTACGCACAGGTAACAATTTGTTTGTCTTTCTAGAACAATGGTGGGTACCCTGACACACCCGTGTGCCACCCACAAAACATCTCTTCACATGCCACGGGGCTGTGTGACAACCTCACGGGGTGACACGTGAGACATGACTCAGGATGGAATCACGTTTCTCTACAATGAAATGAAAGTGTAACAACAAGCAGTATATTCTTGTAATACCCAATTTACTGTGTAATGCTCATCCTGAGCTTTCTGCTTCGTGAATATAATGGCAGTATTATAGTAGTTATATTCTTGTACATAGGAGGCAGTATTATAGTAGTTATATTCTTGTACATAGGAGCAGTATTATAGTAGTTATATTCTTGTACATAGGAGTCAGTATTATAGTAGTTATATTCTTGTACATAGGAGGGAGTATTATAGTAGTTATATTCTTGTACATATGAGCAGTATTATAGTAGTTATATTCTTGTATATAGGAGCAGTATTATAGTAGTTATATTCTTGTACATAGGAGCAGTATTATAGTAGTTATATTCTTGTACGTAGGAGCAGTATTATAGTAGTTATATTCTTGTACATAGGAGGCAGTATTATAGTAGTTATATTCCTGTACATAGGAGCAGTATTATAGTAGTTATATTCTTGTACATAGGAGGCAGTATTATAGTAGTTATATTCTTGTACATAGGAGCAGTATTATAGTAGATATATTCTTGTACATAGGAGCAGTATTATAGTAGTTATATTCTTATACATAGGAGCAGTATTATAGTCGTTATATTCTTGTACATAGGAGCAGTATTATAGTAGTTATATTCTTGTACATAGGAACAGTATTATAGTAGTTATATTCTTGTACATAGGAGGCAGTATTATAGTAGTTATATTCTGATACATAGGAGCAGTATTATAGTAGTTATATTCTTGTACATAGGAGCAGTATTATAGTAGTTATATTCTTGTACATAGGAGCAGTATTATAGTAGTTATATTCTTGTACATAGGAGGCAGTATTATAGTAGTTATATTCTTGTACATAGGAGGCAGTATTATAGTAGTTATATTCTTGTACATAGGAGGCAGTATTATAGTAGTTATATTCTTAATCAAATTTCTTTTTATTGAAGAAAACGCAAATAGTCATGTGACAAATCAATCACTTAAATACCAGACGCAGCTGGACAAATGCTTATTCACTAAGCGCATCAATTCAAGTGCAGTGGCGACATGACTCAATAACACATTAACATGTGCATAAAAGTAATTAATACGGAAAAGTAGAGACAAGACATGGGAAGAGGGGAGGGGGGAGAGAAGTTAAGGGGGGGGGGGGGGGGAATAGATGTCTATCATATGCTTCGTGTGAATCTAGAAGTTGCGATAAAGCTTCCAAGGGGACCATGTTTTGATAAACTTTGCTCTAGAGTGAGTCTCCCAGTGTGCAAGCTCCTCAAACCGGTAAAGCTGATCCACCTTCTCGGTCCACATCAAGAGGGATGGAGGAGAATCATTTCTCCATAACAATGGAATCAATAGGCGAGCTGCTGTTATAAGCATAGTCGGTAGATTTGACCTTGAGGGGGTCAGCGTGTCATTAGGACACCATAACATTAGGAGTTTTGCGTCTATTCTAACCTGGTTTTTACAGATCTTATTTATAATAGTTTCGATCTCTATCCAGAAAGGCCGGATCTTTTCACAATTCCACCATATATGAGAAAGAGAACCAACATCTCCTCCGCACCTCCAGCAACGGTCAGGGATATCAGAATTGATCTTATGAAGATATTCTGGTGTTTTATACCATCTCGTGAGCAATTTGTAGGAGTTAGCTTGTATCTTAATGCAACGGTTGAATCCGTGCGAGTGTGTGAGGATAAAAGCTTTCTCAGGTTCTGACAAAGTTATGGATAACTCCTTCTCCCAAGCTGAGAGAAACCACAGATCTGGAGGGGCGGAGGAGAGCAGCTCCTTGTATAGTGTGGAGAGAGGCTTCCGCGGGCGTTGGCCTACTGAAATCTTCTCCTCCATCCATGAGGGATCATTTGTGGGTCGTGGGACCTTTTCAATAAGCTTTAGGTCCTTTTTAAAGGCCATAACTGCCAAAAAGGAAGCCTTTTGGACCTTTGGAAGAGCGAAAACATCACTCCAATTTAAAGCACCAGACTCAGATATAATATCTTGTAACCTTAAGCTAGATAGTAGGGCCCAAATTCCTGATGGTGCAGTGGTGGCGGGATGAATATGGGCCTGAAGCAGGTGCAGGGGGATATTCATACTAGGGAACTTAAGAACTGACGCCTGATATAGTTTGGACCACTCTAGCAGTAAGCCCTTCCACAAAGGCGAGGCATAAATGTTATTAGCAGTACTTTTCCGCAAACCCCATAAGACCAGTTTATCTTTATAGGTGAGCATATCACACTCCAATTGGGAGGCAAGATTGAGAGGGCGCCAGGAGAGGAGGCTTAGAGCTCTGCTTATCATTGCCGCTTTATAGTAAAGGTATACATCTGGCAGGCCGAAACCTCCCAATCTTTTCTCCCGAGTGAGGGTGGTGTATGCTATTCTGGGGGACTTACCCGACCATACAAATGCTGAGAAGATTCTGCGGACCTCCACAAAGAAGGAATGGGGTAGCCAAATAGGTAGTGTTTGAATGAAGTAAAGTAGTCTAGGGACAATGAAGGCTTTAATATAATTCTTCCTTCCAATCCACGAAATGAACGGAAGTTTTAGGGAGTGAAGGTGTGCTCTAATGGATCTAAGTAAAGGGGCTTGATTAAGCTTGTAAAGGTCCTCAGGATTCGCTGATATATGGGTGCCCAAAAATGGGATTGACTTGGGGGCCCACGTAAATGCCGTGGAGCGTTTGATCATTTCTATGGAAGTGGCTGAGCAGGAAATATTTAGGGCCTGTGACTTACCGTAATTGATCTTGAAATTAGAGACCAAACCATATTCCTCAAAAAGAGCTTGGAGCCTGGGAAATGAGGTTGTGGGATTGGACGTGATGACTAAGAGATCGTCTGCGAAGGCAGCTGTCATATGGGTATGAGATCCCAAGGTGATCCCTTGGATGTCCGGATCTTGCCTAATTTTAGCCAGCAGTGTCTCCATGACAATAACAAAGAGGGCCGGTGATAGTGGGCAACCTTGTCTCGTCCCATTGGTAATGGGGAAAGTTGGAGAGAGTGTGCCATTGATCCGAATCCTGGCAGAGGGGAGCGAATAGAGTGAGAAGATGGACTGGATGAACTGGTCCGGAAGGCCAAATTTTGACAGTGCCCGAGACATAAAATGCCAGTTGATCCTGTCAAAGGCCTTCTCTGCATCTGTACTGAGAAGGGCTAGCGGTATAGAATTCCGCCGAGCATGCGTGATTAAGTGTATGACGCGGACCGTGTTTTCACTCCCCTGTCTGCCAGTGACGAATCCCACCTGTTCCCTATTAATAATGTCAGGGAGAACCGACTGGATCCGATGGGCCAAAATCTTAGCCCACCATTTCACATCAGTGTTCAAAAGCGAAATAGGGCGGTAGCTCCCGCAGTTTAGGGGGTCCTTATTTTCTTTGTGAATTACTGTGATATGGGCCGATAGCGATTGTGGGGGGAGGGAACCTCCTTGGAGTAAGTAATTACAAAGGATGTTAAAATGTGGGATCAGGATGTGCTTAAAGGTTTTGTAGTAGGAGATGGTAAAGCCGTCAGGGCCTGGGCTTTTCCCGGAAGGTATGGAGGAGAGGACCTTGCTGATTTCAGAGTCTGTGATAGGGGACAAGAGTTGGGCCGACTGTGATGGGGTGATAGTAGGCAGCTGGAGGGAGGAGAGGAACTTCTCAGTCGCTTCCCCTATTTGGGCTGGCGAGAGTTGGTTTGGTGGCTCTAAGTTATATAGGTCCCTATAGAAGGCACAGAAGGAATCTGCTATGTCTGGGGTACTTTTATGTAACGTCCCTTTGGCATCCTTGACAGCTGCGATAAAGGAATCGGCTTTCTGTTTTTTAACTAAGGCGGACATTAGCCTATTCCCCTTATCTCCGTGGGCATATGACCGAAATTTGGCCCGTAAAAGTAGTTTGGCTGATGTGACATTCAGCAAATTCTTAAGCTTTGTGCGAGCCTCTGACAGGTCCGAGGCACATCTAAGGGCCTGCGAGTTTTTGTGCGTTATTTCTAGCGCCTGTATCTGGGAGAGGAGGGCCGCCACTGCTTGGTTCCGCTGCTTTTTAATATGAGCCCCTAGAGCTATCAGCTCACCTCTCAGAACCGCCTTGTGGGTCTCCCAAGTGATGGAGGGGGAGGGCGCGTCCGGGCCTAGGGGGTTAAGTGTGAAAAATTCTGTTATGGTAGAGGACAATTTAGCGACATGGGAGGGGTCAGAGATAATGGTGTCATTAATACGCCAATTCCATTCCCTCTTTGGGAGGTCCTGCAGAGAAACACTCAGAAATACCGGGGCATGGTCAGACAGGGTGATGTTCCCTATGTGGGATCGGATAACCCTATTAGCATGGGTTTTAGACAGGAATAGATAGTCAAGTCTATGGTAGGAGGATTTAGCAGCTGAGTAGAAGGTGTAATCCTTACTAGAGGGGTTTGTGGTGCGCCAAATATCTATTACACCTAGCCTATGTAAGGCGAGTTTGAGACGTCGTAGCTTCACATGTGTAATGGCGGACTTCCCATTTGAGGAATCTATGGAAGGCTCCAGGGTGACATTGAAGTCGCCGCCTAGAATCACCATACCTTCCTTAAAGGTGGATAACAAGCCAAGGGTCTGAACGAGCCAAGCAACCTGCCCTCTGTTGGGAGCATATACAGTTGCCAGGGTAACAGGTGTGTCAGCGATAGTGCCCTTAACAAACAGGTAACGACCCTCAGGGTCCGAGGAGACGGCAGAATGCTTGAAGGGGAGCTGCTTGTGGATCGCTATGCTGACACCCCTGCTAGCCGAACTATACGTGCTGTGGAACCATTGGGAAAACCTTTTGGGGGGCAATTTGGGGGTCTTACCCTCTCGGAAGTGGGTTTCCTGGAAGAATGCTATAGACACTTTATCCCTTTGTAAAAGGGCCAGGATTTGGGACCGCTTGCAAGGCTCGTTCATTCCCCGGGCGTTCAGGGAAGATATCACAACGGACGACATTCTGTAAGTGAGAGACAATAATCAGCATCTACATAGACTCTATATGACATCTGACTACAATGGGGAGGGGGAGACACAAGAGGGAAGGAGGGGAGACAAACGGTTAATGAACACAACAATAGTGCAAACAAAGCTTGTAACAGAAGCTCCACTGAGCACCTGACTGTGAGGCGACCCTTTCTCATCACCAGCCGGGGTCTGTCAGGTGGGGGGTCCCGCAGAGCTAAAGAGGGCCAATGACTGACCATCAAAAGGGGAAGGGTGACCCGTAGGTAAAGCCGGGTTAACCCCTGCAAACTGAGGTGAGAGCAGGGAGTGGGAAATGACCAGACCATGGTAATAACCATAAAAGCCTGGAAGAAGAGGGATCCATTATTAACCAGTAAACAGACAATAAGACACAGAGTCCCGTATACTTAGAGTGGAACTGGAACAGAAAACGCAGAGAACCTCTTCACGGTCCTATATTCAGGTCGGAGCTTGAGCAGAATTTTCAGCCCTGGTTTTGGGCCCTTTTCTTGTGCGGACGGAGCGCCATTCACCCGCATGGGGTGGCGGTAAGGGTGGGTCTTCTAGATCCGCCGGCATCCACGAGGGTATCTTGATAGGGGTTAACCCCAGCTGGGACCAGCTAGCCTGTAGATCCGTCGGCGAGCGGATAGTGATTTGGCGTCCGTTTTTAAGGACTGCAATGCCAAAAGGGTACAGCCATCTGAATGGAGTGGCAGCAGCTTTAAGGGCATCCAGGAGTGGGCGAAGAATACGCCTTTTAGCCAGTGTGGATGGGGCCAGATCTTGGAAAAACAGGACTGGCGTACCTTCATGCTGTAGCTGCTCCGCTTCTCTGCCGGCTCTCATCAGTGCGGCTGTATCGACATAGCTGAGGAGGCCGCAAATTACATCGCGAGGAGGATCTGTAGCTTTCGGTTTGGGCCTAAGCGCTCGATGTATGCGCTCGATTATTATCCGATCCGATTTTTCGGCACCCAGAATATTCGCAAATATTTCGCGAGCAACTTTATCAAGCGCCTCACTGGCAATCGATTCCGGGAGGCCGCGAATCCTCAGGTTCCTCCTGCGGCTGCGATTCTCCTGATCCTCAATTCTTAGGAGAGCCTCATTTAGCAGGTCGGTGTGGGATCGGATTACATTGTATGACTTCTCCTCTCTCTGCAGAGCAGCTTCCTGTGCGCTCTCCAGGTCAGACACCCGACACCCCATATTCCTCAGGTCTTCCTTGATTTCAGACAGATCCTTTTTTATAGGGGCTAGTGCTGAATTAAGCACTTCAAGAAGTGCAGCTTTAGTGAAGGATCTCCCCTGTCTGCGCGATTTGCAGGTAGAAGCATCAGAGACACTCCCGGCATCTGAATCCTCCTCCATGTCAGATAGCTGAGCCGGAGCCATCTTAGGTGTCCCAGCCGACCGGAGCTTCGGGTGTTTTCTTAGAAATTGGTCCATATCTGGTTGTCTGGACCGAACTGGAGTGGGATCTGCTGGATCCTTGGATCTATCTTTACCCACTTTGCCCATTAGAGCGGTGCTGTAAGCTGATTATAGGGGTTAAAACACCGGCAAGGTTGAGGAGCTCAGAAACTAGCAGCCATTCAGCTACACAGCCAGGCTCCGCCCCATAGTAGTTATATTCTTGTACATAGGAGCAGTATTATAGTAGTTATATTCTTGTACATAGGAGCAGTATTATAGTAGTTATATTCCTGTACATAGGAGCAGTATTATAGTAGTTATATTCTTGTACATAGGAGCAGTATTATAGTAGTTATATTCTTGTACATAGGAGCAGTATTATAGTAGTTATATTCTTGTACATAGGAGGCAGTATTATAGTAGTTATATTCTTGTACATAGGAGGCAGTATTATAGTAGTTATATTCTTGTACATAGGAGCAGTATTATAGTAGTTATATTCTTGTACATAGGAGGCAGTATTATAGTAGTTATATTCTTGTATAAAAGAGCAGTATTATAGTAGTTATATTCTTGTACATAGGAGCAGTATTATAGTAGTTATATTCTTGTACATAGGAGGCAGTATTATAGTAGTTATATTCTTGTATAAAAGAGCAGTATTATAGTAGTTATATTCTTGTACATAGGAGCAGTATTATAGTAGTTATATTCTTGTACATAGGAGGCAGTATTATAGTAGTTATATTCTTGTACATAGGGGCAGTATTATAGTAGTTATATTCTTGTACATAGGAGCAGTATTATAGTAGTTATATTCTTGTACATAGGAGCAGTATTATAGTAGTTATATTCTTGTACATAGGGGCAGTATTATAGTAGTTATATTCTTGTACATAGGGGCAGTATTATAGTAGTTATATTCTTGTACATAGGGGCAGTATTATAGTAGTTATATTCTTGTACATAGGAGCAGTATTATAGTAGTTATATTCTTGTACATAGGAGCAGTATTATAGTAGTTATATTCTTGTACATAGGAGCAGTATTATAGTAGTTATATTCTTGTACATAGGAGCAGTATTATAGTAGTTATATTCTTGTACATAGGAGGCAGTATTATAGTAGTTATATTCTTGTACATAGGAGCAGTATTATAGTAGTTATATTCTTGTACATAGGGGCAGTATTATAGTAGTTATATTCTTGTACATAGGGGCAGTATTATAGTAGTTATATTCTTGTACATAGGGGCAGTA
Organism: Bufo bufo; assembly: GCF_905171765.1. Taxonomy (NCBI): domain Eukaryota; kingdom Metazoa; phylum Chordata; class Amphibia; order Anura; family Bufonidae; genus Bufo; species Bufo bufo. Next base: position 14,387,462 of record NC_053399.1, on the reverse strand, counting down.
TCATAGTAGTTATATTCTTGTACATAGGAGGCAGTATTATAGTAGTTATATTCTTGTACATAGGAGCAGTATTATAGTAGTTATATTCTTGTACATAGGAGCAGTATTATAGTAGTTATATTCTTGTACATAGGAGCAGTATTATAGTAGTTATATTCTTGTACATAGGAGGCAGTATTATAGTAGTTATATTCTTGTACATAGGAGGCAGTATTATAGTAGTTATATTCTTGTACATAGGAGCAGTATTATAGTAGTTATATTCTTGTACATAGGGGCAGTATTATAGTAGTTATATTCTTGTACATAGGGGCAGTATTATAGTAGTTATATTCTTGTACATAGGAGCAGTATTATAGTAGTTATATTCTTGTACATAGGAGGCAGTAATATAGTAGTTATATTCTTAACCAAATCTCATTTTATTAAGAGGCAAGTTGTCAACAACGGTAAGACATGTTATCTCAAGAAGCCAGTCGCAGCTGGCGACACAATTCAATTCTAGGTCAGTCACAGATAATGACATCAATCTCATTGTAGTAGGAAAAAACATGTGTGAACATGAGTAACAGTAGGGGGGAGACAAGGGGAAGAACAGAGTTGGGGGGTTAGGCGGGGGGGGTTTGTAAGATGTTGTTTCTCACTAGGATCTAAAAATTTCGGAAATGCTTCCAGGGGGACCATCATTTCAGGAACTGAGGTCTGGAGTGAGTTTCCCAATGAGCCAACTCCTCGAATCTAAATATTTGGTCAGTTCTCTCAATCCATACCAAAATAGAGGGAGGGGAGTCGTTCCTCCAAAGAAGGGGGCCGCGGTAAGAGGCATGGTCGGGAGATTGGATTTAGAGGGAGTCAAAGAGCCATTAGGGCACCAGAGCAAAATTAGTTTTGCATCTAACTGGACCTGGGTGTCACAGATCCGGTTCATCATGTTCTCTACCTGGGACCACAAAGGGCGGATTTTACTGCAATGCCACCATAGATGGGAGAGCGAGCCAACTTCTGATCCGCACCTCCAGCACAGGTCAGAGATGTCCGGATTGAGCCTATGAAGAAACTCCGGCGTCTTATACCATCTCATCAGTAATTTGTAGGAATTAGCCTGGCTCTTGATGCAGCAGTTAAATCCATGGGAGTGTGTAAGAATGAAAGCTTTGTCCGGCTCAGATAGAGTTATTGAGAGCTCTTTCTCCCAGGCCTTTAGAAACTGTAAGTCTGGGGGTGCGGAAAAGAGCAGCCACTTATAGAGCGTAGAAAGGGGCTTAGATGGGAGGCGAGTCGAGGAGAGCTTTTTCTCCAACCAGGAAGGCTCGTCGGTAGGCCGGAGCGGTTTTTCAAGAAGTGCCAAGTCCTTCTGAAAGGCCATGGTAGCTAGAAATGAGGCCGCTCTGACCTTTGGAAGGACGAAGATCCTACTCCAATCTAAATCACCAGTCTCAGAAGTAATATCCTGTAGGGTGAGGTCTGATAGTAGGGGCCATATCCCAGATGGCTCAAGGGTGGAAGGATGTATATGAAACTGAAGGAGGTGCAAGGGTAGAGGAGGACTAGGGAATCGAAGATCTGAAGACTGATCTAGTTTGGCCCATTCTACTAATAGGCCCTTCCATATGGGAGATGGGAACTTATTATTAGCCGTGCATGTACGTAATCCCCATAAGACTAACTTTTCTTCATAGGTAAGTATGTCACGTTCCAGTTGGGAGCAGAGGTTTGGCGGTTGCCGGGAAAGGAGGTTAAATCCTTTACTCGATATCGAAGCTTTGTAATAGAGGTATATATCTGGGAGACCAAAGCCTCCCAGTCTTTTTTTCCCGTGTTAAGATAGCATAGGCAACCCTAGGGGACTCCGGAGAAAATCCGGCGGACCTCCACAAACAAGGAATGGGGCATCCAGATAGGTAGCATCTGACTTAAATATAAGAGTTTAGGGACTATGAAGGCCTTAAGATAGTTTTTCCTACCTATCCACGAGATGAAGGGAAGCTTCAGGGAACTTGGGTGAGACCTAATACAGGGAGTGCAGAATTATTAGGCAAGTTGTATTTTTGAGGATTAATTTTATTATTGAACAACAACCATGTTCTCAATGAACCCAAAAAACTCATTAATATTAAAGCTGAATATTTTTGGAAGTAGTTTTTAGTTTGTTTTTAGTTTTAGCTATTTTAGGGGGATATCTGTGTGTGCAGGTGACTATTACTGTGCATAATTATTAGGCAACTTAACAAAAAACAAATATATACCCATTTCAATTATTTATTTTTACCAGTGAAACCAATATAACATCTCAACATTCACAAATATACATTTCTGACATTCAAAAACAAAACAAAAACAAATCAGTGACCAATATAGCCACCTTTCTTTGCAAGGACACTCAAAAGCCTGCCATCCATGGATTCTGTCAGTGTTTTGATCTGTTCACCATCAACATTGCGTGCAGCAGCAACCACAGCCTCCCAGACACTGTTCAGAGAGGTGTACTGTTTTCCCTCCTTGTAAATCTCACATTTGATGATGGACCACAGGTTCTCAATGGGGTTCAGATCAGGTGAACAAGGAGGCCATGTCATTAGATTTTCTTCTTATATACCCTTTCTTGCCAGCCACGCTGTGGAGTACTTGGACGCGTGTGATGGAGCATTGTCCTGCATGAAAATCATGTTTTTCTTGAAGGATGCAGACTTCTTCCTGTACCACTGCTTGAAGAAGGTGTCTTCCAGAAACTGGCAGTAGGACTGGGAGTTGAGCTTGACTCCATCCTCAACCCGAATAGGCCCCACAAGCTCATCTTTGATGATACCAGCCCAAACCAGTACTCCACCTCCACCTTGCTGGCGTCTGAGTCGGACTGGAGCTCTCTGCCCTTTACCAATCCAGCCACGGGCCCATCCATCTGGCCCATCAAGACTCACTCTCATTTCATCAGTCCATAAAACCTTTGAAAAATCAGTCTTGAGATATTTCTTGGCCCAGTCTTGACGTTTCAGCTTGTGTGTCTTGTTCAGTGGTGGTCGTCTTTCAGCCTTTCTTACCTTGGCCATGTCTCTGAGTATTGCACACCTTGTGCTTTTGGGCACTCCAGTGATGTTGCAGCTCAGAAATATGGCCAAACTGGTGGCAAGTGGCATCTTGGCAGCTGCACGCTTGACTTTTCTCAGTTCATGGGCAGTTATTTTGTGCCTTGGTTTTTCCACACGCTTCTTCCGACCCTGTTGACTATTTTGAATGAAACGCTTGATTGTTCGATGATCACGCTTCAGAAGCTTTGCAATTTTAAGAGTGCTGCATCCCTCTGCAAGATATCTCACTATTTTTGACTTTTCTGAGCCTGTCAAGTCCTTCTTTTGACCCATTTTGCCAAAGGAAAGGAAGTTGCCTAATAATTATGCACACCTGATATAGGGTGTTGATGTCATTAGACCACACCCCTTCTCATTACAGAGATGCACATCACCTAATATGCTTAATTGGTAGTAGGCTTTCGAGCCTATACAGCTTGGAGTAAGACAACATGCATAACGAGGATGATGTGGTCAAAATACTCATTTGCCTAATAATTCTGCACGCAGTGTAGAACTGATTATGGGGGCCTGGTTCAGGTTGAACAGGTCATCAGGGCTTGCCGGGATGTGGGTGCCTAGAAAGGCTATAGATTTGGAAGCCCAAGAGAATGCGGTGGTGCGTTTGAGGTTTTCAATTAAAGCGGTTGGGCAGGATACGTTTAGGGCCAACGACTTGCTGTAATTAATTTTAAAATTTGAGATCAGCCCGTATTCTTCAAAGTGGGCTTGAAGTCTAGGGAAGGAGGTCCTGGGGTTAGAAGTCATGACCAGGAGGTCATCTGCGAAGGCTGCTGTGAGGTGGGAATGCGAGCCCACTCGGATCCCTTCTATATCTGGGTCCTGCCTAATCTTAGCAAGCAGAGTCTCCATGACAATAATAAACGGGGTCGGGGAGAATGGGCAACCATGACTTGTACCATTGGTGATGGAAAAGGCCGGTGAGAGGGTGCCGTTGACTCTGACCCTGGCAGGGAGGGGGGGGGGAGTACAGGGTGAAGATGGCAGAGATAAATTGATCCAGGAGTCCAAATTTAGTCAGGGCCCAGGACATGAAGTGCCAATTAACCCTGTCAAAGGCCTTCTCCGCGTTCATACTGAGTAGGGCTAGAGGTATAGAAGCTTGTCTAGCACGAGCTATCAAATGTATCAAGCGAGCCGTATTCTCACCCCCCTGCCTGCCAGAGACGAAGCCAACTTGTTCTCTATTGATGATATCGGGGAGGACAGCTTGGATCCTTTGGGCCAAGATCTTAGCCCACCATTTCACATCCGTGTTCAGTAGGGAGATTGGATGATAACTGCCGCAACTTAGGGGATCTTTGTTTTCTTATAGTAGTTATATTCTTGTACATAGGAGCAGTATTATAGTAGTTATATTCTTATACATAGGAGCAGTATTATAGTAGTTATATTCTTGTACATAGAAGGCAGTATTATAGTAGTTATATTCTTGTACATAGGAGCAGTATTATAGTAGTTATATTCTTGTACATAGGAGCAGTATTATAGTAGTTATATTCTAGTACATAGGAGGAAGTATTATAGTAGTTATATTCTTGTACATAGAAGGCAGTATTATAGTAGTTATATTCTAGTACATAGGAGGAAGTATTATAGTAGTTATATTCTTGTACATAGGAGCAGTATTATAGTAGTTATATTCTTGTACATAGGAGGCAGTATTATAGTAGTTATATTCTTGTACATAGGAGGCAGTATTATAGTAGTTATATTCTTGTACATAGGAGGCAGTATTATAGTAGTTATATTCTTGTACATAGGAGGAGTATTATAGTAGTTATATTCTTGTACATAGGAGCAGTATTATAGTAGTTATATTCTTGTACATAGGAGGCAGTATTATAGTAGTTATATTCTTGTACATAGGAGGCAGTATTATAGTAGTTATATTCCTGTACATATGAGGCAGTATTATAGTAGTTATAGTCTTGTACATAGGAGCAGTATTATAGTAGTTATATTCTTGTACATAGGAGCAGTATTATAGTAGTTATATTCTTGTACATAGGAGGCAGTATTATAGTAGTTATATTCTTGCACATAGGAGCAGTATTATAGTAGTTATATTCTTGCACATAGGAGGCAGTGTTATAGTAGTTATATTCTTGCACATAGGAGCAGTATTATAGTAGTTATATTCTTGTACATAGGAGGCAGTATTATAGTAGTTATATTCTGGTACATAGGAGCAGTATTATAGTAGTTATATTCTTGTACATATGAGCAGTATTATAGTAGTTATATTCTTGTACATAGGAGCAGTATTATAGTAGTTATATCCTTGTACATAGGAGCAGTATTATAGTAGTTATATTCTTGTACATAGGAGCAGTATTATAGTAGTTATATTCCTGTACATAGGAGGCAGTATTATAGTAGTTATATTCTTGTACATAGGAGCAGTATTATAGTAGTTATAATCTTGTACATAGAAGCAGTATTATAGTAGTTATATTATTGTACATAGGAGGCAGTATTATAGTAGTTATATTCTTATACATAGGAGGAGTATTATAGTAGTGATATTCTTGTACATAGCAGCAGTATTATGGTAGTTATATTCTTGTACATAGCAGCAGTATTATGGTAGTTATATTCTTGTACATAGGAGCAGTATTATAGTAGTTATATTCTTGTACATAGGAGCAGTATTATAGTAGTTATATTCCTGTACATAGGAGCAGTATTATAGTAGTTATATTCTTGTACATAGGAGGCAGTATTATAGTAGTTATATTCCTGTACATAGGAACAGTATTATAGTAGTTATATTCTTGTACATAGGAACAGTATTATAGTAGTTATATTCTTGTACATAGGAGGCAGTATTATAGTAGTTATATTCTTATACATAGGAGGAGTATTATAGTAGTGATATTCTTGTACATAGCAGCAGTATTATGGTAGTTATATTCTTGTACATAGGAGCAGTATTATAGTAGTTATATTCTTGTATATAGGAGGCAGTATTATAGTAGTTATATTACAGTACATAGGAGCAGTATTATAGTACTTATATTATTGTACATAGGGGCAGTATAGTGGTTCCCTCTGGGGACAAGGGCTTATATATATATATATATATATATATATATATATATATATATTAGTGGTAACTAAACGACCCTAGGAATAAATTATACACTCCTGTTAATGCTCTCTCTGGTCATTATCTCCATTGTCATGGAGCTTCATCGCAATAAGCCAGGAATGTGCAGTATAAAAAGTTGCAAATATTTAATTGCATTGACCTTTATGTTGGGAATCTTGCCATTTGGCTGGGGCCGATGCATCAGGTAAATGGTATGGGCCTGATTAATGCAATAAATAACAAGGAGCCTCAGGCAGGAGGTTCGGTGGTGACACCTTCTTCTATACACACCCATATAATAGTTATGTAATAGGCAGTGTGTTTTGTACATTTCAGCCCCCTGCAGCCTCCCTCCTTCCACAACACTTCGCTATCACTCGAGCACAGAAAACTTTCTTGGAAACTTTTCAAACTATGACGTCACTGTGCCTGAGGAGGGAGGGGAAGGGGGTTTAGGGCAGCCAATGAGCGCGGAGCCTCGTGACTGGCCGGCCAATCAGGGCGGAGCGGACAGTTCCGCGGTGCTGACGACCTTCAGGACTGTAGAATAAAAATGCCCGGAGGAGAGAACGAGGGTTTGCTGGAGGGAGGCGCGGAGTGGACGGTGCAGGGGAGCAGAGCTGCACCACTGAGCCTGTGCAATGACAGCACAAGGAGCCTGAGAGGCCGGGACCGGTAAGTGTTGCCCCCATTACACCCCCCTCCATTATCATAGGCATGTCAGTGGGTGCCAGCCCTGCAGCGGGGGAGGGGAGCTGCAGTCCCTGACACTGAGTAATGGCTGCGGGGAGGGAACCGCTCCTGCTCTGTGTAGAGGGGTTATAGGTAGGTAGCCCCTGTGCACGACCTATAGACGGTGGGTTACTCTCCACAGGTCAGTGCATTGACCTCCTACATGTTTGCTATTGTAGCCTATATGCTCTGTATATGGAGGTCTCCTATGTAGGTGCAAAGGAAAGTGCATAGAATGATTGGGGGAGTAGTGATGCAGGAATTCCCTCTTGTATAGTAGTGTCTATGCTGGTATAATGAATGCATGTACTGGTGCAGTGACCCCCATCATCCATATATCAGTGTAATGACCCCCCCCCTAATGCATGTATATACTGGTGCACTGACCCCCATCATCCATATATTAGTGTAATGACCCCCCCTCTATTGCATGCATATACTGGTGCAGTGACCCCCATCATCCATATATCAGTGTAATGACCCCCCCCTAATGCATGTATATACTGGTGCACTGACCCCCATCATCCATATATCAGTGTAATGACCCCCCCATAGTGTACTGTATGTGCCTGTAATGACCCCCCCCCCCCAATGCATGCATATACTGGTGCACTGACCCCCATCATCCATATATCAGTGTAATGACCCCCCCCCATAGTGTTATGTATGTGCCTGTAGGTGCAGTGACCCCATAGTATGTAAACTAGTGTCATGATCCCTTCTGGTATACAACATGGTGTACCACCCCCTCCTCCATAGTGTATATACTAGTATGAGACCCTGATGTAATGACACATAGTGTATCTACTTGTACGGGACCTTCTAGTATATGTATATATTGGTGTATAGTGTATATACTAGTTTATATATAGATGTAATGACCCCCTCCCCCAGTGTATATACTAGTATGAGACCCTCAGGCATGCTCAACCTGCGGCCCTCCAGCTGTTGTAAAACTACAACTCCCATAATTCCCGGACAGCCTACAGCTATCAGCCTACAGCAGGGCATGGTGGGAGTTGTAGTTTTACAACAGCTGGAGGGCCGTAGGTTGAGCATCCCTAGTACATATATTGGTGTATTGACCCCCCCAATACTGTATATGGTATAATGAACGCCTCCGCTGCTGATTTTCATAGTCCATATATTGGTAAATTGGCCCCCATACTGTCACTTCCATCTACCGACCCCCCGTGTACTTTATATGCAGAAATGAATCCTTTGTGGTGTGTACAGGCGCCGACAGCCTGAAGTCATGGAGGGTATAGTGACCCCCTCCCCCATGTAAGGGGTTAGCGTTTACCTATATACCTTCTGTCATTTTCGGTGAAGGGTACTCTGGACTCGTTAATGCAGTGACGCAGAGATGCCTGGCTCCATTCAATGGGCACCCCGCTCGCCCGAGTACCAGTCTCAGAAGCAATGCAAGACGACCTCATTCGCTTTCTACCAGGCCGTGCGGGACCTGCTCCCAGTCTGGCTCCTGGAGGACATGCGGCTTATGGAGGTACTACACTGGGAGGAAGGGGGCATCGTCAGCTCATACACACCCTCTGAGGCTCTGCTCTACGCCCTGGTACACGACCACCAGCCTTACGCCCACTACCTGCTCAACCACTTCCCGAACGATGCCCTAGCTGTGCCAAGCAAGAGCTTCAGCTGCTGCCAGTCTGGAGCTCCTCACCTCACCATGGCTGTGCGCTATAACCGGCTGCAGATCCTGCAAGAAATTCTGTGCACCCTCCGGACATTCCCTTCCGAAAGCCGGACTGTCTACATCAACCAGCGTGGGTGCCAGCGGGTGGAGGGTGCCAAGACTCCCATACACCTGGCTTGTGAGCTGCAGCGAGTTGACTGTCTGATTTTGCTGCTGGGGCATGGCGCCTGCCCGTATGTTAAGGACTGCAGTGGCAAAATCCCCCTTGATTGCCTTCTGCAAACAATACAGGACAGTCCGCAGGATATGCCCCTGAAGAGGCTGTGCCTGGATTCTGTGCTGCTGTACATGCCAGCAGGAGTGCCCCTCTCCACCAGGCAGCGTCTGCAAGAGGGCACGGCTTGGCAGGAAATGCTGGGAAAGGACTTGTACAGATGGTTGACTGGCACCTCTCCCCCTACCCTCTTCACTCTGTCTATGCAGGGTCTGCTCAGGGCCCTCCCTGCTGACAGGTTCCCAGAGGCCCTGGAGGAGATCTCCCTACCAGGCTTCTTAAGACCCCTTGCCTTACAGAAGCAAGTCCCAAAATAGAACGCCCAAGGATGATTATCCCCACCCTCCACCTCTAACTCCCATCATGTCAGCAGGGGGACACACAATACGCAGGCACTTGGCATGCAATGTCGGGGGGGGCTGCCAGCTGATGATGTGCAACAGACAGATGCCCAGTTCTGCGCCAAGATGGCGACTTGTTCAAAGCTGCTTGTGTATCAGGGTAAAGGGGCACCCCACGTGTAAGGTGTATATATCAGTAGTGATCCATTTTCAGAAAAAACAAAAACTAGCATGCAATCATTCAGAAATTCTTATAGGGGGTGGTGCAGGATGAGAAAAACATGGCTGCTCCCTTTCCAAAGCCGCTGTACACCGTTTCCATGTGGTGTTGTAGCTCTGTTCTGTTGAAGTGAATGGGAATGAACTGCAATTCCACAGACGACCTGTAGACAGGGGTGGCGCTACTTTTTGGAACAAAGCGAGTCACTTTAAGTGACCATGCTTTTTCCTATTCCATACGATCTCTGAAGATTAGCGTCATTAGAACGAGCAGGGATAACTGCATCCTGCCTTTTGTATTTCAACTCCCTGGTTTTTAAGATCTCTGCTTTCTGTCAGCGAATGGGAACATCCATTTGCGTGCAGTGGTTGAAACCCATAGCGTTTACAAAACAAAGCACTGGTAGAACAAGTCGTGCAGCTTTGGAAGTAGGGGGTCAGCAAGCTGTAACTACTATTCCCAGCATGCACACTCGCTCAGCTGTTCTTCCGTAGAAGTGAATGCAGCATGCTGGGAGTTGTAGTTGGAGAACGGCTGGAGTGCCAGGTGTTGCTAACCTCGGATGTAAAGGGATGAGGAATAGAAACACAAAGTCAAGTCCACAATGTACAATGATTAAAGGGGTTGTGCGCAAAGAAGGGAATGACGTTAAGCAGCAATACCGCACATAACCTGAGGACAGGTGTGGCGCTGTTTTGGGGAAAAAAAAAAGCCATGTTTTCTCTAATCCCGCACTAACCAGTTAGCGTCATTTACATTCAATATGCTACTATCCCTTTAAAGGGGAGTTTGTTCTTGTAAGTTTAGTATTTTTCGCTGGAGGGACTATATCATTACTAGAACATCTGATCATTCGGCGTGGACTGTGTTTTGGTAATCCCCGGATTAAAGGACTTTTTTTGTACTTAAAGGGAACCTGTCACCTGGATTTTGTGTATAGAGCTGAGGACATGGGTTGCTAGATCACCGCTAGCACATCTGCAATACCCAGTCCCCATAGCTCTGTGTGCTTTTATTGTGTATAAAAACCGATTTGATACATATGCAAATGAACCTGAGATGAGTCAGAGCTTGAAAATATGACTTTTCTCTGGTGACACAAGTAAGATATGGAAATTAACATAAAAGAGTCATATGTATCAAATCGTTTTTTTTACACAATAAAAGCACACAGAGCTATGGGGACTGGGTATTGCGGATGTGCTAGCGGCCATCTAGCAACCCATGTCCTCAGCTCTATGCACACAACCCCGGTGACAGGTTCCCTTTAATTCTACACATTGGGAGACTTTTAGACCTAAATCTGTCCGTCAGAACGCGCTACTCGCAGAGATTTTACAATAGATTCTCGCAGCGTTTGCACTTCAGTTCTGTTTTAATCTTTTACTATTCTGGTTTATGTTCCTTTCATTTAATATCGGGGCCTGAGATAAGCGGGCGTACTAGTGAAACAACAACTCCCAGCATGCTCCATTACCTTCTGTGGTTGTTCCACGAAGAACAAAGCAAGTGTACATGCTGGGAGTCGTAGTTTCACCACTACCGGAGTTCATGGGACGGGGCCCCCTGTTACCACCATGGGTGGGTATTGCAGAAGCTACTGAACCAGTGATCTCCAGCTCGTAGCTTTTCAGCTGTTGCAAAACTGCAACTCCCAACATGTCCTGAAAGTAGGGAGCTGTAGTCTTGTAACCGCTGGAGAGCACTGCTCTAGATTGCTGCCATAAACTTCGTTTTTTTTTTTTTTATGGCAGCCCCCCTCCCCCTACTACTACAGCTCCCAGCATGCTCCATACACTTCTATGGCAATTTTAAGAAGAGCCGAGCCAGCATGCATGCTGGGAATTGTAGTTTCACAGGAGATGGCGATTGCCGACCCCCTGCTCTAGGATGTGTACTGGTGGTTGCAGACGTCATCGGACGGGGAAATGCAAAATACTGAAAAGCACTTTATAAAACTGTACAATAGATGTATATACGGTATATGTGACGAGGTGCCTGGAGACTCACCTGTTCACCTCAGAATTTTTCGGGTACTCATTTCTGTATTTATTTATTGGTTGTCTTCATTATGCCAAGAAATAAAATAACAGAACTTTATGTGTCGGTCTGCTTCTTGGGGTAACACACCGGGGGTCAGTGCAATGGCTCAAACAGCAATTCCCTACATAGAGATCTATGGTAAGAATCCTGCAGGAACATCCCAGGCAGTGCACAGAGTCTCCATTGGGTTCCCAGTCCTCTGTTTGCATCAGTCTGCGCCTGCTGCAGAACATCTTGGGCAAGACAGCGGCGCCCAATACCACCCCTCACCGATCCTGGAAATGGCCGTGTGGAGCTGTGACCCTTCTAAACCTGGCTGACCATGTAATGAGTATGGGTGCCCACCCCTCCCCTGACATCTGCCATAGAGCAGGTCTCAGAATGGGCCCCTCGAAGTGAAGGAAAGCACGGCCAACCCCATTCACTAGCAAGAGATGAGCGAATTTCCGGTTATGGAATTTGTTCACTGGTAGAAGGTGAATACCGTTACCACGGACCACAACGCAATTCTATGAGGCGTTCCGTTATTCATTGTGTAACAAGTTCTGCAACTTTCTACTAAACTTTGCCTTACAGTTCCCTACCATTGTAAAGACGCTGTCAGTGAACGGAACCCGTCTGGTCAGAGCTCTCACAGCTGCGGTCAGTCACAATAGATCCAGTACAGACACGTACTTAGTGGCATAATCAATACTGACAGCAAGCAGAGGTCCAGAAAAATTTGAAACATTAAAATATTTTGGGAAGCTTTTTTTAAAATATTTATGTGACAACTGTAATAGTATACTGTCCGGGGGTTAAAGGTGTTGTGTCCCCTCAGACATTGATGACATATCTGGGCCCCACACCTATGTCTAAAACAGGGCCCCCAAAGTGACGCCCTGTATTAAATTTCTATGGGTGTTTCAAAAAGGGGCGGGTATTTTTGAAAGTCCCATTGAACTGAATAGAGAGCGCATTGCGCAAGCGCAGCCACTGTGCCATTCGCCTCAATAAAACTGACAACAGTCACCTATTTCTGAAACTCCCATAGAAATTAACGGAGGGCAGGCGAACAGAGGTGGAACCTGCACCTGTCTGAGCGATACGCCACCAAAGTCTGAGGCGAGAATACCCCTTAAACTCCTCGCCGCGCTGCAATAAATGCCGTATTTACTACTCATTATAAGCCTAATTCTCCTTGGGGTGCGCTCAGACTCCAAGCAGAACATCCATACTTTCTAATAGACAAGGGACATCTCCGAAAACACTTCTCCCAAATACTGTCACAAAGTACGAGGAGTTCCTATAAGGCCTCTTTCACACGGCCGTTTTTTTTTCCCGTTTACTGGCCGTTTTTTGCGGTCCGTATACGGTCCGTATACGGAACCATTGATTTCAATGGGTCCGCAAAAAAAACGGAATGTACTCCGTATGCATTCCGTTTCCGTTTTTCCGTTTTTCCGTTCCGTTTTAACATAGAACATGTCCTATATTTGGCCGCAAATCACGTTCCGTGGCTCCATTAAAGTCTATGGGTCCGCAAAAAAACGGAATGCATACGGAAGTGCATCCGTATGTCTTCCGTATCCGTTCCGTTTTTTGCGGATCCATCTATTGAAAATGTTATGCCCAGCCCAATTTCTTCTATGAAATTACTGTATACTGTATTTGCCATACGGAAAAACGGAACGGAAACGGAAACACAACGGAAACAAAACACGGAACAACGGATCCGTTTAAAACGGACCGCAAAACACTGAAAAAGACATACGGTCGTGTGCAATAGGCCTAAAGCTGGGGCCAAACCATTGTCATTCTGGAGCCCGGAGGTTTCTTTAACGACCCCTTCCCCATTCACTCCAGATCTGACCCTCCGAGAACACGTTGAGCAGGTCACGTATTGACCGCACCATGGCTTCACTTATCACCAGGACACATGGGGCCGAGACGTCTCCAAATGTCACAACACCGAAGACAAAAGGCGCGATTTACGGTTATCTGCCATTCATAATATTCCTCCCGCCACAACCAAATCCAGGCAGATATTACCTTTCTTCATCAGAATACCACAAAATATATATATTTTTATAGGCATACTGTATATAATGTACCACATTGGAAATTATATATTTTTTTTTAATTCTGTAAGACTATTCCTCCCATTTTCCAGTAATCCCCCCCCCCCCTTTCACGGTTTACCTGCTGCACAGAGTATTTCAGGACAGGATCTAGAGGTGGAACATGTAACAGTAAGGCCTCATTCACACACACGTGGATTTTCCGTCCTGCCGATTGCACGGCGTCATTGGTTGCTATGATGTCGTGCGCTTCGTGCCGCCGCCTTACAGTAATACACTTATGCTCTATACGAGTGTATTACTGTACAGCGGCAGCACAAAGCGCACAGCGTCATAGCAACCAATGATGGCGTGCACTCACCGTGGTCTGTGAAAATCCACGTATGTGTGAATGAGGCCTAAGGTAATGTAGAGCGCCTTGTGAATAAAGACTAATGAGAGGTCACAAACTTTTTGGAGTTACTCCGTGCTGCTGGGGGCACCACTACTTTGTATTTCAGGAATGTGGCAATAAGGATGGTGTCATGGAGGCAGGCGAGGGGTTACAGACTGAAAGAGCACCTGTCGGCAGGATCAGCCCATGCTGCCTGGTAGGATGGCTCCTGGGTTAACAAACGATTTTTTACAACGCATGTATCGCACTCAGCTAGAATGCCTTACTGGGGGTTGATCCTGCTGGCAGGTGCTCTAGAAACTTTCATGACATACAAGGAGTGGCATCCCCAGCAGCACAGAGCGTTTCAGATACATCTTACATTGTGCTTGCCTCTATCTCACAAGGAGTCCAGGAGGTGCCTGAAGGGAAGCTTAGAGATGAACGAGGCCAGTGATAAAATCTCCTGCCAGATGCCCTGCATTCCTGTGAAGGTGACTGCTCTGCCAGTTCTCACCCGGGCAGGTCGGTTCCATCTGCATTCAGATCATTGCACTCGTACTATGCAGGGTTGGAAGTGCCAAATCACATGGAGAGGGTAAGGCAGACACGAGCGCAGTGCTCCTCTGCGTCCGAGGTGGGGGCGATGCTGCTGCCCAGTCTGGCAATCAGTCCACATACAAGTAACATTCAGCCTCGACGTGCAAACTCCAGAATGAAAAGAGGTTGTTCCACGTTATCAACTTATCCCTCTAAGCACAGGGAAGAAACATCTGAATACTGGTACCCCCACCGATACGGGGATGAGCTGACATGGTGCCCATACACATTAGTGGCAGATTGTCTAATCTGTATGGGGAGGTCTCCACCCGACAGCGGCCTATTCCCCTCTCCCCATTGAGAGCACCTGCAAGCTCGGCCAAGTTTGGGCCTGGACTATACAGCATTGCTTATGTAGCAGTAACACACTGACCCCCTACACAGCGCGCTGGCCCGACCCTAGGTGACAGCACAATGGATTATTTTATATATGATCTAAGATGCAGAATAATGACAGCTAAGGGTCTAAGAATTGCACAGGGACAAAAAATAAATTCAAAATCATTATAAATAATTCTTAACACTTGGGCCCCTTGCAGACGAGCGTCTGCACAGAACATAGAGCATGCTGCGATTTCCACGCAACGTACAAGTGATGCGTGAAATTCACCTCTCATCTGAACAGCCCCATTGAAGTGAATGGGTCCGGATTCAGTGCGGGTGCAACGCGTTCACGTCACGCATTGCACCCGTGTGAGCGCGATTACGTCAAAGGTCCTTTGTCAGGTCCTGAAAGAAGACAATGCCGGCTGCGCGAACTAGTGGATGAGGTGAGTTAATTTTATTTTTTTAACCCCTCAATGGACATTTTAGTTAGTATTCTGTATTAAGAATGCTATTATTTTCCATTATAACCATGTTACAAGGGAAAATGATAAAATCTACAGAACACCGAACCCAAACCCGAACTTCAGTGAAAAAGTCCGGGTTCAGGTCTGGGTACCACAATCCGTTTTTTCTCACGCGCATGCAAAACACATTGCACTCGTGGGGAAAAAAAAAACTGAGCAGCGCAATCGCAGTCAAAACTGACTGAAATTGCATACGCACTGGCCCGATTTTCCCTGATCGCAGACGCAACGCATCCGGACACGCTCGTCTGCAAGGGGCCTTACTGTGACGATCCTCCTCCGACACTGGGCGAATACCTTCATGGAGCCTCCAGCACTGTGGAAATTCATGCATCCGGAATCCGTATTCTGGCCATTTTTCCTGCTTATGATGCTTGGACTTTAGGTCGTAAACCCATGGTTACTCAAAGACCCACATCCAGAACACGGTCACATGAATCTGGTCTTATAGGGACAAAACTGCTGACAGATGCCCTTTGACACCGGCTGACCTGTTACATGTGCACTTGGCAGCTGAAGACGTCTGTGTTGGTCCCATGTTCACATGTGCCCGCATTGCATATATTAAAACATCTTTTTTCTCAGCAAACGGGGGAGTTTCCATTACACCTTGAGGCTCTGCTCTCTCTGCAACTGCCGCGTCCTCTGCACTTTGTTTTGACAGGACCAGGTGTGATGATGTTTTCACAGCTTGTCTGTCAAAGTGCAGAGGGTGCTACAGCTGCAGAGAGAGCAGAGCCTCTAGGTGTAATGGAAACTCCCCCGTTTGCATATATTAAAACATCTTTTTTCTCAGCAATGCGGGCGCATATGATCATAGGACCAACAAAGATGGCTTCAGCTGCCAAGCGCACATGTAACAGGTCAGCCAGTGTCATAGGGACAAAACTGCTGACAGATGCCCTTTAAGAAGCTATCTATTGATATTGCTGGGGGAGATGATTTGGGGAGTCCCTCCCCCCCCCTCTATAAGGCAGAATGGAGAGCTGATGATGTGCAAGAGCAGCGCCCCAGCCCATGCGTGCATTACATGCAGATTGTGCCGCAGATTTAACCCTTTCATTTGAAATAAGTGAAACGTGAAATGCTGCGGACTGGAAGATCTGCACCACGACCTCCTCCACAAGTAAGCACGAGCCGCTGACCCCGGAAATAAGAACGCCATACAAAATACTTTATTTTTTATTTATTTAACCAACGATATATTAAAGGGATTCGTATAAATGAGTAAAGCTGGACACCTAGTGGATAATCAATGAGCACACTCTGCTTCCACTGCAACCCCACGGCCTCAGAAGTGACAGTATACATCAAGAAATTCAGTCTGAGGTCACGGTGACCATATGCATTCTGCCCCTAAAGCCTAATCAATTACGTGCCGGTCCATTCATTAACCCTTCCTATACCCACAGATGTGCACATTTTTTTATTTATTTTTTAGCCAGTGACATGACTTGTAACAGCACGAAGCTCGGGGCGACCCGCCATCAACACCGTTTGGCAGAACAGAGCACGAAAACATAAACCGTGGTGACTATATATAAAATGGGAGAAGAAGGTGCAAGTTCTTCAAGTGCTAAAAACAGGGAGGCAGTGGCAGAGCCCGAAAAAGGAGGAAACTCCCCCAGTAAATACGTCCCCGAGCCGTCCTCTTTCAAAACTATATCCATCCCCTCATTAGTCATATATCTGCCTCTGGGAAAGCTGGATCACAAGCGACCATCGTTATAGCAGCAAATCTGGTGATGGAAGAACGGCCAACATGGGGGTGCGCAGCATTCTGAACCGAGACACTCCGCATGAACGGATGCTCAGTGCTTAAAGAGGAGCTCTTCCCGCTCCTGACATGTCTGCTTTATTCACTACTTGCATCCCCCATGGAATAACCATTCTGGAGCATCTATTATTCTTATGACTGTGTTGAGCCATTCCTCAGTTATTCCTACTTGAAGTTTATGGCAGCACAGATTGGACAGTGAGAGACCGTGCAGGGACCCCCCCACTCCCAAACTGGTAATACCCAGCTGCAAATTCATTAGTAAACTTCTAGTAGGAATAACAGAGGAAGAGCACAACATAGACTTCTATGAATGGATGCTGAAGAATGGTTATTCCATGGCTAATGCAAACGGTTACTACAACAGACGTGTCAGGAGAGGAGACGGCTCCACTTTCAGAAAAGCTGGATATCAACCTGAAGAGGGGAAAGGGGCAGTGAAGGCAGCCATATTGGTTTTTACCCTGCTTTTCCAAAAAAAAAACAAACAGATAGGGATGAATTAGGCTCCTTTCACACATCCGCAATTCCATTTCGCATTTTGCGGAACCATACATTTCTAGGCATATTCTCTTAGTGCCGGCAATGTGCGGTCCGCAAAATGCGGAACGCACATTGCCGCTGTCCGTGGACCCACAAACCGAATCGACATGGCAGAAGAGGACGACTCAAGGACTTTATCATTTTATTTTTTGTGTGGGCTTTTCTTTAACAAATGCTACGTCAAATGATGAAGAGGTTAAATTGTTTTTGTACTTAAAATTCTAATGTAATGAATTATTTTTTAACGAAGGATCCAATTCAAGTAATTACAAGTAAACTGTTAAAACTTCCAACATAAACGTCATTGACCTAAAAACATTTTCTCTCCAGTGTTATATGTGACGCAGTATCGCCAACATTTGCCGTCACCTACTGCTCGCCGGGGGTCAGGACCCCTACAGTTAACCGGCGCTGTGGTCCCTTCAGATTATCCCTGCACGGCGCCACTTCCGGCCACGTACAACCCAATTAGTGGCTGGGAGCGCTGCTGTGCAGGAAAAATGCTGAATGGATCTCTGTCCTGGTCTGAGGGGCGTTCCAGAGGTGGATATACAATGATAGGGATACCCCTTTAAACGCCCGCTTCAGTTCGCATTTCCAGTGCCGTTTAGGAATTTAAATCTGATGGTTTACGATTCACTGTAGACACTGGCGTCCACAGAGAGGTCAGCCATGTCAGACCCGCCCTGCACAAGTAACATCTAATAATTCAGTGGAAGGGAGTGGTTAATATCACGACTGATGCACTGAGCCCTGTTCTGTGGATCTATTACGGCTCGTGATTCTGGCGGTGGAAATGCTCCGGACCGGGCAAAGTGCACAGGCTTCTTAGCAGCATAAGAACTTTAGCGGCCGGCTCGCGTAGCAGCTCTAGGTCAGATTACCTCCCACTCGTCTTCGAAGTCGGACTGGGCCAGGATGTTGTCGGACTTTAAAATGGGCGGGTGGTGGCTGTAGGTCTTCGTAAGACGCTGGAGGAGGGAGCCGGTGTTGCTCACGCCCCAGAGCTCGTCCTGGGGGGTCACTGAAAAAGAAGACCACAAGTTATCAGCAAGCGGATGGGTTTAACTCAGGGATGCTCAACCTGCGGCCCTCCAGCTGTTGTAAAACTACAACTCCCACCGTGCCCTTCTGTAGGCTGATAGCTGTAAGTTGTCCTGGAATGATGGGAGTTGTAGTTTTGCAACAGCCGGAGGGCCGCAGGTTGAGCACGCCTGGTTTAACTGATTAAAGGGGTTCTCAGAGATTTACATATTGATGGCCTATCCTCAGGATAGGTCATGGATAGGAGATGGTTGGAGGTTTGATTCCTGGCAGCCCTGCCGATCAGCTGTACGAAGAGGCCGGTGACGTCACGTCCATGGTCACATGGCCTAGGCGCAGCTCTGCCCAGTTCAAATTAATGGGGGTGAGCTGCAATAGCCTCCCGCTAATCGGCAGGGGCGCTGATCTCATACTGATGACCTATCCCGGAGTTAGGCCATCAATATGTAAAGCCCGGAGAACCCCTTTAACAACCGCCCGTTGTCTCTTAATGTTGCTGTTTGTAACTGCCTCCGTCTTATCTTTAGAAGCCTACATGGGGTACAAGGCCACTGCCTCCATTGCGCGATCATATGATCGGCAGACCCAGAAAGTCCTATGTGCCGTACAACCCACTGCCTCTTCAGGCTGCACAGACCGGTGCTGGGTCCCTCCCGCCTCAGAAAGAAGTACAAGTACACATTCAGCATCATTTCAAAAAGATTCAAGACAACATAAAGACACAATAAAGACAATAAGTTAAGCATTATCTGTGCATCGAGAGGAGGATCGGCGATAACTTGTCAACGCTTCGTCATCTCATAGGTATCAAGAATTCCGCTCAGGATTGCACGCAGAGCGGCATCTACATCCTCTTACCTGTTAACCAAGACATATTTCCTGGGATTTTCTTCCAGTAGTCTCCGGCCGCGTTCTTGTCTGTAATTCCGTAGCGTCTGGCTATGTCTCCATTCGGACACAGGGCCCAGACGGTTCTCGAGCTCACTGCCAGCTGACACGCCTGCAAACCTGTGGAGACAGACAACTAAAGCATAAAAGGCTACGAACAACCAATGTTCTCGCCGCTCCAATGCATCTAAAATAAAAATTAATCCACTTCCGTTTTAGGTATACAGCTCCAAGGCAGAGCAGACTAGCCCGATGCTTAAATCCCTTCAATCCCTCCCGCGTGTCTGCGGTTATAAAGCAAAAAGGGAGCCGAGCAGCACATCAGACTACACAGGATATGTTCGTAGTCTGCAACCATGGAGACACATAGCTCGGCATGACAGCTGTATACGCCAAACACTTAGAGATTTGTAACAAAGACTATTTGTTGTTTCAATTGTTTTTTTTTGTCACTCAGTGACAATTTTTTTTTTAATACAGACTCCAGGTAGAAATGCTGCATGCAGAGTTTTGCAGCAATGTCTCAGGCAGACATGTAAATGATTACAGGTGTGGACAGATTAGACATTGGGTCTTACACAAGAGGCATAAAAGGGCTTCACCCACTGCTCTATAAAAAACAAACAAACACTCTCAGAGGCTACTTTTAAGGGCTCATGCGCACTGCCATTGCCCAGCCGTGGCCGTGTGCACCCCGCATTCACTTGAATGGGTCCGCAATCCGGGAGATGTGGTGTGGAACAGAAGCCCATGGAAGCACTATGGAGCGCTTCCGTGGTGTTTCTGTCCATGCCTCCGCACCGCAAAAAAGTGAACATGTTCTATTTTTTTTTACTGTGTGGACGGATCACGGAACCATTCAAGTTGAATGGGTCTCGATCCGTCCTGGCCGCCGCACGGATGTTGCCTGTGCATTAGGGACCGCAAATTGCGGTCCCCAATGCACGGAACGGCCGTAGGCATGAGCCCCAAGATAGGGTACCTCTTGGTGAGGCCTCATTGACTGCTAGACATGCCTCTATGACAGACTCAAAGGCATTTTGACCCAGTTGACAGGCAGAGAAGGAACATCATCATCATGTTTCGATGAATTTCCCGCCATCTAGACTGTTCTTACCTAGCTGTCAGCAGGTGTTGGGAGGAGCGGTTACATGAAGGTGGACGGCCCAGACAGACCACCAGTAGAGGATCGTTTGATCCACCAAAAAGCACAAGCAGCTCCAAAACCTGGACTGCATCTTGTACCGTATCTCCGTCTGGTATCCGGGCGAGGGGCCGTATCTCCGTCTGGTATCCGGGCGAGGGGCCGTATCTCCGTCTGGTATCCGGGCGAGGGGCCGTATCTCCGTCTGGTATCCGGGCGAGGGGCCGTATCTCCGTCTGGTATCCGGGCGAGGGGCCGTATCTCCGTCTGGTATCCGGGCGAGTTACCACATAGAACTTGACGACTCGTGCTGCTTTGCCAGGCTCCCAAATGATTAAAGGGATGGCATAGCGCAGGGATATGCCATCACTTCACGACTGGTGGGGGGTGCAACCTCTGGGATCCCAATCCTGACCGTTATGGAACCACAGCACTGATTTAGTGCCGCAGCCTCATTACCATTTCCCCTGCCTGGCAGCTGTGCCAAGTACATGCAATACAGCCCCATTTAAATGAATGAGGCTGACTTAGATAAGGACATAGGGCTATGCTGGCACTGCGGCCCTTTCATTCACAGGAACAGGAGGTCTCAGATGTCGGAGCCACACCAATCATAAAGGGGTGGCATGATATGCCATTACTTTAGAATAT
The DNA here is from genome assembly GCF_905171765.1 of Bufo bufo. Taxonomy (NCBI): domain Eukaryota; kingdom Metazoa; phylum Chordata; class Amphibia; order Anura; family Bufonidae; genus Bufo; species Bufo bufo. The sequence continues at coordinate 14,366,084 of NC_053399.1, read as the reverse complement.
GGGAATATCACTTTAAACAGGCATAGGTCTGTTCTTACCAGTAGAGATGGCCTTGCGGTTCGCCCGGCGGCTGTTTCGCGGCGATCTTTGCTCATTCACGATTCGCCGAACAGGCGAACATATGGCGATGTCTGCCCGTGCATTATTCTTTTGCATTGTGCAGAACTTTGACCCATGACACGTCCATCAGGCGGTACAGGACAGCCAATTGAGACGTTTCAGCGCATGGACACCCCCCCACCCTATAACAGAACCCGATCTGGCCGCCATTTTACATTCAGTGTTTTGCCAGTGTAGGGAGAGGTTGCTGTGTGGAGCAGGGACAGGCGGTTAGGGACACCAAACGCTAGCTAATAGGGCCACAAAAGTCCTTTTAAGGACTGGTATATGTGCTATCGATAGGTGTGATACACAGAGGGGTGCGATATACTAATAATATACTTTCTAACATAGAAAGTATATTATAGTGCATTTGTATGGTGCGGCAGTTGTGTGCGGTTCTGCTGCGATACTGCAGCTATAAAGAGGGACAAACGCTATTGGAACAACTAATTGCAACTGGTGTGATATACCCGTCCCCCCCCCCCCCAAAAAAAATAAACTGATTAAAGGGTTTAATATACCTGCTTCCACAAATACTGCTCTTCTATAGGGACTTTGTCAAAAGGGTCATTTTGAAAAAAAAAACAGGCAGAGGAATAGGCCGGCCATTTCACAGGGGTGGTATGGGTCGGGCAGGTGCACCAGGCCGGAGCCTATGTGGGAAGTTGGAGAAGGTGCGTGCGATTACGTCAAAGGATGCACCAGGAGTTGGTTGAGTGGCTACTCAGCCTTCCGCTTCTGCACCCTCCTCACTCTCTGTATCTGCACCCTCCTCACTCTCTGCTGTTTGCACCCCCAAAGACACCACCACCATATCCCCTCCACTCGAGGAGGTAGCAACAGCCGCCACCCAGCGATCTGACGACCGTACCCAGATCAGCCCAAGGAGAGTGGTCCCCGCAGTTGCTGCCTACTCAGAGATCTCTAATGTCAGTGGTGGCGAAGGTGACGATGACGTGTCGATGGACGTCACGTGGGTGCCCACAAGAGAGGAAGAAGAGGGGAGTTCAGAGGGAGAGACGGAGCAGCAGATAGGGAGGAGAAGCCGGCAGAACTCGTAGTGTGCAAGAGGCAAAAAGCAGACTGCAAATGTATCTGGAGCGAGCCATCCACCATGCACAGTCACATCTGGCGCTCCCAGAACGCCAGCACATGGCTCCGCAGTGTGGACTTTATTTAACCTTTCAGATGCTGACAATAGTGTTGCCATCTGCAGCCTGTGCTGTCAACGCATAAGTCGCGATAAACCCAACACTCACCTAGGGACGACTGCTTTTAGAAGGCACCTGGCCTCCCATCACTGAGCCCAGTGGGAGCAACGCCATCAGAACCAGAGCTGTGGAGTCGGAGGCAATTTTGGCTACCTGGAGTCGGAGTCCGCAAAAATGAACAGACTCCGACTCCTACTAAATTTAAATTGGAATAATATAATAAAAATAAAAAAAGCAAGTTTAAATGTCCCAATTCACAAAAAGTTATAATTACTTTTCTACTGTAAGAATAAAGGCCAATGCATGCAGTGCGTCACGAACACATTAAGTGACCGTGAAGAAGCTTTTCATATGCTTCACTATATGGCACGCAACGCACAGTTAAGGAGCGGCAATACTTATACTTTCCATTGTGTTGTGTTCCGCTGTTACAGGGAACGCAACGTCCATGGTTAACCTCGCCTCTCACTGATAAGGGATTAAGTAAATATGTTTTTGCAGGACTAGACACTTGTATAAGTGAAGGGAATGGATGGTCAATAGCTCAAGACTGAAGCTGTAAACCATTAGAAAAACTGCTGTCATTCAGATAAGGCTATAAAACCTTGTAAACTCAGATTGTAGCTTAAACTTTAAACATGACTATGGGATTCTACTGGCGAAATCAGGTTTTACAATAAATGCCCCTTCCCCTGCCCCGTCCTGGATCCTCGCACTGCCCGATCTTCAGCAGAAGATCCGCACACAGAGGAGAAGGCAGCAGCGGCAGCACCATTTTTGAACTGGTAAAGTTCCTGGTCCTGATGGTTATGCTGCTGCTACTATCCAGCCACTTGATAAAAAAAAAAAAAAAAAACTTTGTAGTTTTCATTGTGTTTGTCTTTTGCTTAAACTGTTCAATACAGTAGCCTGTTGGCTTCCTAGCCAGTAGTTTTGTGGTAATGACATGTATGTTGCCTTTCTTTCCTTCATGGAATGTACAAAATACATTTGCATATTAAATACAGAGGAGTCTGAAGTACAAAACACGGAGTCGTCGGAGCATTTATCTACCGACTCCACAGCCCTGCTCAGAACCCACAAAGCCACACTCCCGGAGCTCCATGTCCTGCCTCTTCTCCTCCCATTTGTCCTCCACTCCACCGTGTCGTTGTCGCGTTAATCTGGCAAAAGGCAGGCTTCCGTGGCCCAAAAGTTCGAACGTAAAAACTTGATGACGCCAGATAACCCTCTTGCCCAACGGCTTGTCGGAACTGCTAGCCCGCCAACTACTGCCATATACATTGGTGGACTCGGAGGCCTTTAGAAAATTTGTGGCCATTGGCACACCGCAATGGAAGGTACCCGGAAGGAAATATTTCTCCCAGAAAACCATCCTGGAGCTATATGGCCACGTTCAGCGTCAAGTGAATATATCTCTGGCACACAGCGTCGGTGCCAAGATACATCTGACCACAGACACGTGGTCTAGCAAACACGGGCAGGGAAGGTGCATGACTTACTGCCCACTGGGTGAACCTTCTGACTGCTGTCAAGCATGCAACCCGTGGCACCAGTGTGGATTTGGTGTTACTGCCACGGAATGCATGCAGGCCTGCCTCTTCTTCTCCTTCTCCATCCTCTGTCTCCTTCTCGGCTGACTCCTCCTTTTCCGCTGCACCCCCCAAGCTCCCCAGAACCTATTCGACGTGCCAGGTGAGACGTTGCCATGCTGTGCTGCGGCTGTTGTGCCTGGAAGCCAAGAGCCACACCATTCCTGCACTGCTTTCAGCTCTGCGGTCACAGGCCGATCAGTGGCTAACCCCACTCAATTTGACAGTTGGTAAAGTGGTGTGCGACAACGGTGCCAATCTGCTGAGCGAAACAGGGCAAAAATGACACACGTGCCGTGCATGGCACATGTCCTGAGCTTAGTCGTGCAGCGATTCGTTGCCAAATACCCTGGGGTCAAGGACGTCTTGTGGCAGGCCAGGAAAATCTCTGGCCATTTTAGAAGATCCTACACGGCCATGGCTCGCCTTGCTGACGTTCAGCGGCGACACCACCTGCCCGTCAGACGTCTGATTTGTGACTGCCCGACGCACTGGAACTCCACCTTGTATATGCTTGATAGGCTGCTCCAGCAGCACCGTGCCGTTAATGACTACCTGTACGAACTCTGCGGCAGGACAGGTTCTGGGAGCTTGTTTTTTTCACCGCACCAGTGGCTGCTCATGTGCGACTCATGCGGCCATTTGATGAGATCATTAAACTGGTTAGTCGCAGCAAGGGCGCCATCAGTGACATCGTACCTTACGCCTTCTTTCTGGAGCGTGCATTGCGTCGTGTCATTGATCAAGCCGTCGAGGAGCTGGAAGATGATATCCCAGGGGGGCTACTCAATGCTGGATGATAAGCGCACTCGCCTAGATCACGACAGTGGGGACTACCTCACATTTCTAGCAATGAATGAGGCATGGATCTCGGAGGAATTCAACACATGTGACGACCACGTTTAATTGCATTTCACCTATTACCACAGTTTTTGTTTTTTTTTCAAGAGGGGGGATTTCGTTAGCCATGTTTTTAATCCAATTTTATATTTTTAGTTCTTTTAAACATATGTATTTGACATGTATTGGTACTGGCCTGCAGTAAAATGGATGACAGTCTAATATACGGTACCTCCAGCCACATAATCACTTCTTTTCTGTCAGGTGAATGCCTAATGTTTGGGGCCTGTACTCCCCAGGGCAGATTTTTGAGAGTTTCCCTTTAAGACGCATAAAAATAGCCCCTGATTAAAATACATATACCAGAGGGGGATCAATGGCAAAAATTCCCACAAAAAATATGTCACGGTCCATTTTGTGGAACGATTTGTGCTCTTCTAGTAAGTGTTTGTCGGCTGCAAATATGACCTAAAAGGTTTTTCAGGTTCGCCTGCCATTAAAAGTGAATGGGGCCTGCCGCGAACTTGCGGCTCGCGAACATTTGATCACGTCGCGAATCGTCCCGGCCAATGTTCGTCCATCACTACTTACCAGGTACATGCTCCCAGTCTACTCCAACGGGCATCTCCTCGGTGATGCCAATCCTTACGTAAACATTGCACTTATTGTCCAGTGTCCACAGCATGTGGTCATTGGGACTGGAGTAGACATTTATCAGGTTGATCCCCACGGGCTGCAAAAAAAAAACAAAAAACAATATCACACTGTAAAAATACACAGACGTACGTCTTGGACTTAATTACAGTTCCTGCTTTTCATCAGTGAATAGAATCCTCGCCTGGTCTTGTTTGCAGCAGCAGCAGCAGATAGTTTGCTACAATGTATTAATAGAAGCAATATCATCACTGCAGCAGGAATGGCAAAAGGTTACCGCTGAGGATCTGATCCGAAATCCGTAGCAAAATCTGCATGTAGATCGTGCTGCAGGCGACAATGCCAACTTCAACCCCCATACCATGCATTTCACATAATTAGGGTCATTTATCAAACTGGTGTAAAGTAGTTTGATAAATGAACCCCATGATGTGAAAATCCGCATCATGCTCAGTTTACTGGCAAGTATTGTATTGTAGCATGCCACATTTGCGAGATCCACAGCAAAGGCACACGTGCCTAAACCTACCCATGGCAAGGACTCTAGATGTACAGATTCACAGGTACATTGCAACAAAACATTTCCTTTCACTGTCAGCAAGCAGAGACCTTGGAAGCGGTCGCTGTGTCCCTTTAATATCCCCGGAGGCAGCAGTCGGCAGACATGGCCAGCTCGGGTCTTTACTGCGAGCACCATTTGAGGTTACGGTTATATTTAGCAGCCATCACTGGTGTTTATACACAGTTCTGCGATTCTCCAGAAGATCTCTGCATTACATCAGGTATGATGCGGGGGTCATGCGGAAAGTATGCCGGCAGCTGGGTGCAGATTCTCGGAATACTTCAATGCGTTGTGAGGCAGAGCGCGTCGGCTCGGTGCTGCGCTTTCTGGATGCAAATACTATTTCTTCCCCATCCCTTCCTTACATACACACACATCCAATTTCCATATCGAACATGCAAAATGGGAGCAGGAAATACTGGCAGGGGTGTATGTACATAAAGCTTAAAAGGGGTTTGCCGGGACTTAAGAAGTAACTAAACTCTTATTCAAACTTTTTTTGTGTGTCGGGATTAGCGGAGCGAGCTCCTGCCTGTGCCCGCTCAGCTTAGTTAATCCTGGCATAGCACATGATTTTTGCTATGCCAGAAGGGGCACAGGCAGAAGCAGCAACGTGTGCTCCTGCCCCATTTCTACAGTCAGCGACATGCAAATCTAGAGAATTTAAAGCAATTTAGAGAAAATAAATAAATATCAGGATTTTTGGTGCCAATTTAGTAAAAAAGGCAAAATCCATAGTATATTAAAAAATATATATTTTAGGGCGTTGGGACATTTAACAAAAAAAAAAAAAAGTTTAATAAAAAGTTTAGTTACTCTTTAAATATTGATGGAATATCCTCGGGATAGGTTATCAATATGTGATGCGTGGGGGGGGGGGGGTCATCAATATTTACTTTCTGGGAAAAAAACAACTTAAGGGGATGCACAGGGATAGAAAAAAAAATGGTCACTACACCTGTCCACAGGTAGTGTCTGGTTTCGCAGCTCAGCTCCACTGCAGTGTGCGAGACTGAGCAGCAATACCGCACATAACCTGTAGACTGGTGTGGCGCTGTTTCTGGAAGAAGGCGGCCATGTTTATTCTAATGCTGCACAACTTCTTTGCCAATTGTATAATGAAGAGTCCTGCAAATTTCAAACCTGTTTTGATTTCCAATTCCTTGCCATTGTCAAGAACTCTGCTTTCTGTCAGTGTATGAGAGCGTGGGGTTAAAATACCAGTGGACTGTGTAGGGACAGCCCAACAGTCCTTTACCTTATGCATCGGACGAAACAAGGACTGGACGGACTTTGTTTCCTGGAAGATAAGTGGTGCCCGATATGTTTGGCAGCCATTTATCTCAGCACATGCACACTGCTGGAGTTCTGCTATCTTATGCTTATATGCATCTAAAATGGGGTTAGTTCAGAATCAGAAAAACATGGCTGCTTTTTTTTTTTTTTTTTTAAACATTGCCCTACCTGTCCACAGGCTGCGTGTGGTATTGCAGCTCCGCTACATTCACGTCAATGGAGCTGTAATATCGGACAACCCATGGACGGGGGGGGGGGGGCACCTTTTTTCCTCTTAACAACGCAGCCGTATTCTTCAAATCCTGGACAAACTGTTTAATAGGTTGGACAAAGAACCAATGCCCTGTTATTACCTGTATCGGGGGCTCAATCATGATCCATGCAGGCAGCATCATACTTGGATTGAGCGGCTGGGTCCCCACTCGGAAGTAAATGACTCCGCTGGTGTCACACGCCCAGACGTGCTGGTTGCCGCAGGACAGACTGCACAGCTTGACCGGACCTGCGCAGAGAATATGTGGGTTCCTTAGACATCGTGCAGCATAAAATATATACAGTCCTGATCAAAAGTTTAACCACTTAAGGACCACAGGTTTATACCCCCCTAAAGACCAGGCCCTTTTTTACAAATCGGCACTACACTACTTTCACCGTTTATTGCTCGGTCATGCAACTTACCACCCAAATGAATTTTACCTCCTTTTCTTCTCACTAATAGAGCTTTCATTTGGTGGTATTTCATTGCTGCTGACATTTTTACTTTTTTTGTTATTAATCGAAATTTAACGATTTTTTTGCAAAAAAATGACATTTTTCACTTTCAGTTGTAAAATTTTGCAAAAAAAACGAGATCCATATAGAAATTTTGCTCTAAATTTATAGTTCTACATGTCTTTGATAAAAAAAAAATGTTTGGGTAAAAAAAAAATGGTTTGGGTAAAAGTTATAGCGTTTACAAACTATGGTACAAAAATGTGAATTTCCGCTTTTTGAAGCAGCTCTGACTTTCTGAGCACCTGTCATGTTTCCTGAGGTTCTACAATGCCCAGACAGTACAAACACCCCACAAATGACCCCATTTCGGAAAGTACACACCCTAAGGTATTCGCTGATGGGCATAGTGAGTTCATAGAACTTTTTATTTTTTGTCACAAGTTAGCGGAAAATGATGATTTTTTTTTATTTTATTTTTTTTCCTACAAAGTCTCATATTCCACTAACTTGTGACAAAAAATAAAAACTTCCATGAACTCATTATGCCCATCACGAAATACCTTGGGGTCTCTTCTTTCCAAAATGGGGTCACTTGTGGGGTAGTTATACTGCCCTGGCATTCTAGGGGCCCAAATGTGTGGTAAGGAGTTTGAAATCAAATTCTGTAAAAAATGACCAGTGAAATCCGAAAGGTGCTCTTTGGAATATGGGCCCCTTTGCCCACCTAGGCTGCAAAAAAGTGTCACACATCTGGTATCTACGTACTCAGGAGAAGTTGAGGAATGTGTTTTGGGGTGTCATTTTACATATACCCATGCTGGGTGAGATAAATATCTTGGTCAAATGCCAACTTTGTATAAAAAAATGGGAAAAGTTGTCTTTTGCCAAGATATTTCTCTCACCCAGCATGGGTATATGTAAAATGACACCCCAAAACACATTCCCCACCTTCTCCTGAGTACGGAGATACCAGATGTGTGACACTTTTTTGCAGCCTAGGTGGGCAAAGGGGCCCATATTCCAAAGAGCACCTTTCGGATTTCACTCGTCATTTTTTACAGAATTTGATTTCAAACTCCTTACCACACATTTGGGCCCCTAGAATGCCAGGGCAGTATAACTACCCCACAAGTGACCCCATTTTGGAAAGAAGAGACCCCAAGGTATTCGCTGATGGGCATAGTGAGTTCATGGAAGTTTTTATTTTTTGTCACAAGTTAGTGGAATATGAGACTTTGTATGAAAAAAAAAAAAAAAAAAAAATCTGCATTTTCCACTAACTTGTGACAAAAAATAAAAAATTCTAGGAACTTGCCATGCCCCTCACGGAATACCTTGGGGTGTCTTCTTTCCAAAATGGGGTCACTTGTGGGGTAGTTATACTGCCCTGGCATTTTCCAGGGGCCCTAATGTGTGGTAAGTAGGTAAATGACCTGTGAAATCCTAAAGGTGCTCTTTGGAATATGGGCCCCTTTGCCCACCTAGGCTGCAAAAAAGTGTCACACATGTGGTATCGCCGTATTCAGGAGAAGTTGGGGAATGTGTTTTGGGGTGTCATTTTACATATACCCTTGCTGGGTGAGAGAAATATCTTGGCAAAAGACAACTTTTCCCATTTTTTTATACAAAGTTGGCATTTGACCAAGATATTTCTCTCACCCAGCATGGGTATATGTAAAATGACACCCCAAAACACATTCCCCAACTTCTCCTGAGTACGGCGATACCAGATGTGTGACACTTTATTGCAGCCTAGATGCGCAAAGGTGCCCAAATTCCTTTTAGGAGGGCATTTTTAGACATTTGGATACCAGACTTCTTCTCACGCTTTGGGGCCCCTAGAATGCCAGGGCAGTATAAATACCCCACATGTGACCCCATTTTGGAAAGAAGACACCCCAAGGTATTCAATGAGGGGCATGGCGAGTTCATAGAAATTTTTTTTTTTTGGCACAAGTTAGCGGAAATTGATATTTTTAATTTTTTTCTCACAAAGTCTCCCTTTCCGCTAACTTGGGACAAAAATTTCAATCTTTCATGGACTCAATATGCCCCTCACGGAATACCTGGGGGTGTCTTCTTTCCGAAATGGGGTCACATGTGGGGTATTTATACTGCCCTGGCATTCTAGGGGCCCTAAAGCGTGAGAAGAAGTCTGGAATATAAATGTCTAAAAAATTTTACGCATTTGGTTTCCGTGAGGGGTATGGTGAGTTCATGTGAGATTTCATTTTTTGACACAAGTTAGTGGAATATGAGACTTTGTAAGAAAAAAAAAATAATAATTCCGCTAACTTGGGCCAAAAAAATGTCTGAATGGAGCCTTACAGAGGGGTGATCAATGACAGGGGGGTGATCAATGACAGGGGGGGTGATCAATGACAGGGGGGGTAATCAATGACAGGGGGGGGATCAATGACAGGGGGGGTGATCAATGACAGGGGGGGTGATCAATGACAGGGGGGGTGATCAATGACAGGGGGGGTGATCAATGACAGGGGGGGTGATCAATGACAGGGGGGGTGATCAATGACAGGGGGGGTGATCAATGACAGGGGGGTGATCAATGACAGGGGGGTGATCAATGACAGGGGGGGTGATCAATGACAGGGGGGTGATCAATGACAGGGGGGTGATCAGGGAGTCAATATGGGGTGATAACCACAGTCATTGATCACGCCCGTGTAAGGCTTCATTCAGACGTCCGTATGCGTTTTGCGGATCCGATCCATCTATCAGTGCATCCGTAAAAATCATGCGGACATCTGAATGGAGCTTTACAGGGGGGTAATCAATGACAGGGGGGTGATCAGGGAGTCTATATGGGGTGATCACCACAGTCATTGATCACGCCCCTGTAAGGCTTCATTCAGACGTCCGGATGCGTTTTGCGGATCCGATCCATCTATCAGTGGATCCGTAAAAATCATGCGGACATCTGAATGGAGCTTTACAGGGGGGTAATCAATGACAGGGGGGTAATCAATGACAGGGGGGTGATCAGGGAGTCTATATGGGGTGATCACCACAGTCATTGATCACGCCCCTGTAAGGCTTCATTCAGACGTCCGGATGCGTTTTGCGGATCCGATCCATCTATCAGTGGATCCGTAAAAATCATGCGGACATCTGAATGGAGCTTTACAGGGGGGTAATCAATGACAGGGGGGTAATCAATGACAGGGGGGTGATCAGGGAGTCTATATGGGGTGATCACCACAGTCATTGATCATGCCCCTGTAAGGCTTCATTCAGACGTCCGGATGCGTTTTGCGGATCCGATCCATCTATCAGTGGATCCGTAAAAATCATGCGGACATCTGAATGGAGCTTTACAGGGGGGTGATCAATGACAGGGGTGTAATCAATGACAGGGGGGTGATCAGGGAGTCTATATGGGGTGATAACCACAGTCATTGATCACGCCCCTGTAAGGCTTCATTCAGACGTCCGGATGCGTTTTGCGGATCCGATCCATCTATCAGTGCATCCGTAAAAATCATGCGGACATCTGAATGGAGCTTTACAGGGGGGTAATCAATGACAGGGGGGTGATCACCACAGTCATTGATCATGCCCCTGTAAGGCTTCATTCAGACGTCTGTATGCGTTTTGCGGATCCGATCCATCTATCAGTGCATCCGTAAAAATCATGCGGACATCTGAATGGAGCTTTACAGGGGGGTGATCAATGACAGGGGTGTAATCAATGACAGGGGGGTGATCAGGGAGTCTATATGGGGTGATCACCACAATCATTGATCATGCCCCTGTAAGGCTTCATTCAGACGTCCGGATGCGTTTTGCGGATCCGATCCATCTATCAGTGCATCCGTAAAAATCATGCGGACATCTGAATGGAGCTTTACAGGGGGGTGATCAGGGAGTCTATATGGGGTGATCACCACAGTCATTGATCATGCCCCTGTAAGGCTTCATTCAGACGTCCGGATGCGTTTTGCGGATCCGATCCATCTATCAGTGGATCCGTAAAAATCATGCGGACGTCTGAATGGAGCTTTACAGGGGGGTAATCAATGACAGGGGGGTAATCAATGACAGGGGGGTGATCAGGGAGTCTATATGGGGTGATCACCACAGTCATTGATCACGCCCCTGTAAGGCTTCATTCAGACGTCCGGATGCGTTTTGCGGATCCGATCCATCTATCAGTGGATCCGTAAAAATCATGCGGACGTCTGAATGGAGCTTTACAGGGGGGTGATCAATGACAGGGGGGTAATCAATGACAGGGGGTGATCAGGGAGTCTATATGGGGTGATCAGGGGTGATCAGGGGCTAATAAGGGGTTAATAAGTGACGGGGGGGGGGGTGTAGTGTAGTGTAGTGGTGCTTGGTGCTACTTTACTGAGCTACCTGTGTCCTCTGGTGGTCGATCCAAACAAAGGGGACCACCAGAGGACCAGGTAGCAGGTATATTAGACGCTGTTATCAAAACAGCGTCTAATATACCTGTTAGGGGTTAAAAAAAACACATCTCCAGCCTGCCAGCGAACGATCGCCGCTGGCAGGCTGGAGATCAACTCTCTTACCTTCCGTTCCTGTGAGCGCGCGCGCCTGTGTGCGCGCGTTCACAGGAAATCTCGGCTCACGCGAGATGACGCCTATTGGCGTTAGCGTAGCCTGGGGGAGCCGCCGCAATGACGCCTTTCGGCGTTACAGTTGCGGGAAGTGGTTAAGACCACTTGAAAAATGGCAAAAAAAAAAATCCTATTTATCATGGCTGGATCTTAACAAGGTTCCAAGTAGAGCTTCAACATGCAACAAGAAGAAATGGGAGGGAGACAAAACATTTTTTGAGCATTCAATTTAATGATAACAACGAATAAACTGAAACAGGCTGTTTTTCAGCTGATCAAAAGTTTAGGACCACACCTCCAAAAAAAAAAAACTAACCCCCCCCCCCCCCCAAAAAACAGAAATCCAACTTCCAAACATGAACTCAGTAATGAGTAGCTCCGCCGTTATTGTTTCGGCATGCTTGATGCAAGCGTTTCCATGAGGTGAGTGGGAACATTTCTACAAGTGGAGAAGACGGCTGCACGAAGGCCATCTTCTGTCTGGAACTGTTGTCTATTTTTGTAAACTTCCCTTGCCATCCATCCCCAAAGGTTCTCAATTGGATTTAGATCAGGGGAACACACAGGATGGGCCAAAAGAGTGATGGAAGAAGTCCCTTGTCCTGCGGGCATTGTGTACTGTACCGTTGTCCTGTTGAAAAACCCAGTCGTTACCACACAGACGAGGGCCCTCCGTCATGAGGAATGCTCTCTGCCACATCTGGACATAGCCAGCGACCGTTTGACGCCCCTGCACTTCCTGAAACTTTATTGTTCCACTGAAGGAAGAAGCCCCCCAGACCATTATGGCGCCCCCTCCACTGTGGCGCGTAGAGAACGTCTCAGGTGGGATCTGCTGGTCATGCCAGTAACGTTGGAAACCATCAAGGTTAAATTTTTTCTCATCAGAGAATAAAACTTTCTTCCACCTTTGAATGTCCCATGTTTGGTGCTCTCTTGCAAAGTCCAAGCGAGCAGTTCTGTGGCGTTCAAGGAGACGAGGTCTTTGAAGATGTTTTTTGTTTTTAAAGCCCTTCAGTCTCAGATGCCGTCTGATGGTTATGGGGCTGCTCGAGGATCGTCCAGTGTCTTGACGGACAGCCAATTGGATCCTCCGGCTCAGTGCTGGGGAAATTTTTTTGGGTCTTCCACTTGACTTTTTTGTTCCATAACCCTCAGGATCATTTAAGAAATTCCAAATGACTGTCTTACTGCGTCCCACCTCAGCAGCGATGGCGCGCTGTGAGAGACCCCGCTTATGCAGTTCAACAACCCGACCACATTCAAAAAGGGAGAGATTTCTTGCCTTTGCCATCACAACGTGTGACTACCCGACAGAAAATGACAATGAATCCACATCTTTGCACAGATGTGGCCTTTTAAAAGGCAGGTGGTCCTAAAATTTGGATCAGCTGAAAAACAGCCTGTTTCAGTTTAATCGTTATTTTCAATTAATTGAAAGCTCAAAAAATGTTTTGTCTCACCCCCATTTCTTCTTGTTGCATGTTGAAGCTCTACTTGGAACCTTGTTAAGATCCAACAATGACCTCCCACTGCCTTTTGTTGTCACCGTTTCAGAGGGTGCCACGTGCTTCTGTGAGCACCCCGGCTCTACAAACCAACTGTAACTAACAGCTCCGGTTCTCAGAGGAGCCTCTCTCTCCACTGTCTGGATCAGAGATAGCTCCGATCCTGACTTTAAACCTTTGATTGCCAGTCTGTGACCACAGCATGGTCACATGGGATTTCCTCCTCTGATTGGGTCCCAGTGATCTGATCAGAGGCTGGGTAAGCCCTCTGCAGTCCTCCCAGGGGACCTAGAAGGGACCCTAGGGCTATAAATACAGTGACCTGTGTTACCTTAACCACAGCCGGTGCTGTAGAGACACAAAGCATAAGCATACCGGAATATTCTAATACATTATAAGCATTAAATATTTATTTTTATAAGAGACAGTAATTCCTCAATGGGATTTAAAAAAATAAAAATAAATAAATAAAAATTTAGAAAATGCTAAAAAAAGCTATTTTGCAAATACATTTTATTGTGCATACGAAAAAGCCCAAAAACAAAAACTACTTATTAGGCATCCACACAACAAAAATAATCTGAACAATATGTACACTATAAACAAGTAAAAAAAAAAAAAAAAAACAATTTCCAAAATTGCCTTTTCTAGATATGCGATGCAAGGGGGAAAAAAAAATATATATATATAAAAATCATATGTGCTCTCAAACAGAACAAACAAAATCCAGATTCTCCCGCATAAAAGTAGGCCTTATACAGCCATGTCAATGAAAGAAAATGGCCGCTTAAAGGGGTTGTATCACCTCGACCATTGGTGACTTCTCACTAGGATAGGCCACCAATGTCAGATAGGTGTGGGTCCCAGAGCTGCGATCCACACCTTTTTCTAGAATGGAGCACCCACCACACACACACAGCCACCCAACATTCGATTCTATGGCAGCACCAAGAATAGAGAGGCGTGCTCAGCTATTTTCAGAAGTGCCACAGAAATAAACATAACGTGCTCCGCGCCCACCGCTCCTTTCGCTTCCATGAAACTGTTGGAAATAGCTTGACTATTTTCAGCACTTCTATAATAATGAATGGAGAGCGGCCGCGCCTGTGCTGTGCGCTCTAGTTCTCTTCGGGAGCTTAGTTCTAGAGATAGAAGTGGGTCCCAGACCGGCTGCGCCTATCCGATATTGGTGACGTATCCTAGAGATAGGCCTCCAAAGTTTGAGGAGAGACAACCCCTTTAAACACAGGGAAGCAAAAACTGAAAAACAGCGACTATACCCTATACCCGCTAACTGCAGCGAGCGCGGCGCCAGGCAATGAACTATGGGTTAAAAGATTTTTCTGGGACTTTAGAAATAGCTCTACAGTAAGCGCCGATCTCAGGGGGGCCGCAGTGTCGAAGTCTCAGGGGGGGTCTGAAGCCGCTTTGACCATACAGTCGAGAGCCATGAACCCACCCAATCCAACAAGACTTCTAGAAGCAATGCCCTAGGACTCTGTAAGATATCATTTCTGGATTGTCACCCCCCCCCAGAATTCCTGGGAGGCCGATGATCAACAAAAAGGTCTGACCAGCGGGGAACCAAGCAGGAGCCGTCATATACAGTCCTGGACGCGCGCTGGTAGAGCCCATAACTGAACGTAATTAGCATTTATGGACCCAGCTGAAACGGAGAAAAAGATGGCAGCAGGGGGGGTCCATACGGAGGCCAATCCAGGCGTGCAGGACAACAGGTTATCCATTAGTCATAGTCAAAGGAGTATTTTAGCTATAGATATTCATGGTATTCGTATGAAAAAAGTCATACAGGTCGGATAGGTTTTACCTAAGGGACAACTACCCCCTGGAAAAAGGGGTCCGGCAATCCAGAGTGAGAACCGGCCACTAAAAAAGGGACACCGTCGCACTGAACACAGGAAAAATGGATCGTTCCATCCATCGCTGCGCTCACCAGTACAGACACATGGGTACGTTAATTTTCACTTTTGCATAAACGTACCATGGACTTTGTGAGGTTACGGCACAGGTCTATGTACTGAACCGGAAAAAGTGCGGGGTAAATTTGTGCGGTGCTTTATGATAGCATCGTGGGTGGCAGTGAGACAGCATTGGAGACCGGACCCTTGGAGTTTGCCGCCTGGATCAGCGTCTCGCAGCTTTTCACAAGGACAAATCCTAGAAAGACGTATATGAGAAATTATATATAATTATTAATTAGAAGATGCAGAGAGGAGAATGGAAGGTCTGGCGGCTTAGGCAAATGTACAGGCAACTGCACCGCCTGCGTCTCCCGCCATCACCTTAATCATTGGAGGAGCGGTCACTCGTCTGTTCCCAAAAGAGTATAATGGAGCCCCGTAACTAATTGCAATATTGTTGTGAAAAACAACTCATAAAATAATTTAAAAATATTTTAAAGAATTGCGGTCATCGTGCCAGGAATGTTGACACAAGCGAGAGTCCAGCCACCATTGCATTCATGCTCTTGGTTTCCAAGTAACCCTAACACATCCCTGAAAAAAGGGACAGAGTCTTACGAGAAGCAGACAATGCACAGATCTCCATCTAAATAGATCAAAGATCCCTCTCCACCGGTTACCTGCAGAGGCCGCACCCCAAACAAACGAGATCATATTCCAATCCCAGGGATCGGCTCTGCACACAATGGGGGAAGGGGGGGGGGGGGGGGGGGGGGGGGGGGGTAAAGAAGGGCCAGAGGCACAAAACTGAAAACAGCCCGACGACGAGTGCAGATCGCTGCCCAGCCGGCTATGGATGCAGGTGGGAGATGTGGCGGGAAGATGTGTGAAGCAGAAATAGCTCATGCTGCGGCTCCGCTCCTGGCATGCCGGCAGTGTACACGCATAGATCCTGTTACCCTACAGCAGAGCTGTTTAGAGACACAGGATATCTGCTGTCGGGTAACAGGAACTTGGCCCGTCCGCTGCTTGCAAAATCTGTTACCGAGGAACCATGCTGACCTATGCTAAACAGTGTCCAAGTACAAGGTACTGGCAGCAGAGCATGCAAGCCTCAAACTGCGAATGATTCATATTATTCCCTATTTTATGGCCTCATTCTTTTTTTTTTTTTTTTGTTGCAGGGTGCCATCTCAGTTTTTAAAACGGCACATTGACCCATACCATTCAGTGGGGCCATACACACATGCGCTTTTTACACGTCTCGCCACAGGTCTTATTCTTGTCAGTTTTTGCAGATGAGAATATCCCCTCCTATAAATAAGGGCAAAAGGAAAAAGAAACTGAATACACATCGGTTTAGCAAGCGTCAGTTTTTGGGGGAACGAAAATCCGATACGTCCAGGGAGAAAAAAAAATTACTCTTAAAGGGGTTATCCGAGTTAACTTAACCTTATCTTTATGGCTTTATTTCTCCTATACCTTAGTTTTCCTAAATCACTTGCTGTACCTATCTTGTGCCGTTTCTCTGCTACACTAAACAGTCATGTGACCGCCCACGTCATCAGCTGTGACGTTCCGTTGACATGGAGCTCTCTGCTTGTCGGAGTGACTAAGCCATGTCAACGGAACGTCATCAGCCTTGGCCACGCCCCCACCTCTCTGCATTACAGTCCGTGCGGCTGTGAGTTGATCGCGCATGCGCGATCCTCACTTGTGCCGCGGCTCCCTCCAAGTTCCTCCCTGTGGCTAATAGCTGATCGCATATGCGCGATCCTCACCACTGCCGCAGCTCTTCATTCGGCACTTGTATGGCTGGCTTCTCCGTTCCAGTGAAGACCGCCCACTTGAAGAAAAAAGTAAATAATGTATAATAAGGTTATATCAGCTACAACAGAAATAGGTGTTTATTCAAAAGTTTATTAGCTAATATATAAATCCTATATCTCTATCAAGATATAGGTATATGAATCTAATATAGCTTATGGCATTGTTTCCCAACCGTTGTGCCTACAGCTTTTGCAAAACTACAACTCCTAGCATGCCTGTCCAGGCATGCTGGGAGTTGTAGTTTTGCAACAGCTGGAGGAACACTGGTTGTGAAACACTGGCTTATGATACTTTTATATTATCGGCAGGCTGTTACAGCAGTTGAATAGCCTGTCACCTTGCCGGACTGGCCCTGCCGCTAGTACATATGTCCCACCGTGCTGCCACTCCATCCCCATTTATTATATTGGGGGGGGGGGGGGGGGGGGCGGGGTGGAGGGTTTTCTTTTGAAATCAACCCCTCCTACAAATATTCATGAGGGAGAGATGAGTCATTGTTGTTACTGCTGCATGTAAACACAGCAATAACAGAACCTGGAAAAGGTGTAAGGATCGTTCTTTTTTCAAAAAATCAAGCTTGACTAATGTATATGTATATCCTGATTAATTTTGTTAGGTTTTATTTTTTTTCCCATAACTCGGATAACCCCTTTAAGTTGCATGCATTTCTATTATTGTTATAGATTATATACTGGATTTCTAGAGAAACTCTATTGGAAAAACGTAATTATTGCATATATCTAACTGGCTTTACTGTGTTAGGAAGACTGAACGAAATCTTCTCCATAAGAAATCAGGGTTTTTCCAGGTTTATGGCACTTTTTAAATGGCCCCTGGAGCGTGTGGTACCGAATGGGGAAAAAAACAAACAAAAAAAAAAAACACACACCATACTCCCCTGCTCACCACCGCCCTAGCTCCATTCGGCCATCTTGTAGTCCCTGGCCTGTTTACTTCCAGCCAGGGTAAAGACGGGGGTCCCATGCGCTGCTGCAGCCAATGACCGGCCTCAGCGGTGACATGTGACCCAGCATTGACATGCCGTTTGGAAGAAACCCTTTAAGAAAATCTAATTTATCACCTTATAGGCAAAGATGGAAAGACAAAAAAAATGGCAACAGAGGTGCAACCGCTTTCAACGAGCTGTAGAACAGCAAAACAAAAACAAAAACATATGGAGACCGTAAATCATTAAGCCCTTAAAGACAACATTCCAGGGCTGACATTAAGCCGCGGCCGTCCCCAGTGGACGGGGCCTCGCAGCGACGTGTGACCTGTCCAAGTTATCGCTGTCACACGAGTCTCCAGCTGTTGAAATATGTCGGACGGACGTCACTGGCGGACCGGGTGGCATTGAATATCACTTACAAAGCTGAGTGTCTGTTCTGTGCTCCTCTAACGGGTACATTCTGTGACACCCATTCTCCAATACAAAACCTCGTCTGCAGGAGACACCTTAGGCACGGCTTTCTGGGGCGACATGTAACCATGACAACGACAACGACACCTGCCGCTCCGTGCGAAGCAGGCGCTCTAAGTTTAGACGTCCTAACACTGATAGCGTAACCTTACACGAATGTCACTCTACAGATATAGCCGCCTGATGGAAACGGCCAGATACCGCGTTTTCAGAGGACAAAATGCAGCTGGCGCGTCCTCCAGGTTAATAGAAGTCTCTGCTATCGTGAGAATCCAAACTAATAGATAATCCGGACATTTTATTAATCCACATTATATATAAAAGAGACATGATGATAATAATCTAAATTTCATGTAATCCAATAAATTTCACTACACAACTGGACAGCTGGTATTTTTTCAATCATATTGTTAAAGGGCATCTGTCCTATTTGTCCCTATGACACCGGCTGACCTGTTACATGTGCGCTTGGCAGCTGAAGGCATCTGTGCCCGCAATTATGTTTTAATATATGCAAATGAGCCTCTAGGAGCAACGGGGGCGTTGCCATTACACCTAGAGCAGGGATGGCCAACCTGTGCCTCTCCAGCTGTTGCAAAACTACAACTCCCAGCATGCCCAGGCTGCCTACAGCCATCAGCAGGGCATGGTGGGAATTGTAGTTTTACAACAGCTGGAGAGGCACAGGTTGGCCATCCCTGACCTAGAGGCTCTGCTCTCTCACTGACTAACAGGGCCAGGTTAGGGCTCTTTCACACCTGCGTTCTTGTCTTCCGGCATAGAGTTCCGTCGTCGGGGCTCTATGCCGGAAGAATCCTGATCAGGATTATCCTAATGCATTCTGAATGGAGAGAAATCCGTTCAGGATGCATCAGGATGTCTTCAGTTCCGGAACGGAACGTTTTTTGGCCGGAGAAAATACTGCAGCATGCTGCGCTTTTTGCTCCGGCCAAAAATCCTGAACACTTGCCGCAAGGCCGGATCCGGAATTAATGCCCATTGAAAGGCATTGATCCGGATCCGGCCTTAAGCTAAACGTCGTTTCGGCGCATTGCTGGATCCGACGTTTAGCTTTTTCTGAATGGTTACCATGGCTGCCGGGACGCTAAAGTCCTGTTTGCCATGGTAAAGTGTAGTGGGGAGCGGGGGAGCAGTATACTTACCGTCCGTGCGGCTCCCCGGGCGCTCCAGAGTGACGTCAGGGCGCCCCACGCTCATGGATGACGTGATCGCATGGATCACGTCATCCATGCGCATGGGGCGCTCTGACGTAATTCTGGAGCGCCCCGGGAGCCGCACGGACGGTAAGTATACTGCTCCCCCGCTCCCCACTACTAATATGGCAGCCAGGACTTTAATATCGTCCTCGCTGCCATAGTAACACTGAACGCATTTTGAAGACGGATCCGTCTTCAAATGCTTTCAGTTCACTCGCGTTTTTCCGGATCCGGCGTGTAATTCTGGCAAATGAAGAACACTCCGGATCCGGACAACGCAAGTGTGAAAGAGGCCTTAGATGTTTTCACTGCCTGGTCTTGTCAAACAACGTGCAGAGGGCTCGGCAGTTGCAGAGAGAGCAGAGCCTCCAAGTATAACGGCAACGCCCCCGTGCTCCTGTGAACAGCAGTGCGGCTTGTCCTCGTGCACGCGAGCTACCGCGCTTGGGAAGGAGCAAGCTGAAGATTGCACCATCTTCTACTTCTCTTTGCAAAATTGAAACTGAAATCAATTGGAACAGGACTCAGACCAGATCACCAACGGCAAGTACCGGTGGTATTAACCATTTATATGTGCTAATGTCCGCTTAAACTAACAGTCTGTCTCTTTTTTCTATGTGCCTCTGTTTTGTGACTTATTTTATGCAAATGAGCCTCTAGGAGCAATGGGGGTTGGGGGTGCTGCTCCTAGTCCTAGGGGCCCTGTTCTCCCTCATGCTGATCGAGTGTTCACAGGATCCTGCCTGGCCCCGTCAATCAGCATGATGGGGATATGGTCAGCCTCTAAGAGTAGGGGCAGCACCCCCAGTGCTCCTAGAGGCTCATTTGCATGAAATAAAAGTTCAGCCAGTTTAATAATAATGTTCCTGATGACAGAAGCCCTTAAAAAAGGGGTCGTCACTCAGCTTCTCCAGAAACAGATATAATGCAAATAAACTTACCTAGCTGAGACAAATCCAGTTTTGTCCAATGCATTCCAGTAGGGCAATTCTTTGAGAGAGTGCGGATGAGAACCCCACCCTGGTTGTCTAGAGCCCACACAGCATCCGTGCAGGCCGACGCATGGATCATCTCCGTGTCTGGGGAAAGCTGGACTGTGGATGGTCTATAGGGAGCAGTCTGGTCGCTCAAGCAAAAGAGATCTTTTCTGCTTTGGGAAATCCATAGGACATTTCCTGCAAAAGTGACATTACCACATTGACACAAGCTTGCATTCATCTTAAAACTTCTGCAATTTCTTCAGACTTGGGCGTACATTGGTTATGCTGGAAAACTGTTTAGTCATCCTTAGGCCTCAAGCACTTGGCAAACCACTGTCCCCATGTGCACGCTGCAGTTTTCTCACTTCTGTCACCAGAATTGAGTAGACTTGTAAAGAATAGGACATGTTCTATAATTTACAGAACTGCCACACGGATACAGATAGCACACACATGACATCAGTGTGGTGTCTGTATTATTATTTTTTTTACAGACCAATAGGAATGAATACGTGTGCAATCCGCTAAAAATGTGGATCCAAAATGCAGTTGTGTGCATGAGGCCTAAAACGGGTTGGCCTATTATAACGTGTATGCTATACACAGGATAGGGAATCACTAATCACTAGAAAGAGGGCCTGTGTTCCCCCACTTGAATGAAATGGTGGGCACACATGTGCACCGTCACTCCATTATCTCTGGCAGTCCCTTAGTGTTGAATGGAGCAACAGCAAATATACGTCTCTGCTGCTCCATTCAAACCGGGGAAGAAAGACCCTTGACCTGGTGATTAGCGGCGGCCCCGGCGATCAGACAGATTACCCATCCAGTGTATCCAGGGAATAGGTTATTAGACCACTCCCTTCTGTTACAACTGTCTTACCACAGACCTGGCCCTCTCCTGGATCACATATTATACGGTACAGACCGAACATTTAGGGTCTTTCACACTACCTCCTCGTCACATTCCCTCAAGGCTCTATCCTAGGACCCCTGCTCTTCTCAATCTACACCTTTGGCTTGGGACACCTCAGAGTCCCATGGCTTTCAGTATAACTTTTATGAGGATGACACAAATTTACCTCTCTGGTCCAGATATCACCACCTTACTATCTAGAATCCCTTCTTCTACTCTCGCTTTCTAAAACTTAACATGAATAAAACAGAATTTATTATCTTTCCCCCCATCTCA
The DNA here is from genome assembly GCF_905171765.1 of Bufo bufo. Classification (NCBI taxonomy): domain Eukaryota; kingdom Metazoa; phylum Chordata; class Amphibia; order Anura; family Bufonidae; genus Bufo; species Bufo bufo. Next base: position 14,344,443 of record NC_053399.1, on the reverse strand, counting down.
CCTGAAACCCCCAACAGACCCATCTATCACGATCAATGGCTGCACACTCTCCTTGGTCAACCAAGTCCGCTGCCATGGAGTGACCTTTGATTCTGACCTATCCTTTAAAATGCACACCCAAGCCCTTTCCACCACCTGCCGCCTCCAACTCAAAAATACAGCATCTCCCGCATCAGTGCATTCCTCAGCCAGGAGTATGCAAAAAAATAAAAAATTCTTGTACACGCCCTCATCATCTCCCACCTAGACTACTGTAACATCCTCCTATGTGGCCTCCCATCTAGCACCCTCGCACCCCTCCAATCTCTCCAACTCCGCTGCCCGGTTATTCCACCTCTCACCCAGTTACTCCTCTGCCTCTCCCTTCACTGGCTGCCCACTAACCACTACCCATTGCCCAGAGAATTCAGTTTATAATGCTAACGACTACATATACGGGCGTCCACAACCTGTCCCCTCCCTGCATCTCTGAGCTACTTTCCAGATACACCTCAAGTAATCTCCAATCCCAACAGGATCTCCTTCTCTACTCTCCTCTTCCCACAATCGCCTCCAGGATTTCTCTTGTGCATCCCCCATACTCTGGAACTTGCTACCCCAACATATCAGACTCTCACCTACAGTGGAATCCTTCAAAAGAAAAATGAAAACCCACCTCTTCAGACTAGCCTACAACCAGTGACCCTGCTGCTGCTATACCGCCATGACCAGCTTCACCCGCACCTACTGTGTCCTTCTCCCATACCATGTAGATTATAAGCCCTCATGGGCAGAGCCCTCTCTCCTTCTGTACCAGTCGGTAACTCGTCTTGTTCATGCTTAGTGCAATTGTTTTTAATTATGTATGTGCACCGCTTATATGTACAGCGCTATGGAATGAATCGCACTATAATAATAATATAAAATGTGACAACCCTTTTAAAAGGGATATTCCTACATTATATCACCAGGATATACTGCACTTCTTTATGTTCAATGTGGCTCTGACCTCTGGGACACCATAGATATCAAGAATGGAGGGGATGCAGTGTTTGTGTAGTGCAGCACAGTCGTCTTATCTATTTCCTGCGCAGCAGGGCTCCTATTTAGAGAGCTTCATTCTCAGGATCGGTGGGGTCCCAAAGAGCAGTCCTAGCGACATGCACTTTATAAGATGGGAATACCCCTTTAACCCCTCATATTAAAAAGGTTTATCATCATAGTTGTACAGCCATAAAAGGATATTCCTGCCAATGTCTTCTGCTTACCTTCTCCGCTTGGGGAAGCAGAAGAGAAAACATTTATCCATTTAGTGGTGGATGCCGTACCTCGTGGTACTATGTGATTCCAATATGTGCCTGAAAAACAAAACAAAAAAAAAAAAGGATTATAAAGATCACTAGCCTTGTCCCACACCTCAGCTGGAAGTGTATAAAATCCATATGAACGAGCTTTATTACATCATATTATAGAATACTTACAATCAGCATTTACTGGATGTATGGTCTGCTTAATGGGGTTTTTGCATGAACAGCTCTCATGGCACACAGACCACTGAGACCTCCACAAATCTGGTCAGTGGTGGGGGTGGCCATTCTCACTTTGCTAGCCACACATCTGTCAATCCTGCTGATCAGACATTTCTAGCAGATCATACTGAAAAATCCTTTTAAAGAGAATCTACGATACTTACGATACTTCTTCTTAATGTGCAAATGAGACCCTTGGGTGCAATGAGGGCATCACCATTGCTCTTGTTGCACCCAAGTTCCACTCCTTTCTGTGGCCAGCCCCTCCCTCCCTACTTTGATTGACAGGCTAGCCACAGATAGGAGTGGAGCTTGGGTGCAACAAGACAAATGGTGATGCTCTCATTGCGCCAAAGGCTTAATGTTCATATTAGGAAAAAAGTTTCATAAGGCGGGAACGGAGCCTCCGATCAACAAAAGAAAAACAGCGTTTTAACCTGGAGATCTATAGCTAAGTGTCTGAAAACAGTCTGATAGGGAGGTCACTGGTGACAGATTCATTAATGTCCAGAGGAAGTTCTTATAGTGATGCCGAGGCTTCAGGAGCACAGCATTTATTTCTCCGTCTGATATCTCACCTGCACGCTCAGACAATTATAAGCTCTCTGAGTGGTCATGCTCAATCATGGGTTTATCCTTTAATAAAAAGTTGGCCATACCTATTAGATGAATGCTGGCCAGACTTGCAGATTTCTGCAGGACGGGCTGCTCATCTAATGTGTATACGGGTGTCCTGCTTCTCCCCCAATAGCAGATGTTGAGGGAACTATGGATGGAGCAGATGGATTTCAACATGCTCAATCCTCTCCAAACTGAAATCACCGAAGCGCCGAGCCGAATCAAGCTTGTACAAATAAGAAGACAGAGCTGTCTGCTGGACGATCAATTATCTACAGTGCATGGTGGCTTAGCAGTCCTAACGCACCGTGCACGACAGAGCCGTTAGGTCAAAGGACACTCACCTACAAGGTTCCCCTTTGCTACGTGAAACTCATTTTTGCCTGAAGTGATCCATACGCCGCTGCTGTTGACCCCCAGTAAACTGGGCTGGCACTGGGACTGCTGTGACCAGAATGTCATGCGAAGCTTATCAGCCACTTTTTCTACAGGCGCTTGGGCTACTGTGGCCACCGTCTGCGTGGCCTGGATTAAGGTTTGGAACAGGGTGTAGTGATCAAAGACGACGTAGTCTGTGATGCTGACCTGTAATAGCACAAATTAAAATAGGGCATTAGTTGTAAAAGGAAAATTCTGCTCCCATGGCAGCTGAATATTATGAAATCAACTTCTACCATCATAAAGCTTAAAGATTAGAAAAGCCAAAGTGCCTACTTGCCACCAATGGTCATCTTCTCCTTGAGGCTTTTTGGAGGAGACTCCAGTTCTGAACCACAAGTTGCCGTTGGAGTCCAATGTCCAGACGGTCTCTTGATCCCCCAACGTCACGCAGACTGGTTCCAGGGCTTGTCTCTCACTGGAATTGTAAAAGGAGGATTTACCAGGTATACTGGAAGTGAAGGAATAGAATACATATTAAGCAGCGGAGGCGGGACGCACACTTCACAACTCGAGACACTGAAAATGGAGACGTGGCCCCACTTATGTGGCTCTCTCCGTTTAATTCAAAAATAGCCAAACACAATTACTCAGCTATTTTTGGACTCCTAGAAGTGAATAGGGAGAGACACACAAACGTGGCCACTTTGACCGTGAGCTGGTGCCCCGTTTAAGATAAGAGGGTCCTAGAGATGGGACAAGCCCTTTAAGGACCAGAGTGCTGGGGCCAAAAATGACACTTTTTGCACATTTTGGGACCAAATAGATCCAACAGAGGCAGAGTCATTGCCTTAATTCTATGCAGGCCACATAAAAGATGATTGAAGAAGAGGTTATAAGGTTGTTCCCATCATCTCAGGGTCCTGAAATGCACCTGACCTGCTCCTAATAGACAGCAGGAGCTCTAAAAAGAGGTTGGTAGGGACATCGGGATGTCGGGATGTAGGGACCCCCCCCCCCCCCCCCCCTCAAATGGTGCACGTTAACCTCTGTTCTTATAAGTTTTTATATTTTAACACAAATTATTACCTATGCAATTCAATTTATAACTAGGTCTGATGCACACAACTGTATTTTTGCTCTGTATTGCATTTTTTGGCAGATTGAATGTGGACCTATTCATTTCCATGGGGGCGCAAAAGGACAAGGATAGGACATTTCTACAGGAATAAAAAATAAATAAAATGGCGGCATGCAGGCAGTCGGGATCAGTGTTTAGCGGACCACAAAACGCGGTCGTGCTCATGAGGTCTAAGCGGTAGTGTGCAGCATTACCTGATGAGGTCGCACTGCCAGACTTCACCCTCCGGAGAGAAGCTGCTAACTCCTTCCCTGTACAGGAGGCCATGCTGTTCAGTGAGGGCCCACACCACGTTATTTCTGGCTGTGATCTGAGACAATGGGCACGGGCAGTCAACTTTAACGGCTCTGGCACACGGGCGATCCACACTGAGACCTGGTATAAAAATAAAAAAAACACGTAGAGGGTCATTTATGACCAAATCTACGCCGCTTTTTGGTGCATATTTGGCGCAAATTTTGTCTCAAAGGTGATTTGAGACTTATTCCCCTTCTACGCCACGTACACCAGTTCTAAGGTAAAAAAAAAAAGAGGGGCATAGCGTGGGAGGAGAAGGCGGCGGGCTGGCAGGACCGTCTCATTTTTAATTTTCGATGCTAGTTTTTGGTGTAGAGCCAGCAAGGAAGTTGGCGTAGATTTAAGGCGGTTGTATGCCGGCAGTGGATGCGGCTAAGTTATGTCGAGGCCGGTGCTTCTGCATAACTTAGGCGCATCACGCCTTAGAGCAGGGTTATTAACGCCGGTCTGAATAAATGACCGCAGTAGTATTTAAGTAATACAATAGCGTTGACATGATGGAGACCAGCACCATCATCACAGATAATACAGCAGAAAGTACCTATATACCTGTCTGTATGTACAAGTCTCCATTCGTTCTGATAATCCAGGCAGTGTCGTCACTCAGAGCTACAAATGAGGCCTGAGGGAGCGCCTCGTACCAGTGTCTTTTCCCTTTAATGGTCACTTTCCCACAAGCGAAGGCCTTGTCCGTCTTCTGCTCGATCTTCCACAGCAGGTTTCCTACGCGCAGAAATGATTGCGCAATGTTATCAAACTGCTTGCCCAATATATGACAAATACTTGTCATATGTTAGGCAACTGCTATTCATGCAATGCAGACAGACATTTTTTACTGCAGGCGTGAAACCCGCACTCGGATTACATTGGCATTATTAATTATCTTCGTTCTAAGTGTAATGCAGACAGTGGGGATGGACCAACCTGAAGGCGACACTGCCACCTGCTGGACAGAGTCTTCAAACCTCTGCCATCGCAGGCCGGCTCCGGGCAGAGAACTGCAGTACAGGGACCCCTTGTAGTCCAGACACCAGACGTACTTCTCAGACACGACTAAGCTTAGGATGCCACTAGCGGGTCCTGAGTAAACCATCCAGCTCTCCGCCAGCTAAAAAAGAGGCCACAGAAATAGGTTATACAATAGATAAAAATGGAGGAAAATCACTTTGAGGAGGGGACTGAGGCAATAACGAAAACTTAAAATCAAAATCACCGCCTTCAGGATGAAATGACTAAACACCCACTTAAAGGGGTTCTCCGGTATTTTGATACCCTGCCGATCAGCTGTTTCTCTGGAAGTAGGCACTGGATCTACATTACAATGGTTACTGCGATGTTGCTCCTGTTCACCATCTCAAATAGCTGATTGGTGGGGGGTGCGGAGTATCTGACCCTGGCCAATCGGATACTGGTATTAATGGGAGTCGCCAGGATCGTGGACTATTACCTACAGTAATACACGAGTAGTACTGCACCTAAGAAGTCCAGATCTCTGTATTTCATTTTCCCACTGCCCCCTGTCGGCGTTTAGAGAGGTGCCTATCTGGACTGCTGTGCACATGAACGCTCTCCATTGTGTCAGACGGCGGATTTCAGCACAGCTTTGAGCACCGACAGTGGGAAACGAGGGTCAGTAGGAAAACAAATGTCAATCTGGACTCCTTTTGTGCACTACTACTCATATTGCTGCAGATAATAATCCAGAAGCAAGGTTGACTTTAAAATATTGAAAATCCCTTTAAGGCAGCGACTTTTTGGGGCCTTAAGGAAGCGGCATTTCTTTTCAATCCTCGCTGCTTTCTAATTAGCATAACTATTTTGCTATCAGCATAGCCACATGAAGGCTTGTGTTTGCAGATAATTTGTATATTTTTAATGGTATCATTTCAGGCTACATGAAAGGGGGAGGGGGGGGGGGGTAACTATCTCTCCTTAGGGAGAGAGCGCCTTAATCAGCGCGAGGAGACTTATAGGCCGTACACGCTCCTCTGGAATTCTGGGAGGGAAGGGATGCAAATGAGCTCTTAACAAGCTCCGCCTCTAATGCCACCTGATGTCAGGCAGCTATCCTAGAAGTCAATGTTCAGCTCTTTAACTAAGCCTTGTGACATGACTTGGATATTAAATAAGCCAGCATCTCATCTGCAGACAGCTGTTTGGGGGCGATTGCCCCTCATCAGTGCAGAGCAGAGAGTACTGGCTTGCTGAGGCCTGCCAGGGTTAGGGGGGGTACCATCTCTCCTTAGGGCGAGAGCACCTTAAAGGCATTGAACAACTTTAATTTTATGTGGAGGGCAATTTAATGAATGAGGCATTGCAAATGTATGGAGTAGTAGGAATCTCTAAGAAACCAGAGGTATATGGCGGTATAAGGTTCCCACAGAAGTCTATGGGTGCCCCATTACTGATCCATGCAACTCAGAATATGACTATGTACATGAGGACTTAGAAGCGTATTCCATAAATGCCTGTTTAAATCTCTCACCTATCAAGAGTATGTTGGTCCCGGGACCCCTCCCCATATGCATGCGGGGCTCTCCTCTGAAGTCTACAATCCTGCACCCATCAGGTCTTTCTGCCATGGCTGTGGTAATCTTGGGATAAACCCATACAACAAAGTTTATTCTCGATCTGGACAGTTCCAAAAAAATATTGACTGTATATACCGTATTTTTCGCCCGATAAAACGCAGTTTTTCCCCCAAAGTGGGGGGGGGGGGGTGGAATGTCACTGCATCTTATGGGCTGAACACTAATGAGCGCTTCCATTAGTACCGTAGGCTCTATACTCCCTGCTTCCTGGTCCTCGGCTGTTGGCTGGCACTCTGATCTCACGCTGTGCACGTTGGGTCACAGCACAGCCATGGCAGGAAGAAGAAGGGCGCACGTTCATGATTGGGAGCAGCGGCGGCCAGACCAAGAGAGGTAAAAAAAAATAATATTTTTTTGCTCTCTGGCATGGGGGGCTCATTTAAGGTCTTATTAACATTGGGGGTCTGATTAAGGGTCTTGCTAACAGTGGGGTCTGATTGGTGCTGTGAGCCGAGGTCTGATTAAAATTGGGGGGGGGGGAGGGAGGGGGGGGGAGTTATTGCTGGCCTGATCTGAGGTCTAACGAAAAATATTTTTTCTTATTGTCCTCCTCTAAAACCTAGGTGCATCCTATAGGCTGGTGCGTCAGAGCAAAAAATACTATAATGCCCACCTACCTGTTCCGATTTCAGTAGACTGCCTTCTTCCTGCATGGAACGTGACAGCTCTTGGGATACGACCATCTCTCCCACGCTGACATCAGAGGAAGAGTGTGGTATCCTGTGACCATAGATATCTTCATCATCACTGGACCCCAAGGAATGCTCGTAGTCAGGTCTATAATTGTCCTTAGGTATAGAGTAGGCATTTTGACAGACATTCTCCCCAATAGAACTTGAGGGTATATGGCACTGGGCATTTGACGCTTCTTGCTCTTCATAGATTTCATCCTTGTTACTGTCGAGGGATTTAGTCTCCGTCGAGTCACTGCTCAAGTGTGAGCCCACCTGTAACTCCACACTTTGCCGTCCTGAGCTAGTGACATCCTGCGTCTCCTCTGTGGGACATTTCTGGGTAGCATCACCTGGTCCGTCTGCTGCCGCCGGGTCAGAGCAGTGATTTACAGGCAATGTGCGAGTGTCAGATGACGGGATGGAGACTCCGTCAGGCCCTGTGGCTTCGCTATTCTTCATGCTTCCATTAGAGTCTTTGTCTTCTTCCCCATGGTAGGAATTGCTCTCGCTCTCCATATCAGGAGCTGGAGATTCAGAAGTGTGGGTTGTACTGAAGACGCCTGAAGTGTTGTCATCACCGTGAAACTTGCCGCTGACCAGACTCTCCTGAGAGCTGAAATGCTCCGCACTGCCACTGGTTAAGCCCATCGTGGTGGAGGAAAAGTAAGAGTTTAAAGAGAGAGGACTGTCTACGCTCGGCGTGCTCTCAAGAGAGCCGATGTGACTCCTGGAACAGTTTTCTGAAGGACAAAATTGAAGAAAAACAGAAGAGTAAAAAAAACTGTATAATTTACCATTTCCTTCTTTTATAATTTTCCTCTTTTTAGGGTACAAACTTAATGATAAAAATCTATATTTAAAGTTTTTTAACTCTAGTAAATTTATATGTTGGGCAAAAATTGTGATAGAGACATTGGAATTTGTGGTTCTCAATGTCCACAAGAATGTAGAAATAGGGGGCAGATGAGACGTTTAAAAAGTGGCAAATTATGATGCACGTGTAGTAAGAAGCGTTAATGTGAACCTTTTTATAGGCGCTGTATACAGGAGCGGTATTGGTAACAAAAGGATTTATTTTATTCCAAGTCAACGCGTTTCAAGGGCGTACAGCCCTCTTCATCAGGACAATACAATAGAAATGGTTACAATATTGCTTTTTTTAACACCAATAATCACCCCAATTGATTATATACCAAAAAAAAAACATTCAATAGGTTCAGCAACCTACAAAAAGAGGTGTTTACTGGATGTACCAATTAGATGCTCTCGCACCACACGGTCTGAATGAGATTAGTGAAGCCATCCTCTAGGACAGGGATGCTCAACCTGCGGCCCTCCAGCTGTTGTAAAACTACAACTCCCATCATGCCCTGCTGTGTAGCCATGCAAATATTTAGTCCCTTTCCCTCATAGCCTGTACACAGTAATAGGGGTACCATACATATTTTCCCCCCCAAATTTTTTAATCATTATTTTATTTCCATGCACTATTTATTATACATACCAAAGCATATATTTTTACTATTTTTACATGTTTTTTTTTAATGGTAACCTCCTGCCATCCTGAGATACTTTACATCGATCCTACCAATCTCAATGGGACCGTTCTTTAACCATGAATTTGAGGTCTTATTTAGAAATATTGGGTACATTCAATTGTTTGATTTGAAATGAGTTTAGGTCAAAGAGCAAATCTATGAGGAACGAACCACTCGCTATGTCACCGTGTAAAGAATGATGTCACAGTGTAAAGAATGATGTCACATTGTAAAGAATGATGTCACATTGTAAAGAATGATGTCACATTGTAAAGAATGATGTCACATTGTAAAGAATGATGTCACATTGTAAAGAATGATGTCACATTGTAAAGAATGATGTAAAGTGACAGTCCCCATACACAACCACCTGGTTCTACCTCTATCTCGCTGTTAGGGCTCATTCAGACGGCCGTATGCTGTCCGCAAAAATACTGAATGCTATCCGTTTTTTTTGCGCAAAAAAAATGAAACATGTCCTATACTTGTCCGTGAAAATCAGGACATGGCCCCATTGAAGTCTATGGGTCCGCAAAAATACTGAATGCTATCCGTTTTTTTGCAGATCCGTTTTTTTTGCGGATCCGCAAAAAAACGGATAGCATTCAGTATTTTTGCGGACAGCATACGGCCGTCTGAATGAGCCCTTAATGTGATTAGGGGGCTCCGTCCGTGTTTCCTCAGCGGTATGGCCTCCCCCTAACACCATAAGCCAATTGGGAACAGTTATATGAGGACACGCTCATTCATTCAGATTACGCATATCTGGAAGTATCCGCGGACAGTGGCGACCATACGGCTATATTTGACTTGGAGCATACACAGAGGAACTGCTCCCCGGGGCGCCCGACTATGTGCGATATAAATGTAACACGTTGTGTGGAGCAAAACACCCTGTAACACAATAAGCCGAATGAGCCTGTAACAAAATATAGTAGCGCTTCTCATTCCCCCGTCATACGCGCACAGCAGGCGGTACTGCACCGGCTGTCACTCCAACATGTACCGGCTGTTTGCGCGCCAAAACATTGTGTTAAAAAAAAAAAAAAAAGAGAAGAGCAATATTGTAACCATTTCTATAGTATTATTGTCCTGATGAAGAGGGCTGTACGCCCTTGAAATGCATCGACTTGGAATAAAACAAATCCTTTTTTCACCAATACTTACTTGGTATCAAGTCTCCTGTACACAGAGTCTATAAAAAGGTTCACACGGATTTCACCATCCCGACGACAGTTCCTGTGGAACGGGCAAGAACCTTTGCAGCAGTACAGGCATCCCGCACGCTGGACGGGTAAATACCAGCAATGCGAAGCAAAGTAGTTGTGACTCCCCACAACTCTATATGGTAAGCGCAACTGTGACTATACTGTGATTTAATATAAAACAGTAACACACATGAGGCGCTGCCTCCGGTTCTATTTTTCTTTTAAATTATGATGCTCACCACAATCTGTGAATTTTCACTTTTCAAAAGTAGAGAAAAAGTGGGTAGGATATCAGGAGGGACTTTGAATTTCTGGTGCATGGACTGCTGGAAGATGCGCCAAATGTATTAAGAGGCCGGCCTGGCATTCCTTCCAATGCCACTCTCTGGTACTGGTGTGAGGATAAGGCACTGATCACATCATGCTTCTTCTACACACCTGGCTTATGAACAGAGGACATAAGCCGAATGTATCCATAGGTCGTCCCCAGTCACCCGACAGAGGTCATTTTGAGAAAGTTATTCTGGGCAATGTCGGGTTGGTAGGGATTAAAGACACCGGCTGACCTGTTACATGTGCACTTGGCAGCTGAAGGAATCCGTGTTGGTCCCATGTTCATGTGTCCACATTGCTGAGAAAAACGAGGTTTTTGCAAAACTTACCAGTAAAATCTCTTTCTCGCTCTCCATTGTGGGACACAGAGACCGTGGGTATAGCTATGTCCTCTAGGAGGCGTTGACACTAGTAAAAGCTGTTAGCTCCCCCCCTGGCAGCTATACCCCCTCCAGCCTGGAGAGAGAGCTTCAGTTTGTGAGAAGCAGTAGGAGAAGCAAGTAAACCAACGAAAAAACATGGAACAGCCACAATGCCAAGAACCGAACCAGGTTCTAACCAGCAACAGCCACAACTGTGGCCGAACAACAATACTGGGCGGGTGCTGTGTCCCCCAATGAAGAGCGAGAAAGAGATTTTACAGGTAAGTTTTACAAAAATCTAGTTTTCTCGCCCATATTCATTGGGGGACACAGAGACCGTGGGACGTCCTAGAGCAGTCCACAAGGAGGCAAAACCACAGACCCATGGAGTAAGCGCCCCTGCAGATAACTAAGAACTGCCGCCTGCAAGACCAAGTGGTCCAAAGGCAGCGCCCGCCGAAGCATAAGCATGCATCTGGCAAACCCTTGTGAATGTGCGCAAGGAGGACAGTAGCCGCCCTGCACAAAAGCGCGGCTGAACTTTGAATCCTCCGAGCCCAAGAGCGCCACCGCTCTGGTGGAGTGAGCCGTGACACAGAAGGGCGGGACCCTGCCCCGGGTGCAGTACGCTTAAGCAAATGTAGATGTGCAATTGCCCCCTGGAGGCCGCCAATGCCTTGCGAGGACCCTCCGTGATGATAAAAAAAAAACAACTGGAGGCTGACAAATTGTCAGAGCCCTGACAACGTCCAAATGATCTAACTCCCGTTCCCTAGGGGGTGAAGGGGAGAGACACAGTGATGGAAGGACAGTTTCTTCATTGAAATGGAACTCAGAGACCACCGTCGGAGAAAGGAATGAACGGGCCGGGGAACCGCTTATCCCTGTTAGAACCAGAAGGTTCTCTGCAAGAGAGCGCCCCAACCCGGACACCCATCTGATGGATGTGATAGCCACAAGAAAAAAACACCCTCCAGAACCGTCTCCCGCAAGGGTTCAAGGGGAGAATTCCGGAGCGCTGAAAGGACTAAGGTCAGATCCCAAGGCGGTAAAGGAGGACGGTATGGAGGAACCGCATTTGCCCAGGAAACAACACATTGGCTAGGTAAAAGTCTAGACGATATGAGAATCACCGGCGGTGGAGTTCCGTCAACAACCGTGTATTAACGGAGTAGCAACACTGCTTGACAGGAAATTTCGAACAGACCAAGACGAGAGAAAAAAAAGCCTTGAAGAGGAAGAAAAGGGGTGTTCCGTTCCAGAAACGAAACTCCATCAACAGTCGTGACAGCACCCTTGCTCAGCCTGGCGTGGCGAGTCTCGTAGTCTAGCCACGGAACGTGCAGTAAAAAGGCATGACTACATCGGACTGACATGGCAGTCACTAGTCAAGTCTTGAGAGGCAGTTGTAGATACGGGTAGGAGTTGGAAAAAACGTCACAGCCCAACAGTCGTTCCGGAACAGGACTTGGAAGAAAAAAAAAAAAAACACAGAACCAATACCCTGCATCCACATAGATGAGGGGAAGTAGTAACGTAGGAGCTACCAAGGTTTGCGGAGTGGCCGTGAACCCTGAGCCAGAAAAGGAAAAGAAAATCGGAAGAAAAAAATGACAAGGCGAAGTCCATTCCCCATCTGAGACTAGCACTACACCGAAGTAGCCACCGGATGATAGTGGCGGTACCACACTCCGCCTAAAGAGGCAGGACCGAATCTAGCGATAGAAGAATTCGTCACCTGACGGAGGAGCCGTGTAGGAGGAGCCAGAGTATGTAATGGCTACTCCAGGACCCATACTTCACCAGGGAAGGGCGTTAGACAGGAACAACCGCCAAGCCAACGTCAGGGTAGAACCCCTACCTGAGGGAATGACCCACTGCAGCGACTGCGAACACTAGTATCAGCGTCAAAAATCTGCATCAGCGGAGGAGAACGCGCTGCAATGCTAAACCAGGGTGCCAGCACCACTACTTCCCATATCAAAAATGGTGGATAGGGAATATCGAGTCAGTGTAACACTCGACTTGCTGAAACGTAAATCACAACATTATGTGCCATGGTGTAAGCACTACATATTGTTGAAGACCCATATTGGAGAGAGGTTGCCATACTCCTCCCCTAAAACGGCACCAAGGACAAGACAACGTGGAAACAGCCACAGTATCCCTGGCGGCACCGAAATACCATTAGAAGAAGAATACAGGGCACCAGCGTGTATCGATACTCGCTACGCTCCACTTGTAAAAGAGGCCAAGACAACTATAACCGTGGCGTAGTTGAAGTGCAACATCCAAGATGTGTACTCATTCCCCACGGTAGTGGATCAGTCGTGGAAAGGGCAATGCTGCAATTATCCCACCATTTAAAGGGGGTAATGCTTATGGCAAGCACTACACTAGTGGTAGTGCAAATACTCCATCATGAGGGTGGTGATGCAGTAATGCATCTAGCAGGAACTGAATCCAAGTAGAGAGTACGGAAAGGGCAAGGCATAAGGAGAGTCCCGTATCCATACCCCACCTACGTAAAGGGGTAATACATACAGTAAACACTGAACCAGGGACACTGCCATAGCGCCACCTATGCAAGAGGCTAATGCCTACCATAAGTACTGTCCCCAGTGGGAAAACAGTTCACCCACCTCATAAAAGGGGAAACACCTACTGCCGGCACTGAAACCGTGCTAGGGCGGTTAGACCCCAATAGAGGAAGGTAACAACCAAGGGAGTACTGCATCCAGTAGTAGTGCAAATACTCCGCCTGAGGAAGGAGGTAATGCATACGACAAGTACTGCCGTCTCCTCGGACGCCATCTTGGAAGCTCGCACCGGAATCACGGCAGAGATCGAACCACTGATCCACCATTGGATTATGCCGGCGGTGCATATCCCAATAAACGACCCAGGAGGGTGATTGGAAAGATCCGGAGATCCACCATTGGATTGCGCAGGCAGCAGCTTTATCAACCAAACTGACCCCGGAGGGTGATTGGGAAGGTCCGGATGTACACAGTCGGATTGCGCAGGTGGTGCCTATCAACCAAACGACCCCGGAGGGTGAGTGGGAAGGTCCGTATGTACACCGTTGGATTGCGCAGGCAGCGCATGGCAACCATATAACCAACCCTGTGTCAGCTTCAGGAAAAGGCTGACCAGGAAGGGTTAACTGCCTGAGGACCGAGGGCGGGCTCTGCGAGCTACAGGGGGAGGGGAAGGCAAGGCGGGAAGAATTTGCCAGATTAGTGGTGTCCGGAGCCAAGCTGGCGTTCGGTTCCTGGAGCGTTGCGCACTTAGGCGCCCGCTTCCAGGGATGAATATCACAGGGGAGCAGAAGTTATAAACGACCCCTGTGTCAGTGTTAGTAGTGCAGGCACTCTGCGTCCGTTCCCCACACCCGACCAAAGCGGTGCGCACGGAGCCCGCTGTGTAATATAATAGCGCCTGCGGGGAGCTGGCCATTAACCCCTTTATGTGCCCGAATATAAACGTCACAGAGGGGGAGGGAAGAAAGACTGTTGGAGCTGGGCTAGTGATAAATGAAGCCCTTGTCTGGCCAAAGAGGGAGCCTTTTTCGTAGAACCCTTTAATAGGAAGGGGAGGGAGGGGGTTAACATACTCACCTATCTTCCGCCTCTTCTCTTCACCCTCCCTAAGTGGGCCCATAAGGTACCTTTTTCCAGCAGGGTCACCTCCTCAGCAGCTGGTACCGGAGTGGCAGGAGTCTGGTATGGCGGGAGGGTCTTCTTTGGCGGACCTAGGTGACCCCTTGGCTGGCGGGATGCAGGGGAGCGAGGCTGCCCTGGTCCACCTCGTCTTCTGTGGGGGAGGCAGCAGTGCGGATGACCGGCACTGGCGCAACTCGACCCTGGGAGAACAGGGAGGCGAGACGTCCACTGTTTTCCCATCTGAAAAAGAAGGAAAAAAATTAAACTAAAATAAAAAATATTCTGGAGCTTCCCGGCAGAACGGGGAGGTCTTGCCTCCTATTGACACTAGAAAAAACTGAAGCTCCCTCTCCAGGCTGGAGGGGGTATAGCTGCCAGGGGAGGAGCTAACAGCTTTTACTAGTGTCAACGCCTCCTAGAGGACATAGCTATACCCACGGTCTCTGTGTCCCCCAATGAAAATGGGCGAGAAAATTATGTTTCAATATATGCAAATTAGTTTCTAGGAGCAACGGGGGCGTTTCTGTTACTCTGCTCTGCCAAACCCTCTCTACTTCGATTGCCAGGGCCAGGCAGTGTATATGTAATCTCACCTGGCCCTGTCAAAGAGCAGGGGTGCGGCAGTTGCAGAGAGAGTAGAGCCTCTAGGTGTAACGGCAACGCCCCCATTGCTCCGAGAGGCTCATTTAAATACATTAAAACATAATTTTTCTCTGCATGGCGGGCACATATGAACATGGGACCAACACAGACGCCTTCAGCTGCCAAGCGCACATGTAACAGGTCAGCCGATGTCATAGGGACAAATCTGCTGACAGATGCCCTTTAACATGTACAGGAAAGGGTAGCCTGCAGTATGCATTTTTTCTAACATTGTGGCCTTTGGGTTATGAACGTTGAGTTTTTAGTAAACGGTGTTGTATTAATGGCAGCAATAAACCCTCCCAGCCTTGATCATACACAAAATGGCAATAGATATCCATAGGTTGATAACAGCAGTCTAATCTTATGTGCAGGGGACGGCTGGCTTTTAACCTGGAGATAAGAGAAGCCACAGCTGCCTGATAAACACTTAACCCATTCCCACTGAGCAGACAGTTCACCCGCCCCATATACAGACATGCGATTACCTTGACGCTTCTTTTTCTTCTTCTTCACCTTTATGGACTTCACCACCAGTTCCTGGTCGAAGTCCTCATTGCTGATGATGCTGAACCTCTGCGAGGAGGAGCGCCGCTCCCGGACTCCGCTGTCAGACGAGTTCTGATCGGCATCGTTCACGCTGTACCCGCTGTCTGTAGAGATGCGGCCCCGTTCTGGAAGCACCACTGGGAGGGAACCACTTCTGACTCTGGGCTCCAGTGCTTGCTCTTCATCGCCTTCCTCCAGCTCCAGGGGACACAGCTGGATCCGCTCAGTTCTCAGGGACTGACCAGGGGGGGCCTGCTCTTCTTCAATGTTTGATATGGAGCCATTCTGGGCCTTTTTTTCCAGTGAGGTATGTTTCGCTGGAATCCGAAAAGGGCTATGTAGCACGGCTGTTACAAAGAGATGCAAATCACGAGATTAAAAGGTTATGAGAAAAACAATAGATTCGCGAGACCCCCCCCCCCCCCCCCCCCCCCCAGTGACCTCGGAGCGCCCCCCGAAAACGCATGGAGCAGCAGGTTGGGAAAGCAAACTGCAGCTCCTGTCATCTCTATGGGAGTCCCAGAAATAGCCAAGCGCTGTGGGAGATAAATGGGGCCATAGTGTGCGTTCACAACTTGCCACAGATCTCGTGTTTGGTAGGATTCCTAGTGGTAGAAACCCCACCCATCTTATTAGTTATCCACTATCCTGCGAATAGAAAACCCCCCTTTAATAGCAAATTGATAAAGGGATTTTACCATGAGATATTTATTCCCTATTCGCAGGACAGTGAATAAGTGCCTGATGTGTGGAGGATGGACTGCTAGAATACTGACCAATCACAAGTAAAAGGCGTCCCCCCCCCCCCCCCCTCCCCATGTGAATGGAGTGGTGGTCACTTATGAGCATTACCGATTCATTCATCTCTATGGGACTGTCCACAGAAGGCAGAGTACAGTGGTCTGCAATCTCCGGAAGTGCCATAGAACACTTACAGAAGTTTTGTTGTGGGACAACCCCTTTAAATGGGTATTGCCATAATAAAAAGTTTAACCTATCTTTAAGTGACTGATCTGTGGAGGCTGGATCCCAACAACTGATCACGATAATGGAGATCCCACTGTCTGAATGGAGCATAGGAAGAGCATGCGCGCTGTCCCTCCATTCAAACTCTATGGGACGGGTAGAGATAGCCAAGCGGTTTAATTTTTTTTATTATGCCAAGGCCATCACTCAGACCACCACTGACACTTCTATTTCTTCTCACAATAACGGAGCCTACTTGGCATCTATGAGATGCCCTCTCGGTGCCAGTCTTAAGGATTGGGGGGTGTTAGACCACCGCTGGATGCAACTTCGCTCTTCTGTGCATCAGGCAAATTCTCAGTGGCAGGAACTGTCAACTGCATTAAAGGATTTTCTAGCCACAGAAGGAAAACATTTTATGTTTCCAATCCCTAACAGCAAGCAGAGTTCTTGAAACGGTCTCATTAGAAATCTGCACCTCCCTTAATAATGTGCAGGAGGACGTAGTGTGCTCACCAGATATTGCTCCTTCAGGCATGTCCGAGATTCTAATGATTTCCCGATCACCTTTCAGGAAAAATATTTCATTGTTGATACAGGAGACGGATACGATATCCCCAGCACTTTCAAGACCTCCAACCACAGCCTGGAAAAAACACACAAAGCGACAACTTTATTGGGCTTTCTATGGGCATATAAGAGGAATACACTGGGTGCTCATGCACTTGCTCTGGTTTACAGAGGGAGGTTCCCAAGAATGAGATCCAGTCTATTGAAGGGCTATGATATTATCCGTAATTAAAGCAACTTTCCATAGGAGGACAAAATATTGCTTATATGGTGGGTAATATATTTGGATATGAATAAAATATTACAACACTCACTGAATCTCTTGTATCTTCAGGTTATAGATGTTAAAAGGGGTTGCCCCATCTTGACCAAGATATGAATAACCACAGTAAGCACTGACAATGAAAGGCCAAGGTGGGAATTCCCCTTTAAGAAGGTATTCCAGCCAATAACGTGATGGTCATATCGCTAGGATAGGCCATCGCTGCAGCGCTAATTTAGCGGGTAGGCCACGTCACTGTATTTCCCTTGCCCCGGACCAACCGGCTGTGCAGAGAAATGAAGCACGGCCCCGCTCACAGCTATGACCCTTTCAGTCCCGGCATTGGTGGGGGGCCCAGAGGTCAGTGATGATTAAGTGATGGCATGTCCTAACGATATGCCACCACTTTATGAAATAGGAATACCCCTGTAAGCCTCTACCAGTCCAAATTCTGACCTGATTGATGGTGTCTATGACATAGATGCTGTACTCGTCCCAGCTCAGAACCCATCCGTCGTGCAGAAAGCAGGTGACCAGGCCCAGGTGCTTCTCGGACAAGGCATATTTTGCTTGGTTCATTGTTTCCAGTCGGGGATGCAGCTCAAAAGACTCCAATCCACGAGCCAAAACGTCCTTTAAAATGAAGGTTGACTGAACAGATCCGTAGGCGTCCGCCTTCCAGAGGCGCATCCCAGGCCGAGAGGCGAACAATGTAAGGTCACTTTGCTTGCAGAGGCTGGGGATGAAGCATGCTCCATACTTCCCATTGCTGAAAGATCAAGAGGACGTTACTGGAGATGGGAAAAGAGCTAGAGGCCGTATATCATCCTGTTTCCAGGCTAGACGTCTAACGTAGAACTGGCTTAGTTGCCCATAGTAAATATTCAGATTCCACCTTTCATTTTTCACAGCTTCTTTGGAAAATAAAAGGTGGAATCTGATTGGTTGCTATGGGCAACAAAGCCAGTTTTACTTTACACCAGTTTGATAAATCCCCCCCCCCCCCTCCAAATGTGTATTCAATACTAAACATTTTTAATCCCACAATGGGACTATCAAAAAAATTAAAAAAAAATACAAAAAAATGCTGATAGACCCATCACCCCTGTGAATCGGAACTGCAACTGCAATACTTAGTCCACTGCTCCATCCATTCGTTGGCCTCACAAGCCACCCAGGAACACTTAAAGGGGTTGTCTCATCTCAGATTAGGATATGCCCCCATTGTCTGATGCAGGTCACACCGCTGGGACCTGCACCTATATCAAGAACGGACCCTGCATGCGCAGCCACCCTCCATTCATTTTCTATGGGGCTGCCGAAAATCGGCTCGTCCTCCAGCCACCACTTTCGGGGCTCCGTTCCCAATATAGGTGCGGGTCCCAGTGGCACCCGCACCTATAAGACAATGGGGGCATTGGCTAGCGATATGTCCCCGTTGTCTCAGATGAGAGAACCCCTTTAACAGCCAAGGCAAGTGACTGGCTGCAGCAGTGCATGTGAGGAGGACAGGACATCACATTTACAGTGCAGAGGGGCCCAGAAGCGTTGACCGGACCATCACTGGAACGTAGCTTCTCGGAAGAGAGTGTCTTTTTCTTTACTTCTAATCGCCTGCCCTATTGATCTGCGTAATTTTTGTTGAAAGGTTAGCGAGCACTTCACGTACTATCAAGTCAGCATGTAATGTAAAAATGGCTTACGATTTTCTAGGCTGATTTCCAACTTGCTGGACAGACTTTTCTTCCGTGTAGAAGAGCAGACATCTCTGAGTGGTCGATACCAGCAGGATCTTGTGACTGTAATCCAGCTGGACTATAGGAGACAATTCCTCCAGGATGAGGCAGGAGTTACACGTACCCTAATTGAAGACAAATGTACAGGAATAATCCGGAAGCATGTCCAGATTGAGGATGGGGGGGGGGGGTCCTTTGGATGACTGACACTCACCTTATCAAAATCCAAATTAGACTGGATAATTTTTCCTCTTTCGTCACCAGAAAATAATTTCATCCCATTGGGGCTCCAGGCCAGGGTGGTGATACTGCTCTTGTGAGTGCCGAGCACGTCGAACCTCCGTAACTGCGACAAGAAGGAAATTAAGACATTTATTGTACTCGCCTTAAACTGTATGACAGGTATGTGTATTCCTCCCATTGCCCATGGGTATAATCATATCATTATGCTTGGATTTACATGGGTCTGACGGATGGGGCAAAACACGTGATTCACATGAGTTACATGTAAAATTGCAGTCATTAGGACAATCCGATGTGGGGAGATTGTGAGGCAAGTCAGATAACCATCAGCTCCGCACTTGTAATCCCGGCCATAGCTGCGCGTACAGACCTGTTTGTTGCGTCCGGGAAGAGGAGACACAAGTTGGAAAATGGCTACCCTGCCAGAAACGGTGCCCACTGCCACCAGGTCATCAAAGCAACTCAGGAGCTTGGTGACGGATATAGACTCTGTCTTCCCCTAGAGTAAGAGAGAGCAAAACCGTACAGTAAAGATATACTACAGGCGGGACACAAAGGCAGACCGACCATGACTAATAGCTAAAAGGAATGGAAATCCTTATCCAGGAGTTTGCATTTCTAGCATTCGGTAATTTCTACCCGATTAGAGGAGTGGTGGGCACAGACTGGGTGGGGGGGGACAGGGGGCGGGGGACTGCATTTTTAGGGTGCATTTACACAACTGTATTTTGCTGTCCGCAAAATGCAGATCTGCAAAAAACGGATGACGTCCATGTTGCATCTGTTTTTTGCAGACTCATTGTAACAATGCCCATCCTTGTCTGCAAAACGGACGAGAATAGGACATATGGTTGGGTGAATGAGGCCTTATATTTTCGTATGCATGCTTAGTGTCTGGGTGACCAAAGGTTGCAATGTCCTGTCCCTAGTTATAGGAGGAACAGCAGCTCCTGGGGACACTGCAGACTAATAAAACGCGTGCATCATGCATTATATTAGGGTGCAGCAATGGACACGCAGGCTTTTCCAGGGCCTCACAGGATTCATTCTCGCTGAATGTTTGCAGCTATAGATGATGGTGGTGGAAAATAACTCATTATCTGCAGAGACTGTTCTATTGGTAAGTGGAGGCTCCTAATCTTGTATGGATGAAAGCTCCACTGAACGTGGCTAATGGTAAGATCTAAGTGCTTCGTTTTAATAATGTAGGGAGCCAACGAGGTCTCAGAGAGCCAAGATATCATACGGCACGTTTCCAAGTGATCGCCCTCCAATATGTCCTGGAGGTTTTATAACGAGTACTAAAATGCATTACTGTGCGGGAGCATTCATCACGGTGCCAATATGTCCTCAGTTACCCATTCCCAAATTCTAACTACCATCATCCATCTGACGCTAGTGCACAGGAGCTTGGGAAGGGGGTTGGACTCTTTCTCCCCCCCCCCCCCCCGACATAGTCCCTCCTGAACCTTGGCATTTGCCATCTGAGGCAAACAGAGATAGACTGGCAACCCCGGGGCCCCTCCCCTGTGCCCCGAGTAAGCAGAAGTGACTGCAGCATTTCAGCATCTATTTTTATAGTGTACAAGCACAACCACTGCTGCTGGATTAGTCGTAACCATGGAAACGAGCAGTGTATAATGTGAAGGAAAAATGAATCAAATCAGCAAAGGAGGCAATATGGAGAATCACAATACATTAGTAAGTGCCTTGCATTAACTTTCTCGACATGACAAATGCCACCTGCTGAAGTGACACAACCCCTTTAAGCTTTTCCTACTAGAGATCCGCTACGTTTCTTGACAAACATAAGCAGCAATCACAGACCGGACCGCCGCGGTTCAGGTTTAACATTCTCTCCAGACGTGCGCTACTTACTTCTAAGTTATACTTCTTCATCTGATTGGTGTGCCGGCAGTACAGATACAACATCCCGATGCTGCTGCCGATCGCAATGTAGTCGCCATTGACGTTGATGGCCGTGAGATAGACGATGAGGGATCGGAAACCTTTTTGTATTTTAGCCGGGATGGCTTTGAGGATGGAGTACAAGGGGCAGAACTCCTTAAAAGTTACAGTTCCCGGAAGGGCGTCCATGGCTTTCTGTCTCATGTGTGGACGCGTACAGGTAAATCAATCCATCGTCACTGTACGGAGGAACCTGGAAACCAAAAGAAAAAGGACAGGTTGAGAATCTGCTACTTAAAAAAAAATAAAAAATGCACCTTTCAATTGTAATTATTCTGTTAAAAAACACCCTGGTATGTAGATATTGCTGTTAGGTACTTGTTCTTGCGCCCCCTGGTGTTCTGCTCATTCCCTTCCAGTGTGCCGATTCTTTTTGACCGGTCTGTACCCCATGTAAACCTGAGGGGGATCAGCACTGGACACATAAGGCAGACACCAGCGAGAATCAGAAGAACACCAGGGGGCGCCATAACTATGCAATATCTAGACACTGGTGCCTTTTATGGGGGGGCTCAGCGCTTAACATGCAGGTCTTAATCTATCCCCTGCTGGCGTCGAATCCGACAACTTATTAGGAAGCGCACGTTTCAATTTTGGCTTACACCAGTTCTGAAATGGACACTAGTAGTTTATTTTTTGGGCAAAACCACCAGTTTCCCCTAGTAGATTACAATAAGTGTCCTGGGCCGGCTACTTCCAGCCCTGCACCAGCCTCTCCCTCACCACTTTTTGGAAAAGTGGTGAGCGGGGCTGAAGACCACCAAAAAGTAACGAGGTTAATGAGCGTTTTGAGCGACCTAGTAGAGGAAAAAAAAAAAAAAATGAATGGGAAAACTTCTTAAATAATATCACCCCCTATTGTGTTCTCTTGAACTAATCAGTGGCTGTCCCATCAGGACAATCCTTGTCTATATACCCTATGGACACCCGTACACAGAACACCCCCATCCCTCCAGGAGCCACAGCAGCTGTCTCTCTGGCAGATCGGCCTTCGCGTAATACTACATTTCACCTGTAGTAGTCGCTGCAGGGAAACTGAGCAGCCAATGGCAAGGTGCACCAGCAAAACCAGCGGTGCACCACGAGTGCTGCTCCTGAGGCTCCTGGCATTTAGTGGTGCACCATTATGTACAGTCGATAGAGAGTGAGCTCAGCCGGCAGACGCTGCAGACACAGCACACTGCTATACCGAAGTACTGCAGTGTAACATTACACAGGCGATCGAAGGCTTGCAAGTTATAGCGAGAAAAAAAATAAAATAAAATAAACCTGATTAGTATAAAATGGTACGGAATATGCCATAAGTGTCAGTCACGTGCGGGGACCCTCAGAACAGGACACCGCTGTGCACTGAATGGAGAGCTGGATGCTCATGGTCAGCTCTCTCCAGTCACTTCTATAGGATTTCCAAAACTAGCCAAGCATAGCATAAAGGTCCAGATGGGGGCACCCCTTTAAACACAGGGGATTTTATTTTGCACTTTCAGATCCTCTTTTTAATATCTTCGCCCTCGCACCTCTCTATTTGCAGAATGTCACGGGGTATAAAATCCCCAAAGCATTTTTTATTTTCCTACTGGGGATTTCTTTTTTTTTTTGCCTTTATCAAATGAGAAATAAACTGCACGAAACATTTAGTCTCCGATTTATCAAGAACGGAGTGTGCTACGCCGGACTTGATGGGGCCTGCGCTGCATTTAATTTAGGACGAGGCACAGGCCTCCTCCGGCAGTCCCTGTGTCAGACCCAAATCTACTCTGGCTCGTAGCCGATATAGATTTTAGTTGTTATTTGTGCCAGTATCCGGCATAAATAAAGATCAATGTGTCAGCCCTTGCCCCCATCCGCCCCTTTTCGGAAACCTGGTAAGGGTGGAGTAAAAAAAAATTGCAGTTGCGAAAAAAAAAATATATATATTATAAATTTGCACCAGCATCTAAAAAGTCACAAAACCAGGTTAAACAACAGAAAACAGGTGTAGGGGCTTGATAAATTTCCACTTAAAGGGGTATTCTGGTTATAGAAAGTTATCCCCTATCCACAGGATAGGGGACAACTATCAGATCGGTGGGAGTCCTACTGCTGGGACACCCACTGATCACAAGAATGGGAGCCCCGTACCCCATGGGGCCCCCTGAAATGGACGGAAAAGCTCTATGGGAGCACCGGAGATAACCGAGCTGTAAATAGGGGTGGTAACAGTCTAAAACCGGAACACCCCTTTAAGGCCCTTTTATATGACCCGGAATCACTCCTTCCAGACAACTGCCCGCTCGTCAGTGGAGGAGAAAGCTGCATTTACCTGCAGTGAATGGGCAGGAGTGATCACTAAGGCTGCGTTCACATACGTGGTGAAGGTTTCCGTCCACCTGATCCGGCATTGCTGTAAGTCAACAGATCACCGCTGGATCTCTATCGACTATAATGGGATCCTGCCTCTCTTTCTGGCAGAAATACCGGGTTTCGGCCTGACAAATACCCCTCTCCATGCATCTCTAACGGAGATGTGAACGCAGCCAAACGCCATCGCTCGTCCCCAAACAGAACCATTCTTTAGCAGAGGCTTTTAGAGGACGCGATGATTTTGGTGAGCGCACAAAACGATCATATTACCCTGTTTGCCGGTTAATCAGCGGCATCTTTACACCGCCAGTTTCCATGTTCCTACAGATGTGTATGACTGGGGGTCCGCAGTGTCACATACGTGTACCCTAACAGATGAAAACCGGGTAATAGCAAGGGAAAAAAAAAATCCAATATAGCAGATCAGATTTTCTGTTGGCATCAACATTTGACATGAACAACGGCGCAAAATCACATCCGAAAGTCTGGGCCAAGTAGCCTTTTAGGGCTTTCTTGTAAATCTAGGAACAGGCAAGATCAAAGTGAAACCTAAAGCACTGACCAAATACTGAACCCACAATGGACGACTGGACTAAAATCTAATCACCAGCCGGGGAGGGGGGAGCCCCCAGGTCATGGATTGTATAGGAAACTATTCATTACACCAAATAATTGCCCTCCAATTACAACCCTCCCCGGGGACAATGGACAGGACCTGTCACACAGCTGACTGCAACAACGAATCGCCTATTCTCCTGCAGCGGACCCCGAAATACATAGGATGAATGGACACTGGATCCGTCCGCCCGGCGCAGTCTGTATCAGCTGTCATTCATACAACATATTCTCTCAATAGACAGCGTTTTGCTTATGTTTTCCCTGTCCCTGAACATTTTAAAGAAGCAGAGCTGCAGTGTAAAGCAAAAGCATGGGTGAAGAGCAAAGGTCTACGAGAAATCATAGTAGAGTTATAAAACATAAAGGGTGTCATTTATTTTCCAGAAATACGCCTATATTAGGCGTATCTCTGTCGCAGAGGTTATTTGCTCCGCAATCTGCGACTATTCCCAGCTCACGCCTGATCTAAAGAAGTGGGCGCGGCGTGGGGCGGTGAAGGGGACGGGCCAGCAGGCCTAAAAAATGGTCTAAATGTAAGACAGCAAGCAAGCTGGCAACGGAACCTCTACATAACTTCGGCGGATCCACCGCCACATACAGGCGCTATTAAGACCGGCTTCTTAAACGTCAGTCCCAAAATGTATACATATAGGTCAGAAAAAATAAAATAAAAAATGAGGTAGGATTTCATAGCAGGTACAGAGTTGGCAGAGCCCTCCAAACAGGGGCGTACGTAACACGGAGTCATTTCCAGACTCATATACAAGTATTACATATGCATCGCTGCAGCACTGACTCATATATAATGGGCACAGAACGCCGCCATATAATATCCTAGAAACGTACACAGCTCATGGCTATAACAACACTTCCAGAAACCCCCGAGCAATAGTATTCCCCCCCCCCCCAGCCACTATTCCAGCGCAGCAGAGCTCTGCCGATTCAGAGTCACCGGTTGATGCTTCCCGATATCCAGACGGCTGTGACCCACCGGGCACCTACAATCCCTCACAATGCCGACTGCTGACGCCATCATCCATAAATCTGTCACTTGCAGAGTCCATTACATTAATGAAAACCTCAATGGCTGTAAATACGCTCAAGGGCAGAGAACTGGAAAAGCTATGGCGGGTGCATTAACCGATTATAGAAAGTGCGTGTTCATGTATATAAACTGGCGGAAAATGGGAAAAAAAAGACCCGGAAAACGTAATGCGATTGAGCCGAGATTGGCGAAGTATAAGCGGCTAGAGGTGCTGGATCAATGATCACACAACCAAGGTGGTGCCCCTATATTTTGGGTTATTAGCAGGGCATACGTTGAGGTCACATTAATACTAGGTAGCAGTCATACAGACGCTGGAGATCCTCCTGTGGTCATTACAAGCTCTTACACCTTGGAGTTGTAGTTCAGACAAGGTGGTTGTCGGCTGCCGTGAACGGAGATCCCTCGCCCCATCCAGTCCCAGCCATTATCCACGGGGGAGAGATCTGGTGATCGAGCTATCCAGGGGAGCTGCTGAGACCCTGAAGAGCAGGTTGTGTGGTGCCGGCAGTGTGTGGCGGCGTTCTCTTGTTGGAATACCACGTCTCCCGAGTCAATAGGACTGGACATACCGAAAGCTGATCAATGTTCCCTCCGTGAATACCAGATGGGAACGGCCATGGGAACTAATGGAGCCCTATTCCATGACACCCGGTGTTGCTCCTGTACGTCTCCGCACTATGCAGGATGGCGGTAGGTGCTCTCCATTCCTCCTGCGAACTCTGATGCGGCCATTACTGTACCAAGGCGGAACCTGCCGTCATCACTGAATGCTATTGTTTGGCATGTATCTCTGGTCTGGGGTCTGTATAATTGAGGGGGTCTAGTCTGGATTAAAAAAAATAATAATGAGGGTCTAGTATAGGGACTGCATAAAGGGGGTGCATTCCAAGGTCCAAAGAACTGAGGGGGATCTGGTCTGGAGACTGTATAAAAAGGGCTGCAGTCTTAAAAGAAGAGGGGTCTAGTCCATGGTCTGCATAAAAGAGGGGGGGCGGGTCTAGTCTGGGGTATGTATAAAGGAGGGGGGGTCTAGTCTGGGGTCTGTATAAAGGAGGGGGGGTCTAGTCTGGGGTCTGTATAAAGGAGGGGGGGTCTAGTCTGGGGTCTGTATAAAGGAGGGGGGGGTCTAGTCTGGGGTCTGTATAAAAGGAGGGGGGGGGTCTAGTCTGGGGTCTGTATAAAAGGAGGGGGGGGGGTAGTCTGGGGTCTGTATAAAAGGAGGGGGGGGGTCTAGTCTGGGGTCTGTATAAAAGGAGGGGGGGGGGTCTAGTCTGGGGTCTGTATAAAAGGAGAGGGGGTCTAGTCTGGGGTCTGTATAAAAAGGAGAGGGGGTCTAGTCTGGGGTCTGTATAAAAGGAGAGGGGGTCTAGTCTGGGGTCTGTATAAAGGAGGGGGGTCTAGTCTGGGGTCTGTATAAAAGGAGGGGGGGGGGCTAGTCTGGGGTCTGTATAAAAGGAGGGGGGGGTCTAGTCTGGGGTCTGTATAAAAGGAGGGGGGGTCTAGTCTGGGGTCTGTATAAAAGGAGGGGGGGTCTAGTCTGGGGTCTGTATAAAAGGAGGGGGGGGGTCTAGTCTGGGGTCTGTATAAAAGGAGGGAGGGGGTCTAGTCTGGGGTCAGTATAAAAGGAGGGGGGGTCTAGTCTGGGGTCTGTATAAAAGGAGGGGGGGGGGGTCTAGTCTGGGGTCTGTATAAAAGGAGGGAGGGGGTCTAGTCTGGGGTCAGTATAAAAGGAGGGGGGGTCTAGTCTGGGGTCTGTATAAAAGGAGGGAGGGGGTCTAGTCTGGGGTCTGTATAAAAGGAGGGGGGGGGGTCTAGTCTGGGGTCTGTATAAAAGGAGGGGGGGGGTCTAGTCTGGGGTCTGTATAAAAGGGGGAGTTCTGGTCTAAAAAGTCTGCCTAAAATCTGGTCTCTTCTGCAGGGGTTATGGAGCATACATTTTGTGGGTCTGTACTTTAGGGCGTCTTGTCCGGGGAGGTCTACATAAAAGGGGGTTTTGTGGTCTGTATTAAGGGGTCTGGTCTGAGATCTGTACATTTCTTTGGAGGGTCTATATTTGAGGTTTGGGGGTGTCTGGCCTGTATTAGTTTCGGCGTCCATATTCATTTAGGGGGCAATGGGAGGATCAAATGTACAGTGATTCTAATTCAATACGGAAGGGGGGGGGGGGGGGTCCTATATAAACTGTTGTGGCATTCAGCGGCGCAGCACTTTCCACGACACCTCGGGGTCTTCCTGATGTCCCGTCTGAAAAGTTGGTCAGTATGTGAACCACCTCCTCAAGAAACTGTCCCAAATGGCCACCCCATGTCCTACGGACATCTCTGAAGTCGCCCCCTACTGAGGAGCCCCCATTTACCTCATTGGGTGCCCCCCATACGGACCCTCTGCCATCGCCTCCTCATAGGCGTGATCACCTTTTGAGCAGGGGCTGTACGATCAGGATTCGTTTCGGTTGTTTCCAAAATTCCCAGCCGGTCATCAGACCCAGGGTAAACCCGGTGGGGACTATAACCCTCATCATTGCAAATACTACCGCGTCTGACACTTTAACAATGAAAATACATCACGTGACGGATGGACAGCAGACAAGTGGTCGCCACAATCACACCGGAGAAATGGCGACTAGCAGCAACGTCAAAATGTCAGTGGTGAGGTGAGAAGCCTGCGGTACCCCACAGCTGCCCCCTGGTCCAGATAAAAGAGGCAGCAGACCATACACACAACACACATGTCAGCCATGGCACCCCGCAGCCCCCTCTCACCTGCTCCAGGTGGCGGCTCTCGCTGCCTCCTCAGCCCGGACCTCCTCCTCCGCCACCACCCGCCTCCCCTCACACAAGGCTCCGCCGCCCCCTGACGCAGCT
This sequence comes from Bufo bufo, assembly GCF_905171765.1. Taxonomy (NCBI): domain Eukaryota; kingdom Metazoa; phylum Chordata; class Amphibia; order Anura; family Bufonidae; genus Bufo; species Bufo bufo. The sequence goes on along the minus strand of NC_053399.1, from coordinate 14,316,321 downwards.
AAAATACAGCCCCCTAAACCAGAGAACCAAAACACCGAAGACAGCCAGCCATTCAGGAGCCCTGCTCTGCGTGACGTCACGCCCACTTCCGCCTCTAAAGCGGAAGAAGGAAGCGCTGGCGTCTATGGAGGGTCACGTGGCTGTCAGTGGCTCCTGTGATGCCGGCAGGATGGAGAGTGAGTGATTCCGAGACTTGCTGGGAGTTGTAGTCGTTCAACTTCTTAGAGGTCCCTTTGGGAGCGCTTGCTGGTTATTGCAGTTCCTCCCTGAGTGTCCACTCTGTGGCATTACGTTAGATGATGATGATGATGATGGGGGGGCAAAGCAAAAGTAAAGTGGAGCAGTCATCCATAACAACCCCCATCAGGACGCTGATTTCATGTCCCCCCTTGAAAAATAAGGGCTGGAATGGGATTGGTTGCTATAGCAACTGCACCACTTTCTGATGGTGGTGATATTTTGGTGGGTTGTGGCAGTGAGGCACTGAATACACAGTGGAGGAGACTTGACGCCAGTTTTGTAGCACAAATGTACAGCAAACGCCATTTTGGTGAGGCTTCTGCACTGATTTTTACAGTCCCTTTTGGTGAGCGTCCCCCAATGTTTGCACAGATTATTGCACGTCCGGGGGGCAGCAGCAGCAGCGGTCCAGTGTTATTAATGTGATGCCTTCACTGCAACCAGGTAAACAAAGGTTGGGGGAGGGGAGAATCGGAGCGGTGCTCCACCGAATAGGGGAACGCTCCCAACCAATACACCGCATGCAGCTATAGGACGGTGTTCACTCGATGGAGGCCAGGAGAGTGCTGGGACTTGTAGTTGTTCGCTTTGACCATGGGGGTATGTGTTGGTATTTTTTTTTTACTATGTAGGAAAGCTCTGCAGCGTGCACTTTGCTTTGCAGTGGGCCACCATAAAAAAAAAGCTGCACAGTACTTCCAGTGGGCGATGTATGCCGCTATACAGTGAGATACCTCAGGGACGTCTGCTGTATACGTTGGGGAGTTCTTCTCTGATGTACTGCTCTCATGTGATGGACGCAATTTTTACATCAGTAAAACATCAGGGGTACAGGTGTCAGAGCCCTGATGGGGACCCAAAAATGTTAACGTAATAAGCCACGTTCTTACACAGTGCAGTACGTGGCCACGCTTAGTCATGTGGGAGTCGCTGTAAAATGGAGGGATTGCAGCAATCTGAACTTTAAATGTGTGTTTTTGTTTTTTTTGTATAAATTCCACCCAACCATCCAGTGGTACTTGTGAAGAGAGCTATACTCGCCTGCTTCCCACCGCTCCGTGGCTCCCTCGCTGTCATCACTGGACTTCCGGACCCCACCTGTCAACATCCACCAGGCCAGGGTGATATGCGCTGTGGCAGTCAGTGCCCGGCCTTAGGGTACATTGACAATGGGAAAAAAACGGCCATTAAAAACAGATAAACTGTCAGCTTTTCATGGCCATTTTCCATCAGTGTGTGCATTCTAAGGCCCATAGAATGGAAGGGGATCTGGTCTGGGGACTGTATGAAAAGGGCTGCAGTCTAAAAAAGGAGGTGGGGGGGTCTAGACTGGGGTCTGTATAAAGAATGGGGGTCTAGTCTGGGGTCTATATAAAGGAGGGGGTTTAGTCTAGGGTCTGTATAAAGGGAGCGTTCTGGTCTTAGGTCTGCATAAAGTCTGGTCTGCAGGGGCTATACAAGACAAGACCGGCACTCACTGGATGCAATATCTCTTCTCCACTGAAGTCAGCCATTGTCTAGAGCGGCGGATGTGACCCTGTCTTTGTGGAAGTAGACAGACGTGGATCGGAAGACAGCCCAGGAACCAAAGAGCGGTGGAGAGCAGGAAGGGATAGATTTCTTTACAGATGACACAGGGTGGGAGTAGAATTGGGGGGGGGGGGGGGAATCCTGGAAACCCTTTACATGGTCATCTGTCGACCAGGATAGGTAATAAATGTATGACTGGGGGTCTGACAGCCATGAATACCACCGACCACGAGGTTCTCTGAGGTGTCCCTTGTGCTCTACTGTATTTTTAATTTTGCTTTTTTTTTTTATGTTCAGGTAAAACCTCTGTTACCCCTAAAAAGTCGGCACTGACTGGCAGCGCAAGGAAGATAAAGGACAATGCAGCGGATTGGCACAACCTGATGCTGAGATGGGAGAGCTGCAATGACACTGCATTCAGTGCGGCCAGCAAGATCGTCAATCTTAAAATAAGCTCCTTGTAAGCTTGATTTTTAAAGGGGTATTCTACAAATGTATTTTATAATACATATTCCACATCATGATGCACTGACCGGCGGAGGTCCAGCTGCTTCTGCTATAGTCTTCATAGCCATTATTACAGCTATTATATTTTCTTTTAATTAGTCAACCAGGCTCCATAGAAATGCATGTATGCCTTTAGCCACCACTAGGGGGCAGTCAGTATGTGGCTCCTATTTAGGAGACTTTGACCATGCTGTGACGTGACTACGTGTTATGGTCATGATACCCAGATCTTAACTGAACCAAACATTGATCACCATTGGGTTACATGGTGCTGTTCAGCTCCCTGAAATTGCAGTATAAGCGCTTAGCTACCTCCAGCATTCCCATGAAGTGCCAGCACTCTTGCGTTACCGCTGCGCCTTTCACGTAGTGTCTGATAGGCAGGGGTCCGTCCACTGGGTTCCCTGCCAATCAATAGAACAAGGACCAGTGTTCCTATCTTTCAATGCAGCGGCAGACACATATTCGTGCCCTCCGCTCTATCCACTTTTATGGGGCTTCCAGATACAGCATGTCGGGGATATAAAGCAAAATGCTTTCTATAAAAGATAGGATCAAAGGAACAGTTTCAAGGGGAATTGATCCTAGAGGTAGACATATAAAACACATTAAAAAAAAATCGTCGTTAATTTAATTATATTGTGCAATACGTAAAATAAGGTACAAGCGTCTATAAAAAAATTATAATTATACAATAACTCAGAATACAATCAAAGCTTAATCAATAGAAAAACTCAATAATATGCAATAACAGTGATATGCAGTACACAATTCGCCACTAGATGGCTCTAACACGACTGCCAGCATTCCATATCACCTCTCGAACATAAAATGCAATACAAGCGTCCCGATGACAATTATGAGATATACACAATAATGATAAGGACAGATACGAACCCTTGCTCTGCTCAAACTATGACCAATCTCGGGTAGTATTGCTACACAACTTATAAATTATAAAGCCTGATATGACTTTGGAATGAATATTCCAATCAGAGATTCTCTCGGATATCAATATTAGATCTTTTATTCAGTAATATCCATCTATACTGAATAGTGATAATAATATTGTAGTACACATCTACCATTACACATCTGCAATAAAGCGGGAAGTTTCTAAATATCAGGCCAATTAATTCAATCGATACTACACATAATAAAGTTATACGTTACCCGAGAATGCAGATGATATGCAGCGTCTATGGGAAGTCGGCTCTAAAGTCAGTTCTGATCATTGGGATTTTTCTCCTGGGGTCTCTCCCTTCTTTCTTTGTGTTTCTGTTGCTCCCTGTTGTTGTCTTCCCCCTTCGTGTGTGTGTGTTGTTTATGATCACCAACTTATTAGTTAGACACACCTTCCTAACTTGGAGTTTTCCAATCAGTCGGTTAGGCGTGTACATATGATAATGACTGTGATGTCACTGTATCACCCAGAATGCATTTCAGCTGTTGGTGCAATGTTACCTATTCATACTTAGGTGGCACTATTGCATAAGCTACTAGCATAATCACTATTAAGGTTAACTGTCCAGGTCTGATTTCTCTTACATTCTATACACATAATATATGGAATTCTAAATCAGAGCTAAGGGATTATCTTTGACACGTAAACCAATTTAAGGCATAGATAAGAATATAATGGACCTTGTACTCTCACAGACATGTGTGTCTCCTCTGTTACTCCAACGGTTGGTTGATTGATTGTTAGTTAAAATAACATCTTAGTGGGTAGCTTAATAAAACTTAACATTTATTAATGTCAGATAAAATGATAGGCCCTTTAAAGATTAAAAAAATGTTGCATTGAATGCTGCCACACGCAGGACGCCGAGGAGAGACATCCGCATCATCTGTCTGTGTACAATGGTTATCCAACATTGAGCAGATAAGTAAATGGTGACTCTGTGCCTTTGTACTATCGCTGATAAGCGCTTTGTGCACACGCCATTGAACAGCTGATGACATCCCAGGATAGCTGATTCAATGTATGGGAGTTAACACCTTAATAAGCATTGAATGGAATTAGATCTGGGCTGATTTTATCATATGAGCTTGGACTATAATACTATTGTGTGTTTACTGGATACACTTGTTTGGACTGGTGACCTGAAACCTTGGAGGTCACAAAAATTTTGGGCTGATTAGGTTATAGCAGCCTGAAATACAACTGACTTATGTTTGGTGTATATATTTGGATTGAACAGTGACCCGATATCTAGTGGTCATAAACTTACAATCTGACACGCTCGATCAGACTGGTGACATGATATCTTGTGGTCACTAGGACTTGGGCGGACTACATTATATCAGCCTTGAGTATTACTGACTGGTGTCTGTTGTATACACTTCACTTGAATAGTGACCTGATACCTAGTGGTCACAAGTATATAATTTCGTCCCCTGAGGAAACGCGTCAGGACATGTTTTGATTACTAGTATAAGGGATATTATAAGGTCCCTAGAGTGGTGAGTGCATCTAGTGTTGTGGGCCACAACTGGCCAAACAGAGACACAGCATGGCCAACCTCGTTTTTCTGTCGTCTTTTTGCTAGCTTTAGCTGATAGAATATGGTCCGATGGATCCTGACCCTCTGTCGGACAAAGCTGGGCAGTCCATGTTTAGGAAGGGTGACTGCTAGAAAGTTTGGGAGATCTAGGGACACTCAGGGTTTGTGACCCAGCATTGTGTCCTTCTATCACCATCCCTGCAATTGGGTCCCCTCCTTCTCTTTGATTATACTGCAATTGTAGATACTTATGCAGTTTTCTGGTTGCATTCAATGCAACATTTTTTTTAATCTTTAAAGGGCTATCATTTTATCTGACATTAATAAATGTTAAGTTTTATTAAGCTATCCACTAGTTGTGAATTATCATTGGATTTAAGGGTTTAGCCCATTATTGCTAATTGTCTGACCAACTTCACTTGGTTGTGTTTAAATACTAAAATAACATCTTACTAACAACATCTTACACTTAAAATATTTCTCACCATGCTTTAGGAGTGTATGCGTTCCTAGTGAGAAATTATATGATAATAGATGCATTGACGGCCTTCATAATATTCAACACACTACAATACATATGTCCTATTGATTATCTTATACTAAAACTTAATGTTCATTATACATCACAGATTTTCTGCTTTATCAATGGACATTAAACCGTAGGGATAAGGCTACTTTCACACCTGCGTTCAGGTGTCCGCTCGTGAGCTCCGTTTGAAGGGGCTCACGAGCGGTCCTGAACGCAGCCGTCCGGCCCCAATGCATTCTCAATGGAGGCGGATCCACTGAGAATGCATCCGCCTGCCAGCGTTCAGCCTCCGCTCAGTGAGCGGACACCTGAACGCTGCTTGCAGCGTTCGGGTGTCCGCCTGGCCGTGCGGAGGCGAGCGGATCCGTCCAGACTTATAATGGAAGTCAATGGGGACGGATCCGCTTGAAGATGACACCATATGGCTCAATCTTCAAGCGGATCCGTTCCCCATTGACTTTCAATGTAAAGTCTGAACGGATCCGCTCAAGCTACTTTCAGACTTAGAAAATTTTAATTTAAAGTAATAATTTTAATTTAAATTTAAAGTAATAATGCAGACGGATCCGTTCTGAACGGATGCAAACGTCCGCATTATCGGAGCGGATCCGTCTGATGAAACATCAGACGGATCCGCTCCGAACGCTAGTGTGAAAGTAGCCTAATTAGCACCAGATGCGTCTAGAAAATATCCTTATCTCAGTCATAAATCTATAAGGAGACAAGAATGACTTCTCAGACTGGTACATCTACAGAGAAGAAATTATATGAACTGTGTCCTCTCCATGAACCTCTTTCGGCCTACTTTAAAATACATACACAATATGGCCTATTGTATATCAAATCCACTATATTTAGGAATATATATATATATTCTATGAAAAAGCACAACAAGCAGGAACACACATTTCTGCACTCCATTCAAACAAGGGAACACGAGCCCCTGTTCTCATGTTTGGTGGGGGCCCCAGGAGTCAGAGCCCCAGGGATAAGGCACTTAACCCCCCTTATCCTGTTAACCCCTTTTTAATTTGGCTGCCTTACACTGGCCTGAGACAGATCACCCCCTAGTGGTTGCAACAAATAACTAAAATATTCACATGGGACAGTAGAGCAGTACGGTAATGGAACAGCTGACCTTCATCAAATAATAGGCAAATGTTCCAGATCTAGGGAGGGTGCACCTTAAATGGGTCCTCTCACTTCAGCAAATGTCACTTATCATGTAGAGAAAGTTAATACAAGGCCCTTACTAATGTATTATTATCCATATTGCTTGCTTTGCTGGCTGGAGTCATTTTTTCCATCCCATTACACGTGGCTCTTTTCCATGGTTATATGACCACCCTGCAATCCATCAGCGTTGCTCGTGCTTGCACCCTATAGGAAAAAGGACCAGCCTATGTGAGCTCCCAGGGTCTGGGCTGGTGCTTCTTCCCATAGTGTGCTAGCACGACCACCATTGCTGGATTGCAGGGTGGTCGTAAAACAAACCGTGTATAATGTGATTGAAAAATTAATCCAGCCAGCAAAGGAGGCAAAATGGACAATCGCAATAAGTGTCTTGTATTAACTTTCTCTACATAACAAATGCTATTTGCTGAAGTGAGAGAACCCTTTTAATATCCGACATGTGTGGCGATTACTAATAAGTAAAATTCCCGCTTTATAGTACATTTCACGAACCGGACTACTTTGTTTTTCCTTCCCAGATCATATGAGAAGATGTTATCAGATGGCGCAGAGCCTGCTCATGAGAATCCAGGCAAGGACAAAGAAGAACTGGAAAGACTATGCTCGGAGTTACTTGAAGTGCTGGAGAAAATGGTTGGTTGCGTCCCACAATGCCTTTTTTTTTTTTTATTTCCCCCCCCCCCCCCCATTCAGTTTTGCAGACTGATTTTATTTTTTTAAATCCAGAAACAAATGCAGCAGAAAATGGAGAAGCTAACGTCTACATTTAAAGGGGTGTGCGATCTGGAAGCTTATCAGTGCAGTGGCGGGACGCCAAGGCCGATACTTTTCCATACGTGGCCTACGACTCTATTTTGTAAGTATTTCCTATTGAGAGGGGGGGGGGGTTAGTAGCATTGCAGCAGTAAGGAGGAATTGGGGGCCGAGACTGCTGGGCGCAGAAACGAAGGATCAGGAGTGTTCAGAAAATGAGTGGTGTGCCCCTTTAGCTTTCACCAGCAGAAGGCAGGCCCATATGTGCTAATTAGAGATGAGCCAATTGCTTCATCTCATTAGCCACACTTCTACTGGGAAGGGGTCTCCACAGGTATGGCATAATTGACCGGGTCAGACATTCTGCCCGATTCTGTCAATCTCTAAACCTGTGGGGACAGTCCCCCACAGAAGAAGAGGTCTGGCTAATGAGTCGAATCGATACGCTCATCTCTAGGCCTAATCACAAAAGGGGACCAGCGCTTGCATGAAGCGCTGTCTAGCCTCCCCCTGACCCACAATGTACATATTACATCACAGCAACTATACAGTTATAATGGCGTGGGCACTGGAGCTGCTGTAGTACGGCTGAAGTTGGCAATAACTCGGGATCCTGCCTGTTATTTTGCAGACGAGACCTCCTTAAAGATGTCAGAAATGTACAAAAAAGAAATTTGCCTGAAGAAGACTATTGTCGGAGAAATAGCGCACACCGCAGAGCAGGACCTGTTAATGGTCTACCTCTCCTGCTGGTTGTATCAGCCCTACGTTGAGAGCAGCATAAAGGTCTTATTAGAGAGCATGCTGCTGGAGAGCGGGCACCGGCCCCTGTAAGGGCATGGTCACACCTGGTTCTGCATCACAAGACGTATGTATACTTCTGGTTATAATGCAAGTTTGGAAATAGTCCTTTTATATATATTATAGTTATACCATTTTCCGTAAACAGCTCCTGTGCAAACCTATGTGCCTCCATGGTTCCTGGTATCAATGAATTTATAAAGAGTGGGCACAGGGAAGGGATCAGCAACCTCCAGCTGGTTTTGAAACTCCAACTCCCAGCATTTGCCATTCAGTTCTACTTGGTGTGCATGCTGGGAGTTGTGATTTCACAAGAGTGGCCTGAGCTTGCAGATCCCTGGTGCAGGATCAGACTACAGGGTTGTAGTCTGTAACCATGGAGACACACATCCCTCCACAGGAGCCGAGTACACAACACAGTAGGAGATTTAACAGAGACAATTTTCTTATTTATTGTAAATGCTCTTAAGCAAAAAAAATAAAAGTTGTGAAAGTCTACACACCCTTCTGATTCACTTCTGGCAAAAAAATCACCTAACAAATCCATTAGAAAAGCCGCCATCTTGCGAGAAAGAAGTTCTTACCTCATTGAGTAAATGTAAAATGCTGATTAACTCTGCAAATACAATATTTTTTTTGTACTAGTTTTCAGTTATTGTAAGTTACGGTAACTATTAAATGGAGGAGCCTCCTTTAATTAGTGGGGGGGGGGCAGCTGGTGTCCTTTCCCATGGAGAACAGTTGATCATGGCAGGGGGTGGGGTCCCCCCTATCTACGCTCATTTGCAGGGGGTACCTGCTCAAGCTCAGTCACATCCAAAGCAAACATTCTGCTGATGGCTACTTGGAATTTGCAAGAGAATCTAACTCCTCAAATGCTTTGGTCTAGGTTTGTAATGGTGCATAGATGATGCAGGAAAAAAAATCTGCAGTGTTTTACAATAGGAGTGGAGTGGAGGAGATATGAACAAATCTCTTGCTGCGTAAAAATTGCAGCATGTGCCACAATCCTCAATTGATTTTTATTTATTTTTTATCATCTACCACAATGCATTTTTCCCTGGTAGACGAAAATCAGTAGAATTAAGATTGCAGCTCCAGCTGTACCTACAACATAAAGAAAGTAACCGTGAATCAATGCACAATTCTGATTTACAATAAGGAATGAGAATAACGTGCTGTAGTGAGATGGGGTAAAATGCACAGCCTAAGGTATCACTCCCATCATCCATTGATCACAATACATCATTGTTACCGCCAGGAGTTCACAATTACAGTATGTTTATTGGAAACCAAGGGATGATCTTATTACTATGTAGGAACAGATGTATGGCTGCCATTCACATGAGCGGCACAGAGCATGCCACAATACATTCCTGCAGATATGCCCAACTAACCCCAGAACTGGACTTAGTACCCCCCTTTCAATACAGTACTCAAATGGTAAGTCATGCAGGGGCTAGGGGAAATCTTGATTGTCTGATGCTGGGATGCCCAAGCTGCGGCCCTCCAGCTGTTGCAAAACTACAATTCCCAGTATGCTTACACAGCCTACAGCTATTGGGGCATGCTGGGAGTTGTAGTTTTGCAGCAGCTAAAGGGCCACATGTTGAGAATTCCTTAACTTTTTTTGTTTGTTTTGACCAAAACATCTTCCTCATCGCTGCCAATTGCAGAATGCAAGGGCAGCGTTATCCTCAGAATGGCCCCCCTTACATGTCATCATGCCTGTAGGGAAGTGAAGGTTGACATTGCGTCATACCAAGGAAGTCCAGAAAGATTGAATTCAATTGGACCTATACCATAAGCAAAGGATGGCATGTTGACCCCTGAAATAGAAGATTCCTACTTATCTGCATCTCCATCTTCTGGTCCTAGCACTCTTCATGCCAGAGGGGCATGGGCCACACAGCTAAAGCCAGTCATTGGTTGGGTGGAGCGGTGCTTGTGACCATGCATTGCTGGAAGAAAACTGTGCAGGGACCAAAAGATGGAGGCAGCGGAGGATCGGGGCAGGCTACGGTTATTTAAAAAAATTATATATATATATATATATATATATATATATATATATATATATATATATATATATTTCTGGAAAAAATATAGAAACACACGTTCTCCCTGGCTATGACGCTCTCCTTTGTGATTGGACCACGCTACAGCCAGGGAGGAGACACCTGCTTGCTGACAGTGAATGTGGCCATTCTCGATTCCCTTCAGAAGCTGAAAACCTAGATTTCCCACACGCCTTTCACAGCAGAGTTTGCTAGAAGGACGTACACCCTAGAGCCCTAGACAATCCCTCTGTGACCGCAGCAGACTGATGTTTTACCTGCACTGATGCATTATCATTAGAAAATTCTCAGCTGTGAAAAAAAAATATTAGCTCTGCATGGGTCTCGATGTAAAAGCCTTTAGTGACCGCAATCAGAGATCTTGAAAATGGTAAGGCATTGACTCACAAAGCATATTAAAAAGTTTCAGAACTATTCATTGTGCTATAGAGAGGTTTTCAAGGATCAGGATACCGATGGCCCATCCTCAGGGTCGGCAATCCAGCTGTTGAGAAACTACAACTCCCAGCATGCTCCATTTACTTCTACAACAGTTCTGAGAACAGCCATTCAAGTGTGCATGCTGGGAGTTGTAGTATCCCCACAGCCAGGGTGCCGGAGGTTGCTGATCCCTGGGATAGGACATCAATATCATTTCAGCGGGATGTCTTGCTCTAAACTCCTGCACTGATCACCTTTTTAAAGGGGCCACAGCACTCGGCCTCCCCATTTACTTAGTAGCAGGGGGGTGCAGCTTAGTCCTGTCCCTACCAGGTAGGCCACAACCAGCAATCTAGCTCCTTTTGAAAGCTGATCAGTAGGGGTGCAGAGAGAGATGGACCCCCATATCGATGGCCTACCCTGATGCTAGAAGACCCCTTTAGTCTATAAGTAAAGCTCTGTGCTGACCGCGAGGAAGCCTGCACGACTGATGCCGTCATAAGACAAATGGTGCAAATACGAAATCTTCCCGTTAAAAAAATATAAACTCAAACACTTTACAAATAAGTTCAACATTTTAGTTTAGAAGAATATATATATGTATATATATAGGAATTATCCTACATTTATTTAAAAAACAAAAAACATCCACGCATAGAAATCAGAACAGTAACAATCATCTCAGTGTGAGATGAATAGATTTACTTCAATTCTACAAGTGCCACCTCTGTGCCCAGCTGCGGGTTAGCAGGAGACCCTGCGCCATCGTATATTACAGCCACTTCGCCAGTCACGGTTTCCTCTGTGCCGTGAACAAACACCAGCTCATGTCCATGGTGGAATCCAAAAGCCTGAGGGCACTGGTCACTGGCAATGATCTCTGGGGAGATGAAGGTGTCCAGACCTTGGAGGCTTTCACTGCATGTCTCTTCTGCAATGGTGGTGGAAGAAGCATCGGGAAAAAGGACGGGATCAGCCGCAGAAGACGGTGGACATGGAAGCTGAAAAGAATGGCCTCCTGGTAAAACCTCCTCAGCTCCTGTGCCCTCCTGGATTACTTCTGACTGAATTGCGTCACCTAAAGATTTCTCTGAACATTGACTGGAAATCTGCGTAAAGTCACTTGACTCTGGAGAACTTGAGCCGACCAAAGGTAAAGAGGTTTCCTCAACGTTCTGCTCTATGTCACATGGAATAGATGCTGGATCGGTAATAGTGTGTAGGTTTTCTGCCTCCTCCTTCGTTACATTCGGGTGCGAGACTTCAATTACTTTTTCGGTACCATTATTAGTAACACCAGAACAGGTGTCATTTCCACAAGCCAACTGATCCACTATGGACACCAGATCTGTGCATCCTAAATAACAGGTCCAAAGGTTGAATAGTACATTCCTCATACAGAAATTATACCAAAGAAATTGCATTTGAGAATATAACTACTATAATACTGCCTCCTATGTACAAGAATATAACTACTATAATACTGCCTCCTATGTACAAGAATATAACTACTATAATACTGCTCCTATGTACAGGAATATAACTACTATAATACTACCTCCTATGTACAGGAATATAACTACTATAATACTGCTCCTATGTACAAGAATATAACTACTATAATACTGCTCCTATGTACAAGAATATAACTACTATAATACTGCCTCCTATGTACAAGAATATAACTACTATAATACTGCTCCTATGTACAAGACTATAACTACTATAATACGGCCTCCTATGTACAAGAATATAACTACTATAATACTGCTCCTATGTACAAGAATATAACTACTATAATACTGCTCCAATGTACAAGAATATAACTACTATAATACTGCTCCTATATACAAGAATATAACTACTATAATACTGCCTCCTATGTACAAGAATATAACTACTATAATACTGCCTCCTATGTACAAGAATATAACTACTATAATACTGCCTCCTATGTACAAGAATATAACTACTATAATACTGCCTCCTATGTACAAGAATATAACTACTATAATACTGCCTCCTATGTACAAGAATATAACTACTATAATACTGCCTCCTATGTACAAGAATATAACTACTATAATACTGCCTCCTATGTACAAGAATATAACTACTATAATACTGCCCCCTATGTACAAGAATATAACTACTATAATACTGCCCCCTATGTACAAGAATATAACTACTATAATACTGCCCCCTATGTACAAGAATATAACTACTATAATACTGCCCCCTATGTACAAGAATATAACTACTATAATACTGCCTCCTATGTACAAGAATATAACTACTATAATACTGCCTCCTATGTACAAGAATATAACTACTATAATACTGCTCCTATGTACAAGAATATAACTACTATAATACTGCTCCTATGTACAAGAATATAACTCCTATAATACTGCCCCCTATGTACAAGAATATAACTACTATAATACTGCCCCCTATGTACAAGAATATAACTACTATAATACTGCTCCTATGTACAAGAATATAACTACTATAATACTGCCTCCTATGTACAAGAATATAACTACTATAATACTGCCTCCTATGTACAAGAATATAACTACTATAATACTGCCTCCTATGTACAAGACTATAACTACTATAATACTGCTCCTATGTACAAGAATATAACTACTATAATACTGCTCCTATGTACAAGAATATAACTACTATAATACTGCTCCTATGTACAAGAATATAACTACTATAATACTGCCTCCTATGTACAAGAATATAACTACTATAATACTGCTCCTATGTACAAGAATATAACTACTATAATACTGCTCCTATGTACAAGAATATAACTACTATAATACTGCCTCCTATGTACAAGAATATAACTACTATAATACTGCCCCCTATGTACAAGAATATAACTACTATAATACTGCCCCCTATGTACAAGAATATAACTACTATAATACTGCTCCTATGTACAAGAATATAACTACTATAATACTGCCTCCTATGTACAAGAATATAACTACTATAATACTGCTCCTATGTACAAGAATATAACTACTATAATACTGCTCCTATGTACAAGAATATAACTACTATAATACTGCCTCCTATGTACAAGAATATAACTACTATAATTCTGCTCCTATGTACAAGAATATAACTACTATAATACTGCTCCTATGTACAAGAATATAACTACTATAATACTGCCTCCTATGTACAAGAATATAACTACTATAATCCTGCCTCCTATGTACAAGAATATAACTCCTATAATCCTGCCTCCTATGTACAAGAATATAACTACTATAATACTGCTCCTATGTACAAGAATATAACTACTATAATACTGCTCCTATCTACAATAATATAACTACTATAATACTGCTCCTATCTACAATAATATAACTACTATAATACTGCTCCTATCTACAAGAATATAACTACTATAATACTGCCTCCTATCTACAAGAATATAACTACTATAATACTGCCTCCTATGTACAAGAATATAACTACTATAATACTGCTCTATGTATAAGAATATAACTACTATAATACTGCCTCCTATGTACAAGAATATAACTACTATAATACTGCTCCTATGTACAAGAATATAACTACTATAATACTGCTCCTATGTACAAGAATATAACTACTATAATACTGCTCCTATGTACAAGAATATAACTGCTATAATACTGCTCCTATGTACAAGAATATAACTACTATAATACTGCTCCTATGTACAAGAATATACCTACTATAATACTGCCTCCTATGTACAAGAATATAACTACTATAATACTGCTCCTATGTACAAGAATATAACTGCTATAATACTGCTCCTATGTACAAGAATATAACTACTATAATACTGCTCCTATGTACAAGAATATAACTACTATAATACTGCCTCCTATGTACAAGAATATAACTACTATAATACTGCTCCTATGTACAATAATATAACTACTATAATACTGCTCCTATCTACAATAATATAACTACTATAATACTGCTCCTATCTACAATAATATAACTACTATAATACTGCTCCTATCTACAAGAATATAACTACTATAATACTGCCTCCTAAGTACGGGAATATAACTTCAGTAGCGGAATCATAGCCTCTGCACATGCGCCCCGACTTGGAGCAGCAGCAGAGGCAGGAGATTGGCAGTTGCAGCCTGTCTGGCCCTCAATCCAGTGGGGGGGGGGGGGACCCATCCTCAGGGATGCCCCATCACCGGTGCCAACGCTTAATGAGACAAGTTAATTTTACCTTTTATGTGCCAGCAGATGAAACAATCCATACGTTTGGTTCCCACTTACCCGCCTCCTGTTCTTCATTGATATCTGTGGCGTTTCCTGTGGTGACATCTTGGGTTGAGCTCACACTTTCTGGTTCATCTAGTTTAGGTCGTTTTGATGGCGGCATTGTCTCTTCCGCTACACACTATCACATTGAATACAACAAATCGGTCAGTTCCCGTCCATCATACCCAGAACAGTCACTGATGCCGCGACTTCTTACCTCAATCCCTTCTTTTAACTGTCGTCTCTGCTCTTCTGTTGCAGCAGACGTACCAGAAGCAGAGACTTTTACCACCTTTTCTGAAGAAATGCCCAGCGATGCTGCCACCTAGGGGGGCATAAAGCACATTACGTAATAGGACCAGTGACGCTACTGTACATTCCCAGCTTATGTGGTCAATGGAAATTGGAGAGTTATTGGTTACCATGCAATATTAAAGAGGACGCCGAAAGAGGCTGTGTCTGGAGGACTGAATTACACAGATAACCCATTGATGTGAATGAACTCTGTGTAATGCTTCATGCCACCTGTGGCGGCGCTGTGGGGAAGCACTTACTGCCAGGTTACAGCAGGAGGACACTTTGTAACAAGCAGAGATTGTATACCGCGGAGGACCCCTTTCACTTACCGTACTGTCTGCTACTTCAAGTCCCTTTTCCGCAGCGCCATTGTTAAAATACTCTTGAGCCAAGATTCGGACCATGGAGTGCAATTTCTCCAGTTCTTTATATAGGTGCGGAAACAAAGGCTTGTCCGGGTGTTCTTGTTTGACCTGAAAAACATATAATGTTTAAAAAAAAATTAATAAAGAGGTTGTCCGGGTTTTTTTTTTTTTTCTTTAAAGGGGCTGTCTCATCTTAGAGATTAGTGGCATATTGCTAGGATATGCCACCAATGTCAGAGGCGGGACCCGCACCTATCTCCAGAACGTGAAAGCTGAAGTGAGCGGGGAGCAGACATGTAAGTGCAGCCGCCCTCAACGTCTAAGGGACTGACGAAAATAAAGTGCATAGCCATTTTCTGAAAACCCATAGCAGTGAATGGAGAGCCCCCGCACGTACGAGGTGTGCTCTCCTTCAGTTTCAGGGGCTGTTCTTGACATAGGTGCAGGTCTCTGAGGTGGGACCCGCACCTATTTGACACTGGTGGCATCAAAGTCTGAAATGACGCAATCCCTATAACTGGTGGCCTAGGCTGTCATTGGCTGATTGGCAGGGGTCCGACAATCTGCACCCCCCCCTGCTGACGGAAGTCGGCACTGGATATACACAGCACCGTTGACAGTAGCAGCCGCAGATCATTACTAGAGTGCTGCTCCCGTTGTAGCAGTGAACTCCTGCCGCTATAATGTGGACAGTGCCGTGTAGGTCCAGCACAGTGACTTCCGGACCCCCACCGATCAGCCAATGTCAGCCTATCCTGAGGATAGACCATCCTATAGACCACCTCTTTAGTGCTGTCCCAAGTAGAGGCACCATAAATTGACACAGACACTGCGCCAACGGAAGCACCGCGGCGTACCCTGCCTGACTGACTTGGAGCATCTTGCTCTCTTAATGTATGCGACCCCTTGACTTCACTTAGCGCCAACATTGTGCAGCACAATGATAAGTCTGGCGCATTTTAGGACTGCTCAGAGACGCACACTTTTTATGCAATATGAGACCATACGGGCTAATTTTACTTAGTAGGCCTCGCCCATAATGCATATTAACAGGGGTCAAGCGCCCACGAGGGGCAAGAACGGTTTGGTCACCTTTTTTTCTCCATTCACATCTTGAGGCCAATACTAATATTCTCCCCCAAAAAAAGAAAACAAAAAGCTTCTAACATCACAGTACACTGACCTTCACAAGCAAAAAGTCATAGACTGAAAGCCGCTCCGAAAAACAAGGGGCAACGTGTTCCTTTAAATCCTTGTCTTCACATTGCTGAATAAACTGCAAAGCAGAGAATATAATATATAGTCAATATTATAATAGGTTATCATCAAACCAAAACTGTACAACCAACCAGAGTCTAAACCAGACACTATACAGTAGAGACTGTACCCCTCAGAGTGCAACGTACCACAGTGTGCAGACACTGGACATGCAGAGTATACTTGGAGAGTTCAGTTCTGAAGTCTGCAGAATAGTGAGTGCAGCTCTGGAGTATAATACAGGATAAGTAATGTATGTACACAGTGACTCCACCAGCAGAATAGTGAGTGCAGCTCTGGAGTATAATACAGGAAGTAACTCAGGATCAGTGCAGGATAAACAATGTAATGTATGTACATAGAGACTCCACCAGCAGAATAGTGAGTGCAGCTCTGGAGTATAATACAGGATGTAACTCAGGATCAGTACAGTATAAGGGTCCATTCACACGTCCGTATGAATGGTCCGGATCCGTTCCGTAATTATGCGGAACAGGTGCGGACCCATTCATTTTCAATGGGGCCGGAACGGATGCGGACAGCACACTATGTGCTGTCCGCATTCGCATTTCCAGACCCGCACTTCTGTTCCCGAAAAAAAATAGAACAAGTCCTATTCTTGTCCGCAATTGCAGACAAGAAAAGGCATTTTCTATTATAGTGAAGGCGATGTGCGATCCGAAAATTGCGCAACGCACATTGCCGATGTCAGTGTTTTGCGGCTCTGCAATTTGCGGACCGCAAAACAACTACGGACGTGTGAATAGACCCCAAGTAATGTATGTACACAGTGACTGCACCAGCAGAATAGTGAGTGCAGCTCTGGAGTATAATGCAGGCAGCCTGTAGGGAGCGCGGTGATAAATACGACTACATACTTCTTTCGCTGTCAGTGCGTTCTGTTCAGAGGATGCAATAGCCAGTATTTTCCGGTGGCGTCCGAATCTTCTGCCCGTCATCTGCCGTCGTCCCCGACACGTTTGTGTTACTGGTACAAACTGAAGACCGTCTCTGTCCAAGGTTGGCAGGCTGGCAACAATAGGGTTCAGAGGGTCTTCTAACAGCCTCTTCCTGGATCTAGGGTTGGGTTTCTGAAACACAAAACGCAATCAGTGTCAAGAAGTACTATAGCAGGGCTGTGGAAATCGTATCGCCCGACGCCCGGGACATGCAGTTTCGGGCGCCGGGCAGGTAGTTTGTTCATTAGCTTAGCCCTGCTGCGGGCAAGAAGCAGGGCTGAGATGGCTTTGTTTACCGGAGCAGTGGATCGGCGACAAGCTGGGCGTGGAGAGGTGTTCCCATGGTGATGGGGACGCTTGAAGTTAAAATATACCATCGGATTGGAGAAAACTCAGATCCAATGGTATATTCTAAACCCGAGGTGTTCCCATGGTGATGGGAACGCACCTCTGACAGGGCGCTGCCATCTGCAGTACCTGAGGGGTTAATTGCGAGAACGGCAGCTCCCTGTCAGAGGTTAGGTGCCGGGAATGTTTCTACAATGTTTGCATTGGTGGGCAGTGCGCCCTCCTCACTCCATCATTGGTGGCAGCGGCCGTTCCGATCGGAGTCCCAGCAGTGTAATGCTGGGGCTCCGATCGGTTACCATGGCAGTCGGGACGCTACTGAAGTCCTGTCTGCCATGGTCAGTTACTCAGCAGCATTATACTTACATGTGCTGTGCCGCCCGGCGCTCCTTCTTGTAACTCACAGGTCTGTGCGGCGCATTGCTATAAGTATAAGCAATGCGCCGCACAGACCTGTGAGTTACAAGAAGGAGCGCCGGGCGACACAGAGCAGAGCCCCCCTTTATGCTCCAGAACAGGAGCAGTTCCCTTTCTGATGGCCCTAAAGCATCCATACGTTACATGGGCAACCATTCATCCCCCCCTGGCGACCATAGGGGGTCGGACCCCACTGTTCTATACTCGCAGTGCCATCCTTACCTTTGGTTCACTGGGTACCAAATGCCCTCCGACACCAGACTGCAAAGGCTCCATCTGTCCGTGACTGGGGTACAGCCGGTAGTGGCGGGAGAGCCCCCCTTTACCCATGTAGGACTTCTCACACGTCTGACACTGGAAGAGCGCATTTTTCACGGTGTACGTGTCGCATGTCACGTGCTCCTTGGCGCCTTTTTCTTCCTCGTCCGTGCTCAGCTCCGAGTAGTCTTCTGAATCGGACGTGCTGTCTTGAATCAAGTCGCCCACTTTCAGGAACTTGTAGTCTTTTGCTTTGTGTTTGGGAGGGCGAGAGATGCGCCCGGAGCGGGTCTTGATCTTTATGGACTTTTTCCGTTTATGGCCCTTTTTCTGTGTCTGCTCGGTGGCGTACGAGGCGCGAGCGCCGTTCTGGGGGTGAGCAACGCAGGATCGGTGCTCCTTCGACTCCCTGCCGTTCTTATTGGGGTCCGGGTTCCTGGGCTTCGCTGCCGACGGCTGAGTCTGCCGGACGAGGATTTGGACGGGAGACTCCAGAGAGGAAGCGTTCACCACCAGCGACCGCCCGGATTCGCTCAGAGACTTGATCTGTACGTTCTGCGCGCTGGGCAGACCGGGACTGGCAGTTTTCGTATGGACCGCGCTCAGATTAAGCACCACCGGATCGGCGCTCTTCGTGGCCTGGGCGCCAGGCACTTGAACGTGGATGAATTTCAGCTGCTGCAAAACAGGAGACAGATCACACAAATGTAACCTGTGTTCTCTGCTATGTGACAACCAATACTTCTCACAGCTGAGGGTCTGTTACAATGTCTCTGGGCAATCCCAGGCAAACTCCAGTATCTCTCTCCTGTCCTGATCGTTTGTTGCAGTGTATCAGCGCATGCAAGAGATGTCAGAGGATTTTCGAGACTGGAGTCAACGGAAACAAACCCTCCGCTGGGAAAAGTATTAAATCTGTGCAGTGCTTGAGGCCTCTAGGTGTAAATGAGAGTGTTGCTATTCACTGACAGCAAGCAGCGACTTAGACGACAGTGAGGAAATGAAAAAGATTGCAGTGCAAAGCTGCAGCAACTTCTAGACTGGTGGTGGTTTGACAGCTGGGATGCCCCCCCCCCCCCCGACAGGCAGATTGGGGGTCCCGTGTACCTATTTTGAATGGAGGGGTTGGCGAGCCTGCACACTGCTGCTCCCTCCAACTCTATGGGACTGGCGCTCTACTTAAAGGGGGTGTCCAGGTTTAGATAAACATGGCCGCTTTCTTCCAATAATGGCGCCACCCCTGCCCACAGGTTGTGTGTGGTATTGCAGCTCTGCCCCAATGACTCCAAGCTGCAATACCAGACACGACCCATGGACAAAGGTGTTGCCGTTTTTTGGAAGAAAGCGGGCATGTTTTTTTATTTTAAAGGGAACGCCATTCCCAGCGGTTGAACCGCCACAATTCGGACGCTTGTCCCCAATCCTCAGGGTAGGTTTATTCCCAGAACACCCCCTCTGTGGGGGGCTATACAGGCGACAACTTATCAGTTAGGACCCCCAGATCAGTGGCCCCCAATCTGTGACCCTCCAGCTGTTGCTATTGGGGGGGGGGGGGGGGGGGGAGATGGTTGCCGGTTGTCAGAGCATGCTGGGGGTTGTAGTTTTGCAACAGCTGGTGACCCACAGGTTGGGAAAAGCCAACATCATGTGCCCCCCCCCCCCCCCCGAATAGAAAAACTAAGATAAAATGTCGATCTGACTCAGTCACCTTCTGGTTGAGGATCCTGGTGACGGAGTCCCCCTCTCTTAGGGCCACGTGGTGGGCCACCGTCTTCAGCTGCTGGGCCGCATCCTTCAGCATGGAGACAGGAGCAGTTAACGTGGGGAGTCCTGACCGCGCGGCGCCCACCACTGCCGGCAATGACTGGCTTTGCGCAATGCCCTGTGCCGCCATCTCTGGAGCCCCGGCGGACGCGAGGCTGACCTCAGGTCTCTCCTGGACCCGGCCTCTGTCCTTGGTGAGGTTCAATGCCGTTAGCATATCAGGGTGGGCTTCCTCCAGACCTCCTCCAGTCTCTACCGCCATGTCAGGACTGAGGACCTCCTCCACCACCTGGCCTCCATTCACCAGGCTCATGGGCTCCTCCATCACAGACTGTTCAGCCTCCACCACCTGGCCTCCAGTGACCAGGTTCACCCCGCTATCTTCCATTTGGCCGCCAGGTATCAGAATCATCTCCGGGTGGGCGGCCTCCACCTCCTGGCCTCTGGTTACTAAGTTGACCGCTGACTGGATGGTCTCCATTACATGGGCTCCGCTTTCAATATCCTGGGTGGCCAAACTAACAGGGTGGTGGGTGGCTTCTGCCAACTGTCCTCCAAAGTCCAGCCTCATCTCGGACTGCATGGCCTCCACAACATGGCCCCCAGTTATAGCCTCTTCTATCTGGCCTCCAGTCTCCAGCCTCATCTCAGGGTAAGCGGTCTCCACAACATGTCCCCCAGTTATATCCTCTTCTATCTGGCCTCCAGTCTCCAGCCTCATCTCAGGGTAAGCGGCCTCCACAACATGGCCCCCAGCTACAGCCTCTTCTATTTGGCCTCCATTGCCCAGCCTCATCTCAGGGTAAGCGGCCTCCACAACATGGTCCCCAGTTATAGCCTCTTCTATCTGGCCTCCAGTCTCCAGCCTCATCTCAGGGTAAGAGGCCTCCACAACATGGCCCCCAGTTATAGCCTCTTCTATCTGGCCTCCAGTCTCCAGCCTCATCTCAGGGTAAGCGGCCTCCACAACATGGCCCCCAGTTACAGCCTCTTCCATTTGGCCTCTAGTGACCAGCTTGACCTCAGGGTGGGCAGCCTCCAGTTCATGGCCTCCCCCGGTCACCAGCCTCACCCCAGCCTGCACGTCCTCCAGGCTCCCCCCGGGCACCAGGCTCCCGTCGGACTGGACGTAGAAGACGGCGTCGCTCTGGGAGAGGCTCCTCAGAAGCTCCGGGCTCAGCTCCTGCACCGGCCTGAGGAGGCCGCCGTCTGCCCTCTGCACCATCACCACCTGGCTGGGGTCCCCGTCCGCCCCGACCACCACCTGCACATACTCCTCCATCTGTTCCAACGCGTTCACGACCGCCGCCATGTTGCTGGGGCAGCCCAGCGCCGCCATCTTGTCGGAGATTCCGTCGGCCTAGCGGTCACCGTTAAGGCGAATTCCTCCGCTCGCTGTGGTCGCCGCGTCCCGGCCGCAGCCCTAGTTCAGGAGGCAGCCACGTTTTTTTTTTTTTTTCTTAGTTGACAGGACCTCCCCCCCGACCGCGAAGGTCAAGAAATGGGGAGGAGAGTATGAGGAGTTTCAACTACGGGAGCTGAGGAGGGGCAAACCGCGGGCGCTGCGCGTTATCTAGCGGCGAGTTTACTAGGAAATGAGCACTGTGAAACTAAAAACACTGACAGTAAATGTAATAAAATGTTTAAAAAAATATATAAGAAGTGTAAAAAAGATATTAAAGAAAAACAAAACTTCAAGAGAAAAAAAAAGGTAATTGGCCCGTACGGGGATCGAACCCGCGACCTTGGCGTTATTAGCACCACGCTCTAACCAACTGAGCTAACCGGCCACATGTTAGACTGAGGGAAGCTAGGTGTTTAAAAGGGTGACTGACCGAGCTGCTGACAGCCCTACATACTCTAGTGACTGACTGAGCTGCTGACAGCCCTACATACTCTAGTGACTGACTGAGCTGCTGACAGCCCTACATACTCTAGTGACTGACTGAGCTGCTGACAGCCCTACATACTCTAGTGACTGACCGAGCTGCTGACAGCTCTACATACCCCAGTGACTGACCAAGCTGCTGACAGCCCTACACACCCCAGTGACTGACTGAGCTGCTGACAACCCTACATACCCCAGTGACTGACTGAGCTGCTGACAGCCCTACATACTCTAGTGACTGACTGAGCTGCTGACAGCCCTACATACTCTAATGACTGACCGAGCTGCTGACAGCCCTACACACCCCAGTGACTGACCGAGCTGCTGACAGCCCTACACACCCCAGTGACTGACTGAGCTGCTGACAGCTCTACATACCCCAGTGACTGACAGAGCTGCTGACAACCCTACATACTCTAGTGACTGACTGAGCTGCTGACAACCCTACATACCCCAGTGACTGACCGAGCTGCTGACAGCCCTACACATTCTAGTGACTGACCGTGCTGCTGACAGCCCTACATACCTCAGTGACTGACCGAGCTGCTGACAGCCCTACATACCCCAGTGACTGACCGAGCTGCTGACAGCCCTACATACCCCAGTGACTGACCGAGCTGCTGACAGCCCTACACACCCCAGTCACTGACTGAGCTGCTGACAGCCCTACACACCCCAGTCACTGACTGAGCTGCTGACAGCCCTACATACCCCAGTGACTGACCGAGCTGCTGACAGCCCTACACACCCCAGTGACTGACCGAGCTGCTGACAGCCCTACACACCCCAGTGACTGACTGAGCTGCTGACAGCTCTACACACCCCAGTGGACAATTGCAAAAAATAAAACAAAAATTTTCACTTCTCCACATTCCTGCAATTCTCACACCAAACCAGTGCGGGAGAAGGGGACCTCTGACAACCAGTGCGGGAGAAGGGGACCTCGGACAGATGACTTTTATATATATTTTTTTAATTGGCCACCAGAATTGGGGTTGTCAGCTCTAAGGCCAAAACACCCCTTTTAAAAAGGACCTCTCCCCTCTTCGGACATGTCTATTTTAGTAACTATTCGTATTCCACGTGTAAGAACAATTCTCAATCAACTTTTCTCATGACTTTCCGTTGTATTGTCCCTCTGTTATTCCTACAAGAAGTTTATGAATGAATTACTGACTGTATTGGGGGGGGCGTGTCCCTGCTCGCTGATTGGATAATGCATCAGAGGGACACCCTTAAAGTGTCAACCCTGAGCACAGCATGCAAAAGGAGAGACTATATAGGGGGCCCCCACCTTGTCAGAGGGGCCCCAGGACTGTCTATGTCTCCGCTCCTTATGGTATGCTTAGCTAGAACCTCCTGGAAATTGTGCGCAGGCTGAAGTTATACCATAAATGGAAATACTCACGATTTTTTTGGGACAATCCCCAAAAATGTCAGTGTTTGTAAATAATGACATGCAAAGTGGGTATTTTAGGGGCGTTCCCGTCGTGCTACGTTTGTAAGTTACCCCTTATTCACAGGATAGGGGTTAACTAACCGATCGCTGGAAGTCCGACTGCTGGGACCCCCGCTGATCCCGAGAAGTGGGGTCCCGTTCCCCTGATCTGATGGTCCAGCATGCTCCATGGCAGCACAGGACATAGCCAAGTGCTGTACTCACGTCTACTGTAATAACTACTTGTATCCTTCATGTCATATCAATTCCGGAGCAACCATCCTCTATTATTCCCACTAGATGTTATGAATGATTTGCCGGCAGCCTGCAATGAAGGTCCAGCTGGGTGTTACCAGTTGAGGGTGTGTCCTTGCACAGTCTGACACTATCCAGTCAGCGCTGATGGTGTCAGACTGTGAAGGGACACACCCCCAACTGGAAGCACCAAGCAGGAAATATCTATTTATATTAAAAATTACGTTTTAGGGTCCATTCACACGTCCGTAGAAAGGGACCGGATCCGTTCCGCAACATTGCGGAACGAATCCGGACCCATTCATTTCACATTTTGAAATTAGTTTTCGCTTCGTTTTGGGGTATTTACCGAATTGCGTTATGGATTCCGTTACCACGGACCATAACGCAATTCCATGACGGAATGCCTTTAGAGGCATTCCGTTATTCATTCCGTCATTATAGAAGTCTATGGCCATGAAAAACGGATTCCGTCATGGAATTGCGTTATGGTCCATGGTAACGGAATCCGTAACGCAATTCGGTAAAATACCACAACACGAAGCGAAAACGAAATTCAAAATGTGAAATTCGCTCATCCCTAGTTATTACATGAGAAATGAATGTAGTCCTCTTTTTAAAAAATAAAAAATTAAATATCCCACTATGGGATAATAAAGAAATTAGTTATTATATATAGAGAGAGAGCGTTATTTATAAAGAAAAAAAAAATTGCTCCCCCCCCCCATTTTTACCTAAATATAAATAAATGTACCAAAAATTGCACCAAGCTAAAGTACAACTCTTCTTGCAAAAAAAAAAAAAGGGCAACACAAAACAAAAATAAACAATTATAATAGAAGAAAACAGAGCATAGATTGCAATGCAAAGAGGAAAATTGAAAATACTGTTTTGGTTCTCAGAGGGTTAACACCCATCTCATTGTACTAAAGCTAGTTGAGTTGCTACTTTCACCAGCGCCCGGCTAGCTCAGTCGGTAGAGCATGAGACTCTTAATCTCAGGGTCGTGGGTTCGAGCCCCACGTTGGGCGTTAAGTTTTTTTTTTTTTTTTTATTAAGTTTCCTTCTTTATTTTAATACATGTATTTTTTATTCTATACAATTCGGAATCTGCCCGATGAAATCAGCTTTCTATTCCTTTTTCCTCCCTCTTGATGTTACTTATTAAATTCTTTGCGTTCCTAATTCAGGAAACTGTTTTACTAGAATTCAGAATTACTTTTTCATATGTATTTTTATCAATGCAATAGATAAAATTCCATTCTGCTTGTTTTCACACTTACATAAAAATAAAACTAAGGGGGTCATTTATGACCAAATATATACCACTTTTTGGTGTATATTTGGCGAAGATTTTTTCGCAAAGGTGATTTGCGGCAAAATCTGAGACTTCTTCCCCTTCCAAATCACTTACACCAGTACTAAAAAAAAAGGAGCAATGGCGTGGGCGGGGAAGGGGTGGCCCGGGCGGCCCGTCTCATTTATCATTTACTACACCAGTTTTTGGCGTAGAAAATGATCTAAGGCAGCAACGGAGCCGGTGTAGATTTAAGGCTGTTGTGCATCAAGCGCCAGCGAAGGGTTACTGTTGGCGTCTAAAACGCCAGTCTTAATAAATGACCACCTGTGTGAAGTTGGCACCCCATGTTCTTAAATTTCAAAAAGAAATACACCATTCGTTTGTGCTGCGTTTGTGCCGCAAAAATGAACGTTTGCGCCGCTTTGGTTTCCGAGATATTGCGCGCTTGATTTGCTGAAACCCCGCCCACTTTCCACCCCATGTTTTTACATTTCAAAAAGAAATACACCATTCGTTTGTGCTGCGTTTGTGCCGCAAAAATGAACGCGTGTGCCGCTTTGGTTTCAGAGATATTGCGCGCTTGATTTGCTGAAACCCCGCCCACTTTTCACCCCATGATCTTAACCACTTCCCATCTGGGCCCTTTGCCCCCTTCCTGACCAGGCCAAATTTTGCAAAACGGACATATCTCACTTTATGTGGTAATAACTTTGGAACGCCTTTATTTATCCAAGTCATTCAGAGATTGTTTTCTCGTGACACATTGTACTTCATGATAGTCATAAATTTGAGTCAAAATATTTCACCTTTATTTATGAAAAAATCCCAAATTTACCCAAAAATTTAAAAAAATCGCAATTTTCTAAATTTCAATTTCTCTGCTTTTAAAACAGAAAGTGATACCTCATAAAATATTTATTATTTAACATTCCCCATATGTCTACTTTATGTTGGCATCATTTTGGAAATGTCATTTTATTTTTTTAGGACGTTAGAAGGCTTAGAAGTTTAGAAGCAATTCTTCAAATTTTTAAGAAAATTGCCAAAACCCACTTTATAAGGACCAGTTCAGGTCTGAAGTCACTTTGTGGGGCCTACATAGTGGATACCCCCATAAATGACCCCATTGTAGAAACTACACCCCTCAAGGTATTCAAAACCGATTTTACAAACTTTGTTAACCCTTTAGGCGTTCCACAAGAATTAAAGGAAAATGGAGATCAAATTTTTAAATTTCACTTTTTTGGCAGATTTTCCATTTTAATCAATTTTTTTCTCTAACACATCGATGGTTAACAGCCAAACAAAACTCAATATTTATTACCCAGATTCTGCGGTTTACAGAAACACCCCACATGTGGTCGTAAACTGCTGTATGGGCACACGGCAGGGCGCAGAAGGAAAGGAACTCCACATGGTTTTTAGATGCCATGTCCCATTTGAAGCCCCCTGATGCACCCTTACAGTAGAAACTCCCAAGAAGTGACCCCATTTTGGAAACTAGGGGATAAGGTGCCAGTTTTATTAGTACTATTTTTGGGTACATATGATTTTTTGATCATTCAATATAACACTTTATGGGGCAAGGTGACCAAAAAATTGGTTGTTTTAGCACAGTTTCTATTTATTTATTTTTACAGCGTTCACCTTAGGTGTTCAGTCAAGTGACATTTTTATAGAGCAGATTGTTACGGACGTGGCGATACCTAATATGTATACTTTTTCTCATTTATTAAAGTTTTACACAATAATAGCATTTTTGAAACCAAAAAATTATGTTTTAATGTGTCCATGTTCTGAGAGCTATAGTTTTTTTATTTTTTGAGAGATTTTCTTATGTAGGGGCTCATTTTTTGCGGGATGAGGTGACTGTTTTATTGGTACCATTTTGTGGGACATACACGTTTTTGATCACTTGGTGTTGCACCTTTTGTGATGCAAGGTGACAAAAATTGCTTGTTTTGACAGTTTTTTTTTTTTTTTTTTTACGGTGTTCACCCGAGGGGTTAGGTCATGTGATATTTTTATAGAGCTGGTTTTTACGGACGCGGCAATACCTAATATGTATACTTTTTTTTATTTGTTTCACTTTAACACAATAATAGCATTTTTGAAACCAAAAAAATGATGTTTTAGTGTCTCCATGTTCTAAGAGCTATAGTTTTTTTATTTTTTGAGAGATTTTCTTATGTAGGGGCTCATTTTTTGCGGGATGAGGTGACGGTTTTATTGGTACCATTTTGTGGGACATACGCGTTTTTGATCACTTGGTGTTGCACCTTTTGTGATGAGAGGTGACAAAAATTGCTTGTTTTGACACAGTTTTTTTTATTTATTTTTTACGGTGTTCATCTGAGGGGTTAGGTCATGTGATATTTTTATAGAGCTGGTTTTTACGGACGCGGCAATACTAAATATGTCTATTTTACTTTATTTTTTCTATTTTAATATTTTTTTTTTTATTCCTAACTTGGGAACTTTTTTTTTTTTTACATGTGAAACTTTATTTTATTTTATTTTTTCAACCCTTTATTTTTTTTATTTTTTTTTACACTTTTCGTCCCCCATAAGGTCATACAAGACCTCTGGGGGACATTTGCTTCACTTTTTCTTTTTTTTTTACACTGTTGATTTCTCCTGTAACTGGGGCTGACATAGTAGCCCCAGTTACAGGACAAATGCACCCCTATAGAGGCTGTACAGCAGCAATCCAGCGCTGTACAGCCTCAGTGCAGGGCTGACATAGTAGCCCCAGTTACAGGACAAATGCACCCCTATAGAGGCTGTACAGCAGCAATCCTGCGCTGTACAGCCTCACAGCAGGGCTGATCGAGGTCTCTGAGAGACCTCACACAGCTCCTGCACACTCCGGTCACGGCAGTCACATGACCGCCGGGCCGGAACAGGAAGCGCACAGCGCTTCCTTCTCTGCAGACACAGCGCTCGGTGAGCGCTGTGTCTGCAGCGATCGTGAAGGCAGGGACACCTGGGCACTGTCCCTGCCTTGTCTTAGGGTTGCCCTGCTGTCACTGACAGCGGGCAACCCGATCAGCAGCTGCACGATTAGCGTGCAGCTGCTATTTCTGACAGGACGTTTTAAAACGTGCTGTCAGAAATAGACGTCCACCCATAGGACGTTTATATCCTATGGGCGGACGTGAGGCGGTTAAATTTCAAAAAGGAATACACCATTCGTTTGTGCTGCAAAAATGAACGTTTGCGCCGCTTTGGTTTCCGAGATATTGCGCACTTGATTTGATGAAACCCCTCCCACTTTCCACCCCATGTTTTTAACCCTGACCCTAGACCCCCCAGGTGTGCTGCAGCTTGCCCCCCTCCCGCCCCTTCCCCACAACTTTTTTTGGGGCACAAGCATATTATTTTATTTTTTTCTTAGCGTCCGGCCACTGTTAGCGCATCGCACACCCCACCGCTGATCAACTTCGGACGGTTGATCAGC
The DNA here is from genome assembly GCF_905171765.1 of Bufo bufo. Classification (NCBI taxonomy): domain Eukaryota; kingdom Metazoa; phylum Chordata; class Amphibia; order Anura; family Bufonidae; genus Bufo; species Bufo bufo. The sequence continues at coordinate 14,287,448 of NC_053399.1, read as the reverse complement.
AAGTTTGAATTTTTTTTTTTTTTTAATTCACATTTTTGGGCTTTTTTTTATTTTTTTGTCTGTTAGGTTTAGGGTAAGTTCGCGAACACCCGTCCCCCCACACACACGAACCCCAAATAAAGTTTATCACGCACACACACACACTCCCCTATGGCCCGCCGGATGTTCTCGGCTGAGGAGGCATACTTACCAACTTACCTCCGAGTCCGAGTCCGAGAGCCCCAGTGAGGACGAGGATGACCCCACTTTCCTTTTGTCATCCGCGTCCTCCTCATCATCTAGCGATGATGATGAGCCCCCAAGGCGGCGGAGACACCGCCAGGCGGAGCAAGGGGACCGCCATGCTAGGGACCCTGTGGCCCACACTAGTACGAGAAGCTCTGGGGCTCGTACTAGTTTTCCGGCCCACCAGTTAAGTCCACCGGAGCCCCCTACCGGTGAACTTTTCTGGTGTACCCCAGAGCGTTTTGAGCCCGTGATTCCTGAGTTTGTAGGCCAATCAGGAATCCAGATTTCCACAGTGGGCTTCACTGAATACGACTACTTTAGTCTATTTTTCAGTGACCACTTTGTGAATCTGATGGTGGAGCAAACAAATCTGTACGCCCAACAGTTCATTGCTCAACACCCGGGCTCCTTTTTGGCCAGGCCCAGTGGCTGGACTCCGGTCTGTGCAGGTGAGATGAGGACGTTTTGGGGCCTCGTGCTGCATATGGGTCTAGTCAAGAAACCTAGTGTCAGGCATTACTGGAGTGGGGACGTCCTATACCAGACCCCACTTTACAGTACGGCCATGACACGTACCCGGTTTGAGGCCATCCAGAAAGGCCTGCATTATGCAGATAATGCAGCATATATCCCCCAAGGTGATCCTGCCTATGATCGCCTGTACAAAATCAGGCCGGTCATCGATCACTTTGGGGCCAATTTTGTACAGGCCTATGTACCTGGAAGGGAGGTCGCGGTTGATGAGTCTCTCATTGCTTTCAAGGGGAGACTCATTTCCCGCCAGTATGTTCCCTCTAAGCGGGGGAGGTATGGCGTGAAGCTGTACAAACTTTGTAAGAGTACCTCAGGGTACACTTACAAGTTTCGTGTGTACGAGGGGCGAGATTCCCGTATTCAACCCCCAGAATGTCCCTCCACTCTGGGTGTTAGCGGGAAACTTGTGTGGGACCTTATGCACCCACTGCTGGATAACGGTTACCACCTGTCCGTGGATAACTTTTATACTAGTATCCCCTTGTTCCAGTCTCTCGCCGCCAGATCCACGTCCACTTGTGGGAAAGTGCGGAAAAATCAACCCGGCATCCCTACCCACCCCCTCCAGGTGCTTATCCATAGGGGTGGTCCAGGTACTTTCCAGGTGTGGTCCCCCATACTGGAAAGAAGGGACGGACCCAAAAAAGGTGCAGAGTGTGTCACAGGAGGGGGATACGGAAGGACACCACTACTCAGTGTGACACTTGCCCCGATCATCCGGGCCTCTGCATTATTGGTTGCTTCAGGGAGTATCACACTTCCATGGAGTACTAAATTTATGTTCCCCTTCCCCAATTTAGCCACTGACAATCGGATAAAAAACTTTGGTTCTCAGACTTGAGATACTAAAACGATTTAGGTATCGCCGCATCTGTAAGAATCTGCTCTATAAAAATACCCCATGACCTAACCCCTCAGATGAACATGGTCAAAAAATAAAATAAAAACGGTGCAACGGTGATGTAAGGTGACAAAAAAAACTTTTTTTACACCGTTTGTTTTTTTTTTTCTGACCGTGTTCATCTGAGGGGTTAGGTCATGGGGTATTTTTATAGAGCAGATTCTTACAGACGCGGCGATACCTAATATGTCTACTTTTTTTTAATTTAGTTTAGTTTTACGAAATATTTTATAAAAAATATTTTTTTCGTTTTAGTGTTTCAAGTCTGAGAACCAAAGTTTTTTATCCGATTGTCAGTGGCTAAATTGGGGAAGGGGAACATAAATTTAGTACTCCATGGAAGTGTGGTACTCCCTGAAGCAACCAATAATGCAGAGGCCCGGATGATCGGGGCACGTGTCACATTGAGTAGTGGTGTCCTTCCGTATCCCCCTCCTGCGACACACTCTGCACTTTTTTTGGGGGTCCGTCCCTTCTTTCCAGTATGGGGGACCACACCTGGAAAGTGTTGGCCAGGGACGATCCGGGAGCCTCCAGTTCCCGAGGTACTCCGGCCTGCTCTTTCCCGGTCAGAAAAGATCAGGTCCTTGAGGACTGCCTCATAGAACTGGAGGAATGTCCCTGTGTTGCCAGCGTTCCGGGACAGCACAAAAGAGTTGTACATGGCAACCTGCACCAAGCAGACCGCAAGTTTTTTGTACCATGCCCGGGTTTTGCGCATGGCATTATATGGCTTGAGGACTTGATCAGAGAGATCAACTCCTCCCATATACCGATTGTAGTCAACGATACAATCGGGCTTGAGGACCGTTGCCGCGGTACCTCGCACAGGGACAGGGGTGGTGCCGTTACCGTGAATTGTGGACAGTACAAGGACATCCCTCTTGTCCTTATATCTGACCAGCAACAGGTTTCCACTGGTAAGTGCACGGGTCGCACCCCTGGGGATAGGTACCTGGAGGGGGTGGGTAGGGAGGCTGCATTGATTTTTCCGCACGGTCCCACAAGCGGACGTGGATCTGGCGGCGAGAGACTGGAACAAGGGGATACTAGTATAAAAGTTATCCACGTACAGGTGGTAACCCTTATCTAGCAGTGGGTGCATAAGGTCCCACACAAGTTTCCCGCTAACACCCAGAGTGGAGGGACATTCTGGGGGTTGAATACAGGAATCTCGCCCCTCGTACACACGAAACTTGAAAGTGTACCCTGAGGTACTCTCACAAAGTTTGTACAGCTTCACGCCATACCTCCCCCGCTTAGAGGGAACATACTGGCGGGAAATGAGTCTCCCCTTGAAAGCAATGAGAGACTCATCAACCGCGACCTCCCTTCCAGGTACATAGGCCTGTACAAATTTGGCCCCAAAGTGATCGATGACCGGCCTGATTTTGTACAGGCGGTCATAGGCAGGATCACCTTGGGGGGGGATATGCTGCATTATCTGCATAATGCAGGCATTTCCAAATGGCCTCAAAACAGGAGCGTGTCATGGCCGTACTGTAAAGTGGGGTCTGGTAGAGGACGTCCCCACTCCAGTAATGCCTGACACTAGGTTTCTTGACTAGACCCATATGCAGCACGAGGCCCCAAAACGTCCTCATCTTGGCTGCACAGACCGGAGTCCAGCCACTGGGCCTAGCCAAAAAGGAGCCCGGGTGTTGAGCAATGAACTGTTGGGCGTACAGATTTGTTTGCTCCACCATCAGATTCACAAAGTGGTCACTGAAAAATAGACTAAAGTAGTCGTATTCAGTGAAGCCCACTGTGGAAATCTGGATTCCTGATTGGCCTACAAACTCAGGAATCACGGGCTCAAAACGCTCTGGGGTACACCAGACAAGTTCACCGGCAGGGGGCTCCGGTGGACTTAACTGGTGGGCCGGAAAACTAGTACGAGCCCCAGAGCTTCTCGTACTAGTGTGGGCCACAGGGTCCCTGGCATGGCGGTGTCTCAGCCGCCTTGGGGGCTCATCATCATCGCTAGATGATGAGGAGGACGCGGATGACAAAAGGAAAGTGGGGTCATCCTCGTCCTCACTGGGGTTCTCGGACTCGGAGGCAAGCTGGGCGTATGCCTCCTCAGCCGAGAACATCCGGCGGGCCATAGGGGAGTGTGTGTGTGTGCGTGATAAAATTTATTTGGTGTGCGTGTGTGTGGGGGTACGGGTGTTCGCGAACTTACCCTAAACCCAACAGACAAAAAAATAAAAATAAGCCAAAAAATGTGAAATATATATTTTTTTTATTCAAACTTGCAGATCAACCGTCCGAAGTTGATCAGCGGTGGGGTGTGCGACGCTAAGAATCCTGGCCACAGTCAGCGTACGCAGAAAAAAATAAAATTATATGCTTGTGCCCCAAAAAAATATGTGGGGGCGGGCAGGAGGGGACAAGCTGCAGCACACCTGGGGGGTCTAGGGTCAGGGTTAAAAACATGGGGTGGAAAATGAGCGGGGTTTCAGCAAATCAAGTGCGCAATATCTCGGAAACCAAATCAGCACAAACGTTCATTTTTGCAGCACAAACCAGCACAAACGAATGGTGTATTTATTTTTGAAATTTAAGAACATGGGGTGCCAACTTCACACAGGTAGAATACACCTCCATGACTACGCACACACAGCCTCCTTACTGCTCGCCATTCCGCTCACCCCCTCACAAACTGCCCTCTACCCTGTACAGGATCCGGCCCTGGGGCGCTCCTCTCCGCCCGGACAGGATCCGGCCCTGGGGCGCTCCTCTCCGCCCGGACAGGATCCGGCCCTGGGGCGCTCCTCTCCGCCCGGACAGGATCCGGCCCTGGGGCGCTCCTCTCCGCCCGGACAGGATCCGGCCCTGGGGCGCTCCTCTCCGCCCGGACAGGAGCCCGTACAGGATCCGGCCCTGGAGCGCTCCTCTCCGCCCATACAGTATCCAGCCCTGGAGCGCTCCTCTCCGCCCGTACAGGAGCCGGCCCTGGAGCGCTCCTCTCCGCCCGTACAGGAGCCGGCCCTGGAGCGCTCCTCTCCGCCCGTACAGGAGCCGGCCCTGGAGCGCTCCTCTCCGCCCGTACAGGAGCCGGCCCTGGAGCGCTCCTCTCCGCCCGTACAGGAGCCGGCCCTGGAGCGCTCGTCTCCCCTGGCTTTAGTGACTGGACACCCCTCTTGTGCCATTAAGCTACTAGGAATAAGATTTATGGGGTGCAAAACCACAAACATGTCACCACAGCCACATAAGTAGAAAATTTAAGATGAGGCATTAAACTCCAAACCACCACATGAAGCCCAAACCTAGGAGCCACATTCCGGACATACATGCCGTACAATTCCCTGTAACTGCCTTGAGCTAATTCAGAGCAACATTCCCTACTCCAGACGGTGTAGTTCCTATACCCCGTAAACATACTACAACTGACGGCCCCTGACTTTACAGACTACACTGAAAAGTCCTAGGACCACTCCTCATGCCACCCAACTAGCAGACAGCAGGACAAGTACTTCTGCATGGGTCACATATACCCACACATACCCCACATTGCCAGAGACACTCGTCATGTCACCCCTCTCCCACAGACAGCAGCACGAGGACCCCTTGTTTGATCTGCATGGGTCCCACACACCACATGCCCCCTCCTCACAGATCTACAGCCCATAAAGCCTTCCCCCCCAGATCTGTACCCTCCTGTCCCCAAGATACACCACATGCCCCCCTCACAGATTTACACCCCATAAAGCCCCCCCAGATCTGCCCCCTCATGTCTCCAGAATACACCCAGAAGTATGGGTAATGAGTGTTCCCCCTGCCCCCTCATGTACGCGCTCCCATGAGCACACAGCACACAGCACACAGCACACAGCACACAGCACACAGCACACAGCACACAGCACACAGCACACAGCACACAGCACACAGCACATCCTCCTCCACAAGCTCTTGCAGTCCGGGTTTCTAAGCACTTCCCACACTTGCTCATGTGACCATGAAGGAGCATGTGACCAGTGACGTCACAGACCTCCTTCTAACAACTCCACTCTAGCATCTACCGTGGTGTCAAGGGTGCGGAGCAGGGGCGGTTGCCTAGGAGACGGCAGTACAACATGGCGCCCTGACGGAGAGTCAGTGAACTGCTCCTGGAGTGCGTGAGAGCGGAGGGGGGAGAGATGCCGGTGCCGGCGGCGAGTGCTGTGTGAGAGGCTCCTCCGGGCGACGGCAGCACCATGAACAGTAAGTGACACCGGGGGGCGCCGCCGCCGCCATTACTGCCGCCTGGTAAATGCCTGCTGTATTATATTATTAGTAATATCCATAGCGACCTATTCATGTCCTATGACAGGGTCACATGACCATGGACGTGACGTCACTATGGACATAATTTCGAGCAGCAGGGTTATCAGAGTTAACCCCTTCTACCCAGGTCAATTTTCCTTTTTTTGCATTTCCATTTTTTATTTATCTTTTTACTCCCCGCCTTCCAAATAAAAACTTTGGAAAAAAAATAAAAAAAAATTCGCCACCATATTCCCACCTCTGTGACATTTTTTATAGTTACATCTACGGAGCTGTGTGAGGGCTAAATTTTTGTGGGGCGATTTGTAGGTTTTATTTATACCATTTTGGAGTGTGTTTGATATTTATTTTTTTTACTTTTTTATTAGATTTTTTTTTTTTTGGGGGGGGGGGGGGGGGAATTGGCCATTTAGATTTTTTTTCCATTACGGCGATCACCATATGGGATAATTATGTTTATTTTAATAGTTCAGACGTTTTGGGTTTGAGCGGTGCCTATGATGATTATTTTTTAATATTTTATTTATTTATTTTTTATACATCTATATCTTTAAAAAGTTTTTTTTTTCCTTTTATTTTTTTATCCACACTCCCCCTACCCCCAGGGGATCTGAACGTGTGATCCGCTGATGGCTTCTGCCATTGCAATGTAGTGCTGATTGGTTATGTGCTTATGGAGCTCTGCCACCTGCAGGCCTCCATAAGAACTACAACTCCAGTAGCAGGGGTTCCCTCATAGAGACTCAGGCTATTGCAGACAACAAATGGCTTCCTTGATCACCACGCGAGGAAGCGCAGCTTCTTACCGGCATCCTTTGTGGCCAATGAGGATGCCGGTAATTGGTTTCCATACGCAGGGTTAGGCCTCATGCACACGGCCGTCGTGGAATTCGCGGTCCCCAATGCACAGGCAACGACCCATTCAAGACCCATTCAACTTGAATGGGTCTGCGGTGTGGAGGCATGGGCCGAAACACCATGGAAGCACTCCGTAGTGCTTCCGGGGGGTTCCGTGCCTCCATTAAAGTGAATGGGTCCGCATCCGTGATGCGGGGAGCACGTTGCCGGTACCCGCATATTGCGGAACCCGCTGTTTGCAGGCCGCAATACCGCCACGGCCGTGTGCATGAGACCTTAGGCCAACATAAAAAATGAGCAGTTTTGTACAAATCATGGGTCTAAAAGACCCACAAGGGTTCAGAATAAAAAAATAAAAATAAATAGATTTTGTAGGCTCAAATACGAGCTTCGAAATCGTAAAAAAAAACTGTTAAAATTATATAAAAAATTTAAATATATAAGGCCCCTTTCACACGAGCGAGTTTTCCTCGCGGGTGCAATGCGTGACGTGAACGCATAGCACCTGCACTGAATCCTGACCCGTTCATTTCAATGGGTCTGTGTACATGAGCGTTGTTTTTCACGCATCAGTTCTGCGTTGCGGAAAAATCGCAGCATGTTCTATATTCTGCGTTTTTCACGCAGCCCTGGCCCCATAGAAGTGAATGGGGCTGCGTGAAAAATGCATTGCAAGCAAGTGCGGGTGCGATGCGTTTTTCACTGATGGTTGCTAAGAGATGTTGTTTGTAAACCTTCAGTTTTTTATCACGTGCGGGAAAAACGCATTAAAACGCATTGCACCTGCGCTGAAAAAACTGAACAACTGAACGCAATCGCAGACAAAACTGACTGAACTTGCTTACAAAATTGTGCGAATTTCACTGAGCGCATCCGGACCTAATCCGTCACGCTCGTGTGAAAGGGGCCTTACAGTTTAAATCACCCACCTTTCCGTAGAATAAAAAAATAAATGCATTAATAACAAAAAATATAAATATTATGGGCATCACCACATCCGAAAAAACGCCCGTACTATTAAAATATAAAAATATTTTTCCAATACGGCGAATGGCGTAACGGAAAAAAGGGTCAAATGGCCAATTTTAATTTTTTTTTTTAAATCTTCTCTTATCCAAAAAAATGTAATAAAATGTGATCAAAAAGTCACCCACACTCCAAAATGGTATCAATACAAACTACAGATTGTTCCGCAAAAAATGATTTTTTTTTATGTTTACATTTATTTTTACACTATTTAGACATAAAATAAACTATACATATGTGGTATCATAGTAATCATCCTGACCCAGAGAATGAAGGGCATGGATCAGTTTTGCCGCAAAGGGAATGCCATGGTAACAAAACCGTAAAACTGTTGAGGAATTGCGGTTTTTATTTTCCAATTCCACCCCTATTTGGATTTTTTAATTTTTTTTTCCGCTTCCCACTACATTTTATGCCATATTAAATGGTGACATTAGTAAGTACAACTTGTCCTGCAAAAAAATAAGCCCTCATACAGCTATGTGAATGGAAAAATAAAAAAGTTATGGCTGCGGGAAGAAAAATGAAAACGCAAAAACAAAAAACCTCCGGTATCCTAAGGGTTAAGGTGCTACAACACTATACCACGCAGACAGATGTACTTGTAGTGGTGTTTTAAGACTGTGTCTTGATGTTGTTGTTTTTTTATTTTTTTTATTTTTTTATTGCAAAAATAAGTTTTCCCACAGACTTCTCTTTAGAAAAAATGTAACTAAAAAGTTGTGTGATAAAAAAAAATGGCACCTTAAAAAGAAAAGCTTGTAAAAAAAAAAAAATATTATATATTATGAATTTCATACCATAAAAACACTGCATAGTGCGGCCAGGAGCGCAGTGTTTACAAGGCATCTTTTAATTAAATAATTTGCTTAAAAGAAGTATAAAACGTAGCATTGAAACCGCCCTTAAGATGTGACGAGTGGCAAAATCGGACATGAGCCGCTGTGATCTATTTGGCGCATATTTAGACGTCTGAAGTTTACGCAGTGTTGTAAGTTTTTATGATTTTTTTTTTTTCTTTGTATTAATTTTATTTATTTTTATTTAATTATTTATATATATAAATATATAAATTTTTATTTATTTAGTTAATATATATATTTATTTATTTATGTTTGTATTTATTTAGTTCACTAAGTCATTATTTATATTTGTTTGTTTTTATCCCAGAATATAAAACAATCCAGAAAATAGGGGAAGGGACGTTTTCAGAAGTGGTGAAGGCGCAGAGTTTAAAAGATGGCCACCACTACGCGTGTAAGAAGATGAAGCAGCTGTATAAAAGGTGCGCGTCAGGGCACGGTCATACCTTACTAGATATTACATCCTCCTATACGTGAGAGGGGCCAGATTATCAAATGCTCTGAACTATCAGACATAGAGAAGGACACAGAGAAATGGATAGGTGACACATTTTAGTTTGGTGGGGATCCGGGGGATAGGACCCCTGTCATGATCACCCTGGACCCAAATTGATATCGATATTTGCAACAACCCCCATGATTGAACAGGGGACCCCCCCCTCCATTCCACCGGTCTCATGACCACAGCAAGAAGTCTGAATGGAGCAGTGGTCAGTCATGTGCAATGCCAATCCATATCTTTGGGAGCGACAGAAACTGTGAGCTTGGGGAGGGTCTAACATTTAACACTCATCCAGTGGAATATTTTTTTACCGGAATACCCTATAGTGTATGCATGGGCGGACTGGCCATAGATCCTACAGGGAAACTCTCTGGTGGGGTGATGTCCCGAGGGCCGCCCAAAGCCTCCTTTTGGCCGCCAGCCCAATACATAAAGATCTGATGCTCTCAGCATTAATTAATATAGAAGCATCAGGTGCTTATATCCCCCTTGGCCCACAGTCGCAGGTGCCCCCCTGAGTTCAACTGTATAGCTGTTCTCAGGCTGATGATGATACTATTTCATACTGGTGCGCAGGCGGGAGTATTTATTCCTGCACTGTGATATTCTGTTCTGCTGGGGCAGTATATTGTGCTGCACTATGGTATCTGGTTCTGCGGGGCAGTATATTGTGCTGCACTATGGTATCTGGTTCTGCGGGGCAGTATATTGTGCTGTACTATGGTATCTGGTTCTGCGGGGCAGTATATTGTGCTGTACTATGGTATCTGGTTCTGCGGGGCAGTATATTGTGCTGCACTATGGCATTTGGTTCTGCGGGGCAGTATATTGTGCTGCACTGTGGTATCTGGTTCTGCGGGGCAGTATATTGTGCTGCACTGTGGCATTTGGTTCTGCTGGGGCGGTATATTGTGCTGCACTGTGGTATTTGGTTCTGCTGGGGCAGTATATTGTGCTGCACTGTGGTATCTGGTTCTGCTGGGGCAGTATATTGTGCTGTACTATGGTATCTGGTTCTGCAGGCGGTATATTGTGCTGCCCTGTGGTATCTGGTTCTGCTGGGGCAGTATATTGTGCTGCACTGTGGTATCTGGTTCTGCAGGCGGTATATTGTGCTGCCCTGTGGTATCTGGTTCTGCTGGGGCAGTATATTGTGCTGCACTATGGTATCTGGTTCTGCGGGGCAGTATATTGTGCTGCACTGTGGTATTTGGTTCTGCGGGGCAGTATATTGTGCTGCACTATGGTATCTGGTTCTGCTGGGGCAGTATATTGTGCTGCACTATGGTATCTGGTTCTGCGGGGCAGTATATTGTGCTGCACTGTGGTATCTGGTTCTGCTGGGGCAGTATATTGTGCTGCACTATGGTATCTGGTTCTGCTGGGGCAGTATATTGTGCTGCACTGTGGTATTTGGTTCTGCTGGGGCAGTATATTGTGCTGCACTGTGGTATTTGGTTCTGCTGGGGCAGTATATTGTGCTGCACTGTGGTATTTGGTTCTGCTGGGGCGGTATATTGTGCTGCACTGTGGTATTTGGTTCTGCTGGGGCAGTATATTGTGCTGCACTGTGGTATCTGGTTCTGCGGGGCAGTATATTGTGCTGCACTGTGGTATTTGGTTCTGCTGGGGCGGTATATTGTGCTGCACTGTGGTATTTGGTTCTGCGGGGCGGTATATTGTGCTGCACTGTGGTATTTGGTTCTGCTGGGGCGGTATATTGTGCTGCACTATGGTATTTGGCTCTGCTGGGGCAGTATATTGTGCTGCACTGTGGTATTTGGTTCTGCTGGGGCAGTATATTGTGCTGCACTGTGGTATCTGGTTCTGCGGGGCAGTATATTGTGCTGCACTGTGGTATTTGGTTCTGCTGGGGCGGTATATTGTGCTGCACTGTGGTATTTGGTTCTGCGGGGCGGTATATTGTGCTGCACTGTGGTATTTGGTTCTGCTGGGGCGGTATATTGTGCTGCACTGTGGTATCTGGTTCTGCGGGGCAGTATATTGTGCTGCACTGTGGTATCTGGTTCTGCGGGGCAGTATATTGTGCTGCACTGTGGTATCTGGTTCTGCGGGGCAGTATATTGTGCTGCACTATGGTATCTGGTTCTGCGGGGCAGTATATTGTGCTGCACTGTGGTATTTGGTTCTGCGGGGCAGTATATTGTGCTGCACTGTGGTATCTGGTTCTGCTGGGGCAGTATATTGTGCTGCACTGTGGTATCTGGTTCTGCGGGGCAGTATATTGTGCTGCACTGTGGTATCTGGTTCTGCTGGGGCAGTATTTTATTCTGCAGTAATGGTATTGCTGGACCCGCCTACAACATTAGGTTTTTTTCCAGGGCCACTTTAAGTTCTCAATCCGCCCTGAGTGTATTGCTTAGATGGCTGCCTTCAGGAGCACCCAGGGACCCGCCACCATCACATGCCTCTCTTAGTCCTCTTACGTGGCAGAGGGGCCACCGCATCCCCTAGAGCTGGGACATTAAAAGTTCTTTTTGTCCAGAATGAAGCAACAGTTCACTAAGTGAAAGGATATCATTACACTTCACCAAGAAGCTAATGAAAACTTATTTTCTGCAATATTCCGGGACATTATAAAGTTGTCAGTCCGTCAGAGCAAAACGACAATGTCGTCGCATTCCAAGGAAATGCCATTGACCATAATTCTTGTAGATTATAATCCTCTCTGATCCTCAGTGTGTGCTGGCGGATTGCCAGACAAAGCCACACAATGCAAGCATTACAGATCCCCTGTAAACACTCGTGTTCTCCACTGTCATGTGCCATACCTTACTCTGGCCAGCAGGTGGCAGCATTTACAGTACAGGATCATAGACCAGTGACTAGTCGACGGGTGTGATTTTACGTACACCTGCCGCGTCCTCTGCACCTGTGACCATGACAGATAGCGAGCAGGTGACAACCTCATAACCTGCGTACATGCATATTAATCATTTGTATCGAAGATGTGCATCTCCATCGGTTTAGATCACTTGCATGACACAACCCCAGCTTTAGGACTTGTGCACAAGGCCATGTTACAGATCAGTATTGTGCGGGTGTGATAAGGCTACTTTCACACTAGCGTTTCTATTTTCCGGTATTGAGATCCGTCATAGGGTCTCAATACCTAAAAAAACAAAACAAAAAAAAAAACGCTTCCATTTTGTCCCCATTCATTGTCAATGGGGACAAAATGGAACTGAACGGAATGCTCCAAAATACATTCTGTTCCGTTTAGTTCCGTTCTCACACCGGAGAGCAAACTACAGCATGCCGCGTTTTTTTTTTTCCGTCATGGGATGTGGAGCAAGACGGATCCATCATGACCCCCAATGCAAGTCAATGGGGACGAATCTGTTTTCTCTGACACAATAGAAAACTGATTCGTCCCCCATTGCCTTGATGGAGTTAATGACGGATCCGTCTTGGCTATGTTAAAGATAATACAACCGGATCCGTTCATAACGGATGCAGACGGTTGTATTATCAGTAACGGAAGCGTTTTTGCGGAACCCTGCCGGATCCAGCAAAAACGCCAGTGTGAAAGTAGCCTAACACGGCACTATAGACCAACAGACAACTTTGCCAATCCTTCTGTTATTTTATGAGTTCAATGTTCTCTTCTCTATTCACATCCAAAGCAAAATTCAGAATTCTGTGGATATCAGAGAGCAGTGCATTGTCGGGGGTCATTACAAAGCGAGAGCTTATATGCCTGACAGTGGGGATAAGCGTGTTTTCTGTTTCCAGGGGGCAACCAACTGGAGGGGTGCAGTAGATCCGATTTATATGATCTATACCAAAAGTCCTAGACCACATCTTGCCCCCTGTGCTAGTTGGCGAGCCGTACGATGTGCTTGTTGTGCTCTAATCCGGGATCTTCATCTTTAGCATTGACCAGGTAAACAACGTGAGAGAGATTCAGGCGCTGCGAAGACTCAGCCCGCACCCCAATATCCTCGCACTGCATGAAGTGCTCTAGTAAGTATCCTCCTCCTGCTCTAACTAGTACTTATACGTGTGTGTATATAGATATATATACTATTAGTGTTGAGCGAGGCAAGCTTCGGAGATCCGTCTCCATACAACATTCAAATGTATGGGATGATCACAGATCCAAAGTCGCTTCGGGATCACAGATCCCCAAGCGACTTTGGATCTGCGATCCCCAAGCGACTTTGGATCTGTGATCCGAAGCTCGCCTCGCTCAACACTATCTACTATGTATAGTGCTACAGTTTGTTACAATGGGGCACATTGATCAAGCTCGCCTGTTTTTGGCCATAAGATTAGCCCGGCGTATTTCATTCATCTGTCTTTCTTTTGCCGAGTATTTATTAAAAGTCGCCCAGCCGTCGACGGTATATTAAAAAACAAAGTCCTCTCACCGTTGATGATCTTTTCAAATCTTGCAGTGACCGAAAATCGGGATGCCTCGCCCTGATCTGCGAGCTGATGGATATGAACATCTATGAGTTGATTAGACGTAAGTGTATGACCTGGGACTTGGAGCCTCTTATAATTTGTGCCATCTTCCCAGATCTTTCGAGAAGAACGGCATATGGACTCCGTAGAAGAGGCCCAGAGCGGCTTCCACTCTCATGAACTCAATGTGATTGTTTGAATGGGCGCCCTGTAATAATACACTTTCCCTGCAGTGGGCGCTGTACTGAGCGTCCCTCCGGCGATCTCCGCTTTATTATGAGAAGCGGGCATCCAGGCGTCTGTATTCTTCATTCATTCTCAGCACCTGTCGTATTGCTGACAGCATTACGGGTGATGTGATAGAAAGGTGTCAGGACACACAGGGCACGGGGCTGCATAGTCACAGACCTCTCCGAGTGCCCACGCTGACTCCTGTCCATTGCCAGAGGCGCCCACAATGGGCATGTGTGCATCAGAACTGGAGGCGGCCTGGTCTAACAAATTGCATTTTCTATGACATCATGTGGACGGCCGGGCGCGTGTCCTATACTTGAGGACTTAAAGGGGTTGTTCAAGTAACAGGACAACACAGGGGATCGCCTGCAATAAAGCAGTGATCGTTACTTACCTGGCAGATCCCACGCTGTCGCTCCGGTTCTCCCAGCTGGGATCTCTTTACCCAGCTGCAGCGGTGATGTCATGCTGACCACACATGACTGCTGCAGCCACAGCGGTGCACTGGAGAGGTCAGTGATTGGCTGCAGCGGTCACATGCTGTCAACATGACATCACCGCTGCAGCTGGGTAAGCAGATCCCGGCCAAGAGAACAGCGCGGGGTCTGCCAGGTAAGTAATGATCACTACTTTATTGCAAGTGGATCCCTGTGTTGTTGGAAACCACTTTAAAGGATCTGTTGTCTGACGTCTTGTTGCCAGATACCACAGGAGTCCTTCAGAGGGCTGGTGGAGTCCAGCACAGCAGGACCTACCCATTACCAGACAGGTGCTAGTAATGGCTGAGGTCGGTTTAATCCATGACCCATTCCTTCAATTAAAGTGACACCCCTGACCCCCTATGTCTGGGTGCAGTCTCTTTCTCTCTCGTGCTCTTGATTTCTCCTCTTCTTTTTTTTTTTTTTTTTTTTTTTTTCTCTTTTTTTTTTTTTTTTTTTCTTCTTTTTTTTTTTCTCCTCTTTTTTTTCTCCTCTTGATTTCTCCTATCCCTTAGTTTATCAAATAGGAAGAACCTGTCTGACACCTATCATATGAGCTCTCAGAGGAGCTGTCTAAAGGAACTGTCTCAAGATTTAAACTTACACCCTGTCAACAGATTAGGGGATAAGTAACATAGTTTATAAGGCTGAAAAAAGCCCTCTGTCCGTCCAGTTCGGCCTGTCATCCTGCAAGTTGATCCAGAGGAAGGCAAAAAAAAAAAACTGTGAGGTAGAAGCCAATTTCCCCCACTTAGGCTCCATTCACACATCCGCAATTCCGTTCTGCATTTTGTGGAACGGAATTGTGGACCCATTCATTTCTATGGGGCCGCACAATGTGCGGCCCCGATCCGGAAATGCGGACCCGCACTTCTGGGTCCGCATTTCCTTTCCCGAAAAAAAATAGAACATGCCCTATTCTGGTCCGCAATTGCGGACAAGAATAGGCATATTCTATTGGTACCGGCGATGTGCGGTCCGCAAAACACACACAGATGTGTGAATGGACCCTTAAGGGGAAAAAAAATTATTCCCGACTCCAATCAGGCATCAGAATAACTCCCTGGATCAACGACCCCTCTCTAGTAGCCATAGCCTGTAATATTATTACGCTCCAGAAACACATCCAGGCCCCTCTTGAATTCCTTTATTGTACTCCCCATCACCACCTCCTCAGGCAGAGAGCTCCATAGTCTCACTGCTCTTACCGCAAAGAATCCTCTTCTATGTTTGTGTACAAACCTTCTTTCCTCCAGATGCAGAGGATGTCCCCTCGTCACAGTCCTGGGGATAAATAGATGATGGGATAGATCTCTGTACTGACCCCTGATATATTTATACATAGTAATTAGATCTCCCCTCAGTCGTCTTTTTTCTAAAGTGAATAACCCTAATTTTGATAATCTTTCAGGGTACTGTAGTTGCCCCATTTCAGTTATTACTTTAGTTGCCCTCCTCTGGACCCTCTCCAGCTCTGCTATGTCTGCCTTGTTCCCAGGAGCCCAGAACTGTACACAGTCCTCCATGTGTGGTCTGACCAGTGATGTGTAAAGTGGTAGGACTATGTTCTCATCACGGGCATCTATGCCCCTTCTGATGCAACCCATTATCTTATTGGCCTTGGCAGCAGCTGCCTGACACTGGTTTCTACAGCTTAGTTTGCTGTTTATTAAAATTCCTAGATCCTTTTCCGTGTCAGTGTTATCCAGTGTTTTACCATTTAGTATGTACGGGTGACTTGCATTATTCCTTCCCATGTGCATAACCTTACATTTGTCAGTGTTAAACCTCATCTGCCACTTATCTGCCCAAACCTGCAATCTATCCAGATCCCTCTGTAGTAGTATACTGTCCTCTGTAGTATATATACAGTATACTGTCCTCTGTAGTAGTATACTGTCCTCTGTAGTATATATACAGTATACTGTCCTCTGTAGTATATATACAGTATACTGTCCTCTGTAGTATATATATACACAGTGTACTGTCCTCTGTAGTATATATACAGTATACTGTCCTCTGTAGTATATATATACACAGTACACTGTCCTCTGTAGTATATATACAGTATACTGTCCTCTGTAGTAGTATACTGTCCTCTGTAGTATATATACAGTATACTGTCCTCTGTAGTATATATATACACAGTACACTGTCCTCTGTAGTATATATACAGTATACTGTCCTCTGTAGTAGTATACTGTCCTCTGTAGTATATATACAGTATACTGTCCTCTGTAGTATATATATACACAGTACACTGTCCTCTGTAGTATATATACAGTATACTGTCCTCTGTAGTATATATATACAGTATACTGTCCTCTGTAGTATATATACAGTATACTGTCCTCTGTAGTATATATATATACAGTACACTGTCCTCTGTAGTATATATACAGTATACTGTCCTCTGTAGTATATATATACACAGTACACTGTCCTCTGTAGTATATACACAGTGTACTGTCCTCTGTAGTATATATATACAGTACACTGTCCTCTGTAGTATATATACAGTATACTGTCCTCTGTAGTATATATATACAGTATACTGTCCTCTGTAGTATATATATACAGTATACTGTCCTCTGTAGTATATACACAGTATACTGTCCTCTTCCGTGTTAATTACTTTACACAGTTTAGTGTCATCTGCGAAAATTGATATTTTACTGTGCAAGCCTTCTACAAGATCATTAATAAATATATTGAAGAGAATAGGGCCCAATACTGACCCCTGAGGTACTCCACTAGTGACAGTGACCCAATCTGAGTATGTACCGTTAATAACCACCCTCTTTTCGTACTCTGGATAGGTCACCCGTATTTGATCGGTGGGGGTCCGACACCCGGGACCTCTGCCGATCAGCTATTTGAGGAGGTGCTCGCAGTAGAACCGCAGCCTTTTCCAGTTTTCCCTAGGCCATGTGACATCACAGCGCTCAACTATCTCCGGAATTTCCATAGAAATGAATGGAGCGACCGCGCACATGACTGACTGGCCTCTCTACTCATTTCAGGGGGTACGGGGCCCCCATTTTTGGGATCGGTGGTGGTCCCAGCGGTAAAACACCCACCAATCTAATAGTTATACCTGACCTGTGGATGGGTAATAACTTGTAACAACCGGAATACCCCTTTAAAGGACTGGCCTATTTTGGTCCATAGGGACCTATCAGTTTTGTTAATTTTTTTTTCATCATCACACCCGGCCGCCACACTGGCAAGGACGGTGTAAAAAATAACGTCGCATGGTCGTTGAAAAGTCGCAAAAAGCGGGCTTGTGACTTTTTCACGTCAAACAGCCATTATTAAATGACCCCCTAAGTGATTACTTCTCCCTGCAGCGCCCCCACAGGAGATATGAAGTATTGCACAATTAGTGGGTGGTCTGTGCAATGCGTGGACGTGTCCTCTCGTCTTCGGAGCTGCGCTCCTGCATTGCTAATAGTCGATGGTCCTGAATGGCAGACTGAATGTTCTAGCACAAGCAGCGGTTTTGTTTCTGTGTGTTGTGAATACGAACGGCAGGAGGAATGTACAATGAAACAGCCCTGTGCACAGATTTACTGTGTGAATCTCGGCCGCTTTGATGCTGAGGTCTCGGAAAATCCCGATCTGAACTATAGATGGCTGCAAGGAACGTGAATTCTCGTCGGCCTTACAGTCTGAATGAGGTTTGTTTGCTGCTTCCTTTTGTAGGTTTACCAGGTGCATAGCTGGGGGGCTGCTGAGGAGTGCGCCCTCAGTGCCAGGGGGCTCCCAGCAAGCCGCTTTGCCTTGGCCCGGGTGCAGATCTAGGGTGTTGTACTGAACCTGTGCCCCGGATAAGGGAAAGCCTATGGAAAGCCCGGGGTTCACTCTTTAGTAATCGCACAAATCAACGTTTTCTTCCTCTTTTTTTTCCCCCCCCCCCTCCTTCTACAGTGAAATTCCTGTAATCTGACATCCGATAATCCAGGGGGATTAGGAAAGAAAAGAGAAGGTTTTATACATTTCTCCCTCAAGGTTCTCTAAGCTGAGAAGCAAGTACTATGTACTTTACAATGGACATCTGATGGTCAGCCATTGATGCTGGACTAAAGGGGTCTGGTTACACAGGGGGATGCGGATGGACCCTCACCTATCAGAAATGAGGGATAACACGATGCTAAGGAGTCGCGTGACCAACACCCTGGTTAGCCCTATACAGTTAGTCAGTCGATATATTACATTTCTCTATACTTTATGCTGAAGGGGAGCGCTCTTTTTGTGTACTGTCAAAGCTGTGCTGTCTGATCCGATGACTGATGCACCTGCACCCCCTCCTCTCTGCTGTGCGCTCTGATCACTGATGCACTTGCATCCCCCTCCTCTCTGCTGTGCGCACTGATCACTGATGCACCTGCATCCCCCTCCTCTCTATGTGCACTGATGCAGCTGTACCCCCCCCCTCTGCTGTGCACTGATGCACCTGCATCCCCCTCCTCTCTGCAGTGCGCACTGATCACTGATGCACCTGCATCCCCCTCCTCTCTGCTGTGTGCTCTGATCACTGATGCACTTGCATCCCCCTCCTCTCTGCTGTGCGCACTGATCACTGATGCACCTGCATCCCCCTCCTTTCTGCTGTGCGCACTGATCACTGATGCACCTGCATCCCCCTCCTCTCTGCTGTGCGCACTGATCACTGATGCACCTGCATCCCCCTCCTCTCTGCTGTGCGCTCTGATCACTGATGCACCTGCATCCCCCTCCTTTCTGCTGTGCGCACTGATCACTGATGCACCTGCATCCCCCTCCTCTCTGTTGTGCGCACTGATCACTGATGCACCTGCATCCCCCTCCTCTCTGCTGTGCGCACTGATCACTGATGCACCTGCATCCCCCTCCTCTCTGTTGTGCGCACTGACCACTGATGAACCTGCATCCCCCTCCTCTCTGCTGTGCGCACTGACCACTGATGAACCTGCATCCCCCTCCTCTCTGCTGTGCGCACTGATCACTGATGCACCTGCATCCCCCTCCTCTCTGCTGTGCGCTCTGATCACTGATGCACCTGCATCCCCCTCCTCTCTGTTGTGCGCACTGATCTCTGATGCACCTGCATCCCCTTCTCTCTGCTGTGTGCTCTGATCACTGATGCACCTGCATCCCCCTCCTCTCTGTTGTGCGCACTGACCACTGATGAACCTGCATCCCCCTCCTCTCTGCTGTGCACTGATCACTGATGCACCTGCATCCCCCTCCTCTCTGCTGTGCGCACTGATCTCTGATGCAGCTGCATCCCCCTCCTCTCTGCTGTGCACTGATCACTGATGCACCTGCATCCCCCTCCTCTCTGTTGTGCGCACTGATCACTGATGCAGCTGCATCCCCCTCCTCTCTGCTGTGCGCACTGATCTCTGATGAACCTGCATCCCCCTCCTGTGTACTATGTACTATTTTACACTAGATGGATTTTTCAGTGACTGCGGAGGGTTTTGAACATTTGCAGAGGACCTGTAGGCAGGGACAGGGATCTGCAGGAAGGTGAGGAAGATGCCACTTACCTCTAATAACCTCTGGACAGTCTTAAGGAAATGTAGCTTTGGTTTCTTTAAGAGGTTGAGCTGAGCCTCAGAGTTTTGGCCTTTCTTTCTCTGGTGACATTTACTTTCTTAAATCTCTGCCAATTTCCTGGTGAATTATGTGGCAGTTTAATACGTGCAGCGCTTTCTTCCCGTGGTTACGGCGGCGCTCATCACAGAGTTCAATGTTGAAGACCATCTATTTTATTAAGTGCAATGCATTCGTATAATCTCCAGGTTTTAGTATAATGAGCTGCGGGCCATTACTCTTCACCGCCTGTCGTATCATAAATGTAATTAGCCTGTCAGCGCAGAACCCTGCGGCATATCACTACTCCGGGCACCATTATTATACACTCCTCTCACATCTCTGTTCACATTTGCACTGCAGCACTCCCATGTCTGGTGGGAGACCCATTGCACTTTCCATCCTGAGCCTCCTGGTTCATGAGTTTCTCCTGCATACTGGATACTATTTGCAGCACCCTTGTACTTTGCTGGGAAAGCCGCAGCAGCTGCAGAGGAAATGTAATGTGGTCGTCTTTGTAATCCATGGACGGCTCATGTTCACCACTAGGCTAATGGGAAGGGGGGGGGGGGAATGCACACTATGTCCTAATAGGGCAAAAAAAACCTTTTAATTGCTTGTGTTTTTTCCATCCTTCCTCACAGAGAGACGACAGCCCCTACCGGAAAATAAAATCAGGAATTACATGTACCAGCTGTGTAAATCTCTGGAGCACATTCACAGGTAGGTCACTGGCCTCCGTGCTCTCAGATAATCACGTTCCTCATTACATAACCTGAGTAACCTGTTCGCCCTGCAGTCCACACACCTGCCTCTGCTCGCAGGATAGGCCTGCAGTCCCTTTTCAGCACTTTCTGCACGCAGAAGTCATTGCATGCTCTATAGCAGTGCTCGTCAATGCAAAAACGGACTCCAATCCCCTGCGCTACTCTGCCCTGGACCTTCCGCCATTAGCGAGAACTGGCATGTGCTGCAAAGAGTAGCTCCTACCCGGGCTATGTATTAAAATGTTTCCCGCTCCATCTGAAATGGAACCGTGTGAAACAAAGGGGGTCACCCTGTTTTTTTTTGTTAAAGTATCCCTGTAGGGGGCGGCCACAGTTTCCCTTGGAGTTTAATACACCAGACCTGGAGCTAAAGGGGGATGGGGCTTCTAAAGTGATACATTCTCTCCACCTGCAGCCACCAGTAGGGGGAGCTCAGTGCCTATTAAAGGGGTTATCCAACCCCTATAATGGCCCCCACCAAATGCCGGGGCCCCTCACACAGATTGTACTTCTCTCACTCCCCGGCACCCGCGTCACTTCTGATGCCCGCACGGCCGCCGCTGCATCTTCCCGAGCCTCCCTAGCATCGCGGGTGCCGGGTAGTGTTGAGGAAACTTCTGTTTTCAAGTTCGGCGTACAAGGTTCAGTTATGGATTCCGCTGCCATAATGGAATTCTTAGATAACCCGAACCTTCTACGCCAAACTTGAAAACAGAAGTTTCCTCATCCCTAGTGCCGGGGAGTGAGGTCTGTATGAGGGGCTCGGGCATTTGGGGGGGCATTATAGAGGTTGGATAACCCCTTTAATTGGTGCAGTTCCCATTGAACTCAATAATACATCTTTCTTCCATAAAGTTTTGTGATCAGCGGGGCACTTGTTATAGCGGGGCTACAGTCATCGTGTTCTGCTTTTCTTTGATATGGTCTCCGTTTATTTATTTTTCCCCTCTTGACTTGGAATAGAAATGGCATTTTTCACCGTGACGTAAAGCCAGAGAACATTCTGATAAAGGTAAGCTTTTGTAATCCACATCCCGAATGTATTTACGGTCACACATGGTCAGTCTCCTCTATCCATGTTGTTCTGCTGACCTCAGGTTAGATTTCCCCCCCCCCCCCTTTCCTTGAATTGCTTTGATGTGTATGGTGATTTTTAAATAGTAACTAAACTTTTTTTACACAACTTTTTTTTATTTATTTGATCTAAATAGCCCAAAAATGATTTTTGTAATATACTTTATTAATCAATGATATTGTTTTCCTACTCAAATAGGGGCCCAAAGGCCTGGATTTTATCACGTCTTAAAATCCTCATTTTTGTGCGGACGGATATCACGGGGGGGGGGCGCGGCGAACACTGCACAAGCCGGAGCACAGATCGCTGCCCCTGCCTGCGCTCCCCTCAAGCTTGGCTTAATTCTGGCACAGCACATCGGTGCCCTGTACAGTTGTACTATGCCAGGATGTAGCAGAGCCGAGTGAGTTCCTGCCTGAGCCCGCTCATCTCAGCTCAAGGCTCTCCATATATACTCCTGTATCTATGTGCCCCGAGCTGAGCAGGCTCAGGCAGGAGCCCGCTCCACTACATCCTGGCATAGTACAACTGTACAGGGCACCGATGTGCTGTGCCAGAATTAAGCCAAGCTTGAGGGGAGCGCAGGCAGGGGCAGCGATCTGTGCTCCGGCTTGTGCAGTGTTCGCCGCGGCCCAGTTACTCTTTAATTACTGACCGTCTCATCCCTGTTACTGTTTTTAGCAAGACGTTCTCAAGCTCGCAGACTTCGGCTCGTGTCGTAGTGTCTTCTCCAAGCAGCCCTACACGGAGTATATCTCTACCCGCTGGTACCGAGCCCCAGAATGCCTGCTGACTGATGGATACTACACCTACAAGATGGACGTGTGGAGCGCCGGCTGCGTGTTCTATGAAATCTGCAGGTGAGGCTCCGTCGCGTCACGTCCTGGGCATCATTCAGTTAATGAGTGTGAAACGCCAATATTTCATCTTCATTAGGGGTCACCTGCCACGTTTCCATTCCTCACATCAGGCTGTGTCTTGCATATCCACCCCGACGTGACTGGCGACGTCATCACAGATTCTCTTGTGGTTTAGAACCTATTATTATAGGGCATGTTTTTAGCAAGTGGCCCAGCTTTTAGGATTGCACATTGTACAGACAGAGAGGTTGGTATGGTAGAGAACCTTAAACAGGCTGCAGGTCGTCCCCTCACTTCAATATAGATGGGGGGGCATCCACCTCTCGGGACCCCTGCCCATGAGCCAGAGCAGAGTGACTGTATCACAGCTGCCGGTGTGGCAGAGCTGGTACAGCCTAATTCTCAGTGCCGCGGTGTGAGTCTACGGCAGGGGCTCGGCAACCTCCCGCGCTCCGGCTGCACACTGTGCTCAGCGGTGAATGGAGCATTCTGGGAGTTGTAGTTTCAGAATGGCTGGAGTTTCGGAGGTTGCTGATCCCTGGTCCAGGGCTACATTTTCTATGCTGCAGCTTTTGCAGGGAAAGTGTATGGCGGGTCACATATTACCCCAGCAATAAATGCTTCTCACCAGGGGATTCAGTAGCCAGACTGATCGCCAGGCCAGCTGCATTTAGAAAAATGGGTTTTTCCCAGTGTTTAATATTGTATGACCGGGGCATAGCTATAGGGGGTGCAGAGGTAGGAGCCTGAGGGGGCCCAGAGACCCTTGTTCCACATAAGAAGACACCGGTATTATAGAAAGTGCATGCTGCTCCAGTTACACCTCTGGCTGGAGGGAAGGGGTTAGGTCAAGAATTTGGCAGCACGAAGGCTATGTGCTTCCCTGGCCACAACGCACTGAGGGAAGGGGGGGGGGGGTCCAAGCCAAACTCTTCCACCAAGGTCCATGAGGCTTTAGCTACACCCCTGTGTATGACCTATCCTCAGGATGGGTCATCAGGTGAGGGTCCGACTCTCAGGACCCCTACAGTTTACTTGTTTGAAGGGGCCACGGAGCACCAGTAATATCATGTTCATCGGTCACGTGGCCAAGGCAGCGCTTAGGCCATGGAACACGAGTGTATTACTGTAGTGCAGCGGCGGCACGAAGCACATGGCGTCATAGCGACCAATGGCGCCGTGCGCTCCTGCTATCAGCAGGAATCCAGGCCGGGATACTACGGAGCGCTCACGGCTGTGTTCCACCTCATTCGGCTGAGCTGCAATACCAAGCGCAGCCACTATCTAATGGACGGCGCTGTGCTTGGTGAGCTGTCAGGAGTGTTGCAGCCTCTTTAAACAGCTGATCAGCAGGGATCCCATTGTTGGACCCCGACCAATCAGATACTGACTGATGACTTACCCTGAGCAGAGTTCATCAGTATTAAACAGTCGGAAAACCCCTTTAATGAGCTGAGACAACCCCTTTTAAGATAGGATCTAAACTTTGACAACTCAAATCTTCATGATAAGTAAAGGTTCGTCAAGTGGGGGCAACGTTCACCTCCTTACCCGCATGCCAGTCGCATACATTAGAGCAGTGATAGGCAAACTATGGCTCTCCAGGTGTTGCAAAACTACAACTCCCACCATGCCCTGCTGTAGGCTGAAAGCTGTAGGCAGTCTTTGCATGCTGGTAGTTGTAGTTCTGCAACAGCTGGGGAGCCGCAGTTTGCCTATCACTGCGTTAAAGCATTGGTCTCCAGCCTGTGGCTCTCCAGCTGTTGTGAAGTTACAACTCCCAACGTGCCATTGCCAGGGCATGCTTGGAGCTGTAGCCCCACAACGGCTGGAGACCACCAGGTTAGAGGAGGTGTAGCAGCTAAGCCGGTGTTTGAAAGTAAGCTGGCCTCAGTTCCTGCCCTTCCTTGCTTACTCTCGGGGCCCTTTAACCAGCGCTGGCCTTTGTACAGACAGCTTATGCCAGCGCAGCGTATCAAGCCCGGCATCAGCATTCCCATTTGTCTGTGTCAACAGAAACGCTCTCCCTGCAGAGAACTGTGAACACAAGCGTGACTGCATTCCCCAGTAAAAATAACACCATACATGGCTGCCACTCGCTCTTTCTGATTTTATATATTTTTTTTTTTTCAGCCTCCATCCTCTCTTTCCTGGCTTGAATGAACTAGACCAGATATCCAAGATCCATGACGTCGTGGGCACTCCGGCCTCGGCCGTACTGCGGAAGTTTAAACAGTAAGAGACCTCTATTCACGATGTTCCCATTCGTACACTGAAGGGACTTAATGCCATTAAAGGGCATCTGTCAGCAGTTCTGTCCCTATGACACTGGCTGACCTGTTACATGTGCACTTGGCAGCTGAAGGCGTCTGTGTTGGTCCCATGTTCCTATGTGCCCGCATTGCTTTAATATATGCAAATGAGCCTCTAGGAGCAACGGGGGCGTTGCCGTTACACCTAGAGGCTCTGCTCTGTCTGTAACTGCTGCGCCCTCTGCACTTTGATTGACAGAGCCAGGTAGACGTGATCACTTTTTTTACACTGCCTGGTCCTGTCAATCAAAGTGCAGGGGACTTGGCAGTTACAGACAGAGCAGAGCCTCTAGGTGTAACGGCAACGCCCCCGTTGCTCCTAGAGGTTCATTTGCATATATTAAAACTTTATTTTTCTTAGCAATGGGGGCAACACAGATGTCTTCAGCTGCCAAGTGCACATGTAACCGGTCAGCCAGTGTCATAGGGACAAAACTGCTGACAGATGCCCTTTAATTTAGACTTGTACTGATTAGTAAATGTAATTCCACACAATGTAAAACTTCACGCTAAACAAGCATTCAAAGCCTAGTCTGTATAAAGTTGTATCACAGATTAACAGAAACCACAGAGCATAGAGGGCCCTGTTGCATAATGGATACCACCAGCGTCCTGCGCACCCCATAGACTGACATCAGGTTGCAGTATACTGCTGCATGCATCGCTATTTTTCTCATCAAATCTGCTGGGATTCGGAACAAAAGGCAGTGCTAACAGAGCCTTAGATCCCTTTCACACAAACAAGTTTTCCGCGCTAAATCCTGAGCCGTTAATTTCAATGGGTTTATGCACATTAGGGTTATTGTTCACGCATCAGAAAAATCACAGCATGTTCTATATTCTGCAGTTTTTTTTCCACGCAGCCCTGGCCCCATAGAAGTGAATGGGGGCTTCAGTGAAAAACGATACAATCCGGATGCGATGCGTTTTTCACTGATGGTTGCTGGTCATCAATATGTGATCGGCAGCGGCCGGCGTCAGAACTCCACAGCTGAAGTATAAGGGAGCGACGCTGCAGTAATCCCAGCGCCGATGCTACACTGCAACAAGCGACTGGTGGTGCGTCAGACCCCGGCTGATCTGATATTGAGGATAGGGCATCAATAACAAAATCCTGGAACATGCCTTTTAAAAGGGTTGGTGAAAGTTAAAAAAATAATAATAAAGGGAAAGAGGTTATACTCAAACCCTCTCCGCTGCTGCAGCCTTGATTTTAGTGGTCTTGGCATGCCTGTATACCACAGGTGACCGCTGCAACCAATGACTAGCTTCAGCATTATACCGCACTGGGGCCAGTGATTGGCTGCAGTGGTCACTGCTGCAGTCACATATGGAATGCAGCGGCCAGAAGCACCAGAGCGCTGGCACTGGAGCATATTACTTCTTTTATTGTTTTAACACCATCCCTGCCTTTTATCTATATATTTTTAAAAACAAGGACAACCCCTTTAATTACCTCCCATGCCATGGAATTTGAAGAGCATAGCCTGAGACGGGTTGCTATGGACATGTAAAAGGTGTCTGGTGGTCAGGACTCAAAGCCGGCACCGCGCTGCCAGCAGGGAAGAAGGAAGCACATTTATACAGATATTAATCTACAGGTCATTGTTTGTTCCCTTGTACAGGTCAAGAGCAATGAATTTTGACTTCCCACCCAAGAAGGGGAGCGGGATCAGACAGCTGATACCCGGCATCTCGCCTGACAGCATCTCTCTGATGTCCGCTATGCTGGAATACGATCCCGATGACAGACTCAGCGCCAGCAAGGCCCTCCAGCATCCATATTTTGAGGAGCCCAGGTAGGGTATCTCTGCGGAGTAGCGTTTTGTCCTATTGGTACCTGCCGTCGTGTCTGACACGTCTAACGCATTTCAGGACATTAGAGAAGCATTCCCTCCATTGTAAGATAGGACTGACGGAGAAATCCAACACTGCGGCCTCAATGAATTACTTGATGCGAATCGCAGGCCAGGGGCGAAGGCAGGTAAATTTTTACCTCTATTTTATTTTGGTAATGGTTACAATGCGGTTTTCTGTAAATGAAACTTAAAGGGGTTGTCCAGGTTCTAGATCAGGGATCAGCAACCTCCGGCTGTTCTGAAACTACAACTCCCAGAATCCTCCTTTTTCAATTCTATGGGAGCAGCCAAGAACGTGTGCATGCTTGGAGTTGTAGTTTCACAGCAGCTGGAGTGCCGAAGGTTGCAGACTCCCCGTTTTTGATATTGATGGCCCGTCCTTGATAAGTCGTCAATATCAGATGGAGAAGAGGGGAAGGGGTCTGACATGAGTTACTACAGCTCCGAAATTTTGCACTCATTGATTTTCATGGGTAATCTTCATAGTGGTTGGAAATATTTTATTTTATTCTGATAGAGAGCGCCAATTATATTGTACAATTCTGCTGCCACTAGGGGGAGCTCACTGTAGACCAGGCATGCTCAACCTGCGGCCCTCCAGCTGTTGCAAAACTACAACTCCCATCGTTCCCGGACAGCCTACAGCAGGGCATCGTGGGAGTTGTAGTTTTACAACAGCTGGAGGCCGCAGGTTGAGCATCCCTGCTGTAGACTGTTGTATTGAGTTCAAAGTTGGATGCGTTCTGGATTACTTTTCATGACAGCAATCAAAGATCTTGAAAAATAGCGATACATTATATTAGAAATGTCATCTTAGTACCGCGCAGCTGGTCGTCCACTGGAATCTGGAATGGGACCCACACAGAGTATTAATACATTTGGGAAACTTACTTTTATTTTTGCAGCAGGCCATGAAGCCACTACCAGAACTTGCTTTCCAGCACCACAGACCTACCTTCCCAATGGAGCTGCCAAAACTTAATGTACCCGGGGTATCAAAGACTGTACCCTTCTCCACGCTTAAGTTTCAATCCGTTTTTCCTACTCCTGGAAACAGCGGAAAACTCCCCGTCATCCCAAGCGTGAAGTACATAGACACCAAGGTAAAGTGAAATCTCCGTTTTTTTATTTTTTATTTCCGTGTCTTCTCCAGTATAACCGGAGGCTGTAATCTTCTTCTGTGTCCTGTGTTAACAGTTTGACATCCACCAGCACGGGAAGTCCATGATGAAGCCGTATCACTTACCTTCCCTAGAGAGAAAAGGAGGAGGATTCTGAACTCTCACACAGACTGTTAACTTAATGCAAACTGTGCCTTTAACCGAGACCGGCAAGAAACCCAAAAGCCACCGCTGCACCCGCCAAAAATAATCTGTTATCAGAGCCCAACCCCCTCCGGCTCTGTTCCTGGGATTTAATTTACTCCACCTCAAATATTTAACTAAATTTTCTCAAACTCAATTTGCACTTTACAAACGGATCTGAAAAAAAAATTGTAATAATTCTCCACCGATCTTTGCCGTCTTTGATTGTACCGTAATTTTTTTTTAAATGTTTTATATTAAATCTGAACATTGTGACCACTGCTGTAGTTTTTAATAGTAGAAAAAAAAAAGTAAAAACTAATGGAGTCATTTATTAAGACCGGTGTTTTAGAGGCCGGTCTTAATAACCTTGCGCTGGAGGCGCCAGCCTCTACATAACTTAAGAACCGGCCATGCAACTTTCTTTAACTCTACGTCAAAAACAGGTGTAGAAAATGATAAATGAGAGGGGCTGGCCGGCCTGCCCCCTTTTTTTACACCAGCTCGGGGAAGTCGCAGATTCGCCCGCAAATCCCCTTTTCGACCAAAAAGTGGTGTACTTCAGATGATGATAAATGACCCCCTAAATTTATAATTACTACTCTACTTATCTTTACCCTTAGGCCCCTTTCACACGGGCGAGTATTCCGCACGGGTGCAATGCATGAGTTGAACGCACCCGCACTGAATCCGGACCCGTTCATTTCTATGGGGCTGTGCACACGAGCGGTGATTCTCACGCATCACTTGTGCGTTGCGTGAAAATCGCAGCATGCTCTATATTCAGCGTTTTTCACGCAACGCAGGCCCCATAGAAGTGAATGGGGCCGTGTGAAAATCGCAAGCAAGTGCCCATGCGGTGCGATTTTTCAAGCATGGTTGCTAGGTGACGATCGGGCTGGGGACAGAATGGATTAAGGTGTTAAATTTATAATAATTTTTTTTAACCCCTCCAGCCTTATTGTACTACGCATGCTGTATTCAGAATGCTATTATTTTCCCTTATGACCATGTTATAAGGGAAAATAATACAATCTACAGAACACTGATCCCAAGCCCGAACTTCTGTGAAGAAGTTTGGGTACCAAACATGCCGATTTTTCTCACGCGCGTGCAAAACTTATTACAATGTTTTTCACTCGCGCGGAAAAATCGTGCATTTTCCCGCAAAGCACACGCATCTTATCCGGGCAAAAAAACATGACGCCCGTGTGAAAGAGGCCTTAGGCCTCATGCACAAGATTGTATTCATTCATCTCTATGGGGCTACAAAAAAAAAATTTGCAGACAAAACATGGATGTCATCCGCGTGCCGTCTGCAAATTATCGAACATGTGCTATTCTTGTCCTTTTTTGCAGACAACAATAGACATTTCCACAAAAGAAGTTGCAGCGCGAACACGACCAGTATCTGTATTTTGTGGATGAGGCCTTATCAGGTTCAACACTGTAAGGGCTCATACACACGACGGGGCCACACCGCTCCTACAGGCTCCGTCACGTGCCACTGACCAGAATATGACCATGTGAATGAGGCCTAAGTTTAAAAGGACAATCCTCCTGCCAAGAAATGAGGAAAAGGTACCGTTGTGTAGCGCACCGTATAAAACAGTCATGATATGACCATGTGCATGAGCCCAAACTGACGATAACATCAGGACTGATTGACCAGGGATTGGGTTGTTGGATTTTAACACGCCAAATCCTTTTGTTCTCGAGAGCTAATCTACCGCCAGAGGAGTCAGGTAGTCGATTTCTCCATTCTCCCTTTTGAGGACACTTGTGTACGTATTAGGGGTTGGGAGACGCATAGGGCGATCTAATGTGTATTGCTGGCTGGGGCTACATGGCACCCTAGGCCACGTCACACGACCAGAAGATGTTGCGTCGCAGAGCACGCATTGCCACAACCGAAAACTACAGCAGCGCTCTCATCGCTTGGAGAAATGCTGCAGTTTCCTGCAGAGCGGACAGCGCTGCTCTACATGGCAAACCGGTGGAAGGGACAACGCTATATTACTGCTGCAGCCCTTTCCATACACAGGATTAGTAGCGGTTCCAGAGGTCTGACCCTGCCATCACTTTTTGAATTGGCAATTTTCCTTTCAGTTGACAATTTTTAATTTGTATATTTAATTTCTTGGGTTGTGAATATGAAACTATTACTTACAGACAGAGGCCGCCCCAATATTTTTTTACCCCCTCACCTGATAGAAATACGACAACGTAAGGACGCTCTTCTAGAGACGGAGTTGCGTCTTACTGCAAACACGTTTATTAGAGCTCGGAGCACAGCAAAATATCAGGTGACCAATAAAACAGAAAACGTAATATTAATAGGTCTCTTTTTAATTAGAAATCACTATTTTCATATAATGAAAATGACTAGTGTAATGATCAAAACCCCCACGGCCCAGCACTCCATTACATTATTTTTTACATATAATACAGAGGCATTAGAAACCACAATATTAAAATAAAGGTTTAATAGATACAAAGGAGATTCAGCTTTACAACAGTTTTCCTTTTTCTCCTGGATATTTTTTTTTTTCCTTTTTTTTTTTTAATTACACACAAAGTAAAATTTTTCTCAACTTGCATTTAATTATGAATTTTTTTAAGTGCAAACATTTTGTTTTAATTAAAAAAAATATATATAATAATAAACTAAAAATTGCAGCTTCCATCTTCCTAGGGGGGGGGGGGGGGGCGAAAAATAAATAAAAAATTACCGTACATTTCAAGTCACTGGAGAGAATGACTGCTTTCATATCAAGTGCATTTCAGATGCTCATCTAAACCATTGTAGGTTTAAAAAATAAAATAAAAATCAGTGCAATACACAATGGTGGATTAAATCTTAATAACCATCTAATAAAAAAAAAATATATATATATGACTGGGGATTTTCAATAAGCAGACTTTATTTTACATTATATTTATAAAGATTAAATTACATTGAAAAATAGAAAGCAAAGAGGAATGAATGGACTAGTATGGAGATCCACTGTAACGGCTAAGGAAGTAGTGTTTATTGGAGGTTTTTTTTTTATATACACACACATATATATATATTTCTTGGGTGAGTGGTCGTGAGGACTAAAGACCAAGCGGAGAGAAATTCTCTGCCAAGTATATCCTGTCGTTTGTGTGATTTTTATATATATTTTTTTCCTGTATATTAACAGTGATCCGTATAGAGATTCTGCCCGTGTTCTACCCTGACGCTCTGTGGCTGTAGAGCGGCTCCTGGTTCCTCTGTCTGTACGTCTGCTCCTGTAGTGTGTGTCTCGCTATAGCGGTAGTGTCATGGCTATACTACTGTTCCACTTGGAGAATTCGCTTGATTTTGGGATGATAATAAACCCTGTGAACAAAGCATTTTTTTAATTAATCATGAACCGAAAAAAACTTTACCCAAATCATTCAGATATAATAATAAAAAATAAAAAAAAACTTAAGACCAATTCCACACCACAAAGTGCAGTATATTAATGGGGATCAGCGTTTATAAAGACACTCGTTCCCAATAATTGCCCTGTGGAAAAAGGTGACTGCGATCACCTAAAGGAACGCTTGGATCCGGCCGCCACCAAAAATCATTGCTTATGTGCAGGAGATTGTGATGTTTAGGGTTCATGCACACAAACGTATTTTCTTTCCTTGTCCATTCCAGGTTTTTTTTTGCGGACCGTATGCGGAACCATTCATTTCAATGGGTCCGCCAAAAAAAAAACAGAAGTCACTCCGTGTGCATTCCGTTTCCGTATGTCCGTTCCGCAAAAAAAAAATAGAACATGTCCTATTATTGTCTGCATTACGGACAAGGATAGGACTGTCCTATTAGGGGGCAGCTGTTCCGTGCCGCAAAATACGGAATGCACACGGATGTAATCTGTATTTTTGGGGACCGCAAAATACATACAGTCATGTGCACGAGCTCTTAGACAGCAATCTGCTGCCCAGGAACAGGGATTTCCTATGGGGACGAGCGATCGCTTATCCCCATACAGCAGAGATAAATGCAGCTCTCATCTCTGCTGATGATCAGGCAATTATTGGGAACATCTGGCTTGTTCCCAATAATTGCTATCTATTTCTCAGTCCGTGTGGGGCCATCTCAGACATTAGTGGCATATCGCTAGGATATATGCCACTAATGTCAGATAGGAACGGGACCCACACCTATTTCCAGGACAAGGCCCCCTCCTCAAAAGGGAAGGAGAGCACACTGCATTCATTGCTATGGGAGGTCCGAAAATAGCCAAAAATCGCTGGCTCGGCAGTTTCTGGCAGTGCCGTAACTCCATTCATACGTGAATGGAGAGGTGGTCGCAGGTGGACGGTGTGCTCTCCTCCACTTTTGGGGGTCCCAGTTCTGGAGATTGGAGCGCAACCATATAGCTAGGATATGCCACCAACGTGTGTGAGGTATAACCTATGGGATCCGGATCTACGTGCCGCAGTTTAGCTCATGCAGCCGAAGCACGCCCAAAATCATATGGATTTCATTAACGTGGACAAGTTACCTCTTCTGACGTAGCTGTTGGATTCCATATGAAATGATCAATTTGCAGCGTCTAGTCTTAGTTATATTGTGCCATTCCTCTATTTAGTTTAGGACTAAAAGTCCAGCTGGGTGTTACCAGTTGGGGGCGTCTCACACTATCCAAGAATGGGCACAGGCACACTCCCAAATTGTAACTCCCATATTGGGGGGGGGGGATTTAGTCAAACTTCTAGTAAGAATAATAGAGGAATTACAAAACAGTTCTAAGACTCGATGCTGCAGAATATTTAGTTCCTAAAACAGACCCGTCAGGGGAGGGGGCGGCTCCTCCTCAACCTCCATAGAGTTTACATTTGCAATGAAATCCACAACTGGCAAGCGTGTTGTGCCTTGATGTGCAGATTTGGTGCCGATTAGACCGGAGACAAATCCAGAACGTGTGAATTTACCCGTGTGGTGCAGCCGATTGCACCTGTACTTGCAGATCAAAGCCACATCAACTACAGGTGCGCCTGGCATTTACTGGTGACCACAGTGCAGCGCCCAGACACACGTTTTGTCTGAAAGTTAATATTTTTACGAAAAATAAATAAATGCAGCTATAGAACTAAAATAAGCGCCTTACTAGAAACTTTCTACAGTTCAGTCATCGCATATTCACACCTGGCAGACAACCACTCTACATTAGCGGCACTTATCCCCCTCTTATTCCCACTGAGCAGACATTTCATCGTGTCCCGATCCTACTGCAAAAAGGTCATATGCTTTTTTTTTTTTTCATCCAATTTACATCTAGATCATCTACATGGGACGGGCATGCTTATGGCATCTGGAGTCTGTCTGAGGTTGCGCCATATTTATCACAGAGGCTGAGTGATAGATCTGGTCGCACTTTGGCATCCAAGCTGTGAAAGAAAGCGGTCGGTTGTCCACATCAACCAATCACGGCACAGCCGTAATATTTATTGTCCAGGATCAGAAAAGCGTTGTAGCTCAGTCTTCATCCACTTCCATGGAGCCGAGCTGCAATATCGGACACAACCTACGGTCAGGTGTGGCGCTGTTTCTGGAAGAGGGCAACCAAGTTTATCTAATCCTGGACAAACACCTTTTAATGGTTTGTATTGAGATGGAAACTATGGGACTGCCGCAGATAGCCGAGTGCAGGGCACGGCCATTTCCGGCAGTCTCAGAAGAATGAACATAGTGGAGACGTGTGCGCCCGACCATGCCTCACAAAGTCCTCACCGGCCTCGTGCACAGGTCTGCAAAACACGGAGACTGTCCATGCTCCATGTTTTTTTGCAGACCTGTGGTTTGCATTTTGGGGACAAACACAGGACACATTCTGTCTCTTTGCGGAATGTACATTCGAATCTGAAAGCATCCATATGTCAACTCCACAGAAAGATAGAATATGTCCACAAAATGCAGACCACGGAGCCATTGAAGTCAATGGGTCGGCAAAAAATGTGGATGCAGCACGGACCGCAAAACATATGGTCGTGTACATAAGGCTGTCCATGCTGCAAATCTGGCGAAAATCTACAGCGTCAGGCTCCAGGTTTAAAGGGAACCTGTCACCATGAAGTTGCAGTGCAATCTGCCAGCAGCATGGAGGAGCAGAGCAGAATTATATATAGTTTTATGGGAAAAGATTAAATATAAGTTATATTTTATACATTTAAATTCCTGCTCATTCTGGAGGAGACGGTCCTATCAGTGATTGACAGCCTGCCCTCTATGACTGTGTATACAGAGATAGCTGTATGGAGGAGGCGGTCCTATCGGTGATTGACAGCCTTCCCTCTATGACTGTATACAGAGATAGCTGTATGGAGGAGGCGGTCCTATCAGTGATTGACAGCCTTCCCTCTAGGACTGTGTATACAGAGATAGCTGTCAATCACTGATAGGACCGCCTCCTGGACTTTAAAGCCCAAAATGTGCAGGAAATTAAATTAATACATTACGCTCAATTACTCCTGCTTACAGCACAGGCACCATGTTCAATGTGACAGGTTCCTTTAAAAAAAAGTCTTTGCCGCAGGTTAATGTCTGATGTGCGGTGGCTAAAACGAATACAGCTCTGCACTTAAAGGGCATCTGTCATCAGATTTGTCCCCATGACACTGTCTGACCTGTTACATGTGCACTTGGCAGCTGAAGGCATCTGTGTTGGTCCCATGTCCATATGTGCCCGCATTGCTGAGAAAAATGATGTTTTAATATATGCAAATGAGTCTCTAGGAGCAACAGGGGTGTGGCCATTACACCTAGAGGCTCTGCTCTCTCTGAAACTGCTGCACTCTCTGCACTTTGACAGGACCAGGCAGTGAAAATGTGATCATACCTACCTGGTCCTGTCAAAGTGCAGAGAGCGCAGCCTCTAGGTGTAATGGTAACGCCCACGTTGCTCCTAGAGACTCATTTGCATATATTAAAACATCACTTTTCTCAGCAATGCGGGCACATATGAACATGGGACCGACACAGATGCCTTCAGCTGCCAAGTGCACATGTAACAGGTCAGCCAGTGTCATAGGGACAAATCTGCTGACAGATGGGCTTTAAAAGGGAAAAAGGAAGCAGAGATGTATGGTGCTGTATGTCATAGCAGTCCCTGCCCCCACCTGGAACTGAGGGGAAAAATGTACAGCAGCAAATAAAACATCACAAGGACCATGGCATATATATATATATATATATATATATATATATATATACACATACACACACACACACACACACATACATATACACACACACACACACACTAAGCTATGCATACTGCAGGGTCAGAGGAGGGTGGAGCATGAACATTAGAGGATCCCCGTGTCATGCTCCGCCTCTCAGCCCTCGGCCTCATTACAAGATTTCATTCTCGTAGTATAAACAGACATATTGTGCATTTAGGTCTCGAAGCTGGCACTTACCTGGACCGGGCCTCCGACCTCTA
This sequence comes from Bufo bufo, assembly GCF_905171765.1. NCBI lineage: Eukaryota > Metazoa > Chordata > Amphibia > Anura > Bufonidae > Bufo > Bufo bufo. The sequence continues at coordinate 14,251,897 of NC_053399.1, read as the reverse complement.
TAATCTAGATTTCCACCGTTTTTTGGTACTGCATACTCATCTCCCAGAAACATTTGAAATTTTTTTGTTGTTTCTTTCAGCAAAACGTCACCGCAGAGCATCATTAACTTAGGATATGAACACCAAGCATATAGGAGCAAAGCAAAAAAAAAAAGTGTGGGGGTAGGGGTACCCTAAATGTAGGCGCAAAGGTAAAGATGCAAGACTGGTGCCACAGAGATCATATAGTCCAGAGCAGGGCTGGCTCCAGGGGTATGTGGCCCTTAGGCACTGTAAGGACTCCAAGTGACAAGTTCTCCTAGCCCTGACCTACGCTCCCCCCTGAGGTCTATGGTGACTGCCGTCAGGAGGACAAGGACCTATCGAGCCCATGACGGCAGGTGTGCAAAGATTTAGGGCACGTTCACACGGCTTATATTCCACTCGGATTTTGGCGCATAGTCCACACCAAAACCCACATGGAACCTGCAGTTAGTCCACCTCCCATGGTTTCCAATGGGAATCTATGTTGCCGTTGTGGATTTCTCTGCATAGAAAGAGAAGGGACGTGACCTTTCTTGGCATGGAAACCACAGCAGGGGCCCACAAGCGGATTGGCACATCCACAACATGCAAACTGCTGCAGAAATCCAAGGGTCAGCCTCGAATTTCAAATACATGTCAGATTTTAGCCATATTTTTTTTCCCTCTAAGAGAAGAATCTCAATCTTTGGCCTCTTTCACACGAGCATGCTCAGTTGGGGAAACACGTTCCCTGTGACGGCCGCATTTCCCAAAATCGAACGCTGTTGTTCTGACCTGAACTCGCAGCATCATAAGGACTGCGAGTTCCTGCCATGACGACAGCGGACCGCGGTCAGACAGGAACTTGCAGCATCCCAAGTTATTATGACGCTGTGAGTTCGGGTCGGAGGAGCAGTATTTAGTCTGGAAACGTCTCACGTTATTACCTGGACTGAGTGGACTCGTGTGAATGTGGCCTTAGGAGGGGAAACAACAACAATTTTTATATATATATATTTTTAGATTTTTTAGAGATCAAAATTTTCCATGGGTCGGTATGGCAGAATTTAGCACCATATGTAACCACACAAGCCAATCCTGGACCGTCCGCACCCACTGGCTGACCTGTTCCATGTGCACTTGGCAGCTGAAGGCGTCTGTGTTGGTCCCATGTTCCCATGTGCCCGCATTGCTGAGAAACATGATGTTTTATTATATGCAAATGAGACTCTAGGAGCAACGGGGGCGTTACCATTACACCTAGAGGCTGCGCTCTCTATGTAACGGCCGTGTTCTCTACACTTTGACGGAACCAGGCAGTGTAAAAGTCATCTCACCTGGCCCTGTCAAAGTGCAGAGGGCGCAGCAGTTGCAGAGAGAGCAGAGCCTCTAGGTGTAATGGCAACGCCCCCGTTGCTCTTAGATGCTCATTCGCATATATTAAATCTTAATTTCTCTCAGCAATGCAGCCACATATGAACATGGGACCAACACAGATGCTTTCAGCTGCCAAGTGCACATGTCAGCCAGTGTCATAGGGACAGATCTTACATGGGTACTAATTGGGGCAAGGGGTCACTTCTGTACAACCGGTCAAGAGGCAATAAGGGTACTTTCACACTTGCGGCAGGACGGATCCGACATGCTGTTCACCATGTCGGATCCGTCCTGCGGCTATTTCGCCATGCCGCCGCTCCGTCCCCATTGACACGGCGGTGCACGACGAAAGCCGCCGGACTAAAAAGCCTGACATGCAGTAATTTTAGTCCAGCGGCCTTTCCCCGTGCTTATAGTCAATGGGGACGGAGCGGCAGTCCGGCGGCACGGCGAAATAGCCGCAGGACGGATCCGACATGGTGAACAGCATGTCGGATCCGTCCTGCCGCAAGTGTGAAAGTAGCAATTGGTCGTTTCCAGCAGAGTTTTATTTATTTAAAACTAATTTTGAATATAAAAAAAAATTAAAAAAGTCGATTCTGTGTTGTGGCCCCTTAAAGGAGTTGGCCCACAAACGGCAATGGATAGGTGACAAAATGTATGATCGTAGGAGTCTAACTGCTGGAACGCCCACGAGACTGGGGGCCCCACCCAGGGCCCTTCTCCATTCACTTCTATGGGGTTGACCGAGGCACACCACTGCTCCATTCACACAGGGGGAGGGGGGACTCAGGGACTCCCAATTCTGGTGATCGATGAGGGTCCCAGCAGTTGGGCCCCCAGTGATCATTATTACTATGAATTGCTCACAGGCCTAACGCTTTAGGGGTCAAATGTAACCTTGTTTTACATTATAAGAAATGTTGGTTTCTGCCATTTAAAAAAATATTACTGGGCGGAGGAAGGGGGGGGGGGGGCGGGGGGACAAAACAAAAAACATTTTGGGTTCCAAAGGTTTTAAAACCATCCCTGAAGTGCCTCTACCTTCCATAGAGTTTAATATGAGGCGCTGCTTGAAAGATATAGGGGTAGAATTAGCAAAACTGGATTTAAAGGAAAACTGGCTTAGTTGCCCATAGCAACCAATCAGATTCTACCTTTTTTTGTGCTCATTTGGAAAATGAAAGGTGAATTGGTTGCTAGGAGCAACTAAGCCAGTTTTCGAAAATCTACCCCATAATGTTTATCATCTTCGCGTCTCCCTGGTTTATCTTGAACTGATCCCGTTACATCACGTCCTATGCTACCGTCACACTTAAAAGCTGCGTGCAGAATTCTGACCATCGCTGCTTGGGACCCCCCCTAAGCTCTGTGAGACCCCTCGCAACCAAGCCGACATCCTGCAAAGATTATACATACATCACTACGTTCACTGTAAACCCCGCAATACACCAAAAACTCATCCAAACATGCTCTATATACAGACACTGAACCAGGAGGTGGCGGCAGAGAGCTCAGAACCCGGAAGTAGTCAGCAGAATTCAGGATGCAGCTTTGGAGGTGACCGGAGTACAAGACATCATGCGAGTCACAATCAGTATGAGATAAGAAAAGGGTTCGCAAAATGATCCAACATCGCACATAAATTAAATCAGATCCCTCCTCGAGCCCCTACAAGTTCAGCACCAGCCCAGTGAGGCAAGTATCTGAGCTGCTGCGCCATAAGACCCCTACCTAGCCATTTTTAAGCTATATAAAAACAAAACAAAAAACACTCACTATTAGGGCTCATTCAGACGGCCGTATGAATGAGCCGGTATCCGTTCCGCAATTTTGCGGAATGGGTGCGGACCCATTCTTTTCATTTGGGCCGCAAAAGATGCGGACGGCACACCGTGTGCTGTCCGCATATGTGGTTCCGCAGAAAAGGTGGAGCATGCCCTATTGTTGTCCGCAAATTGCAGAACGCACACGGCCAGTATCAGTGTTTTGCAGATCTGCAAAGCACTACGGCCGTGTGAATGGGCCCTAAAAATGCATAAAATAAAAAAATATATATAGGCAAAAATAAAAATCACTTTTTGGGGGTCGGTGACTGGCAGATCTATCAGTCAAGTGTCATAAGAAAGAGTTACACATTAAGAACTAAAGAAATCAAGGTAACTGTTTTATTTACAGAAATACAGATCTTATCGGATAAACTTGCGTCCACGTTTACTTCGCTTTTTTTTTTTTCTTCTTCACCAGTACATTAACAAGTGCCTCCACGTAAGCCGGGCCACGTCCCCCCGTGATCTGCATGCCTCGCTACCCCCAACCATGTCGAATTCTGCCTGCACATTGGTAGGGTGATCACAATGTACAGCGCTTCTGGTTAGTGTTACGTTTTGTTGTTTGTTGTTTTGTTTTTTTTAGGTTTTTGTATTTTTCTATTTTCTTTGGTTGGCAAAATAGGCTTTGATGTTACATGTAATTCTAAACCCCCCCCCGCCCACTTCCAACACGGTTTTTGCTGTGGCAAAATTTCAAATGATTCGAAACGGTATGACATGCAGTAACCAAATTATGTCTCGGCAAGAAAGGAAAAAAAAAAATTATAATAATAATTAACAGCTCTCTACACTGAATTGGAGAAAGAAATGTCGGCGTTATCCCGACAGGTTGAAGCGGACCCGTCACATGCCCGATGCGGAGGCTGCCGTTTTTTTTTTTTGTCGGCTCGGCCAATCGGTTTGCCGGGAAGCTAGCGAGATAGTCAGGGAAGGAGGTTCTGGCTTCTGCAGGAACCGATCGGCCCCTATCGGGTCTCCTCGCCGAGCAGGTGACGGGGTCTACGGCGACTCACTGACATTCTAATCTGGATGCAGCATTAAGGGTTAAAACTTACCACTTTACCAGGCCTTGCCCATGTGCAAATAAATCCTTCCTGACAAGCAGTGACTATACAGTCTTCAAGAAAAATAAGCACAGTTAGTCTTTCATGTGCTATCTTTTTACAGATAAGAGGCTCTAACAAGGGGACGTCTTCCATCCTGGGACAGAGCGCGGTCCCCAACGTTTTAGCCGGGTCCGTTTTGTTTTTTGTCACTAGGTTCAGTTTGTCGCTGCTCTTGCTTGATATATGTCCCATACTGTGGTTCCTCTTGTGGTCTTTGTCGTGGTGCCTGTCCTTGCGGTCGTGGATGGACAGGGTGGCGAACTTGCTGACGCCGGAAGCGTTGGCGCTGTCCACGCTGCTTTTGCTGCCGGTGTTGGAGACGGCAGAGTGGGGGAGGCTGTTGGACCTCGGAAGAGGGGGAGGTATGGCGTTGCCTGGCGTCGTGATGCTGTTGCCGTTCGTTCCTGGGTTGGCAGGGGCGCTCCCTGTGGGCGGGCTCGTGGCGTTCATGACGTTGGTGTGCGTCCTCGTTCTCGACAGAGGTTGGTGAGGGAAAAGGATGTCTTCCGTGAGGTCCCATAAGCACAGCTGCGTATCTTGGCCTACCGAACCAAACCTGTAAGTCACGCTGACTGGGCGACTGTCGGTAGAGTTCCTTTTTGACAGTCTCGATTGTGTACTGTTCGCCCTGTCTCTGCCAAAGTTGATCAGTTCTTGGAAATCTTCGTCGCTTCCGCTGAACTCCATGGGGTCTGTCTCTTCCACGCTAGTGGTGTTGGGGTCGAACGCCACCACGCTGACCCAAGATTTGTGCCCCTGACCTCTGGCTATTACACGGCAGTCGACAAACGACCAAACCGTCACCAGGTCGTCCTCTCCACCCGTTACTATATACTTCCCGTCCGGGCTCCAACACACGCATAGGAGTCCTCCAAAGTAGCTTTTCATAGTACCATGCAACTCCACAGAATCGAAGTTAAACACGCGTAGGAAGCCATCTTGGCTCACACAGGCCAAGAACTTCCCGTCTGGGGAAAAAGCAAATTCGTTAAGGGCTCCCTCTCCCACAGTCCATTTCAGCAGAGGGTTTCGGGTGGACTTGCTCTTGCAGGTATGAACGGCAAAGCTTTCCCCTTGCTTCAGGGGCTGGTAATGGGGCGCTGTGGTACCGCACGTGTGTTCCACATTATACAAGTACATGTTCCCACTGGAATGAGCTACAAGGAAGAGGCTTTCGGAGCCCGGAACCCATTTTACACAGGTGACTCTTGACTTGTCTATTAGCCTCTGTGGAAGACAAGAGAAGGAGAAAAAATATATATATATTTTAAAAAAATTAGACGTGAAACGCGTGTGCATACAACGAGGAATAGGGGGCTGATCATACGGAGATGGGCAAACCAAAATCTTTTCCACACACACACACTTCAGAATGGGGCTTCTGAAGCTGGGCGGCAAGGTTTCCCTTCACTGACAGCACCCAGAGATCTTGAAACCCCATTCTGATCATGCCGTAGCTCATTAGAAGATGCAATGTGAGCTGCACATTCCCAGCAGCATCTAGAAATGGAGGGTGCAGTAGTCACAATTCCTAAATTTTGGATCCTCAAGCTCAAAAAAAAAAAAAAAAAAAAAATCCTCAAGTTTGCAAAAAAAGAGGAACTATTGATTCACGCGTCAAGCAGGTTGCATTTTTCATGGGGGGTGGGGAAGGGGTACACGGTAATCAATAGGTCTCCCTCTTTTGCAAACTTGGACGGGATCACGCATTTCTTCTTTCTGAATATAAGAAATAGAGGACTCTAGGATGCTGAGAGTTCTCTTCGCTATACCTGGGTTGTACACTTGTCTGTAATGCACTTATGTGAATCTGACCCAAGACTTACATTTTTATTTTTTTTAATTAAGGGCATCATGCAATCCCTTTAACTAGGCAGTAATTTCATGTAATCACTAATGTAGCACAGCCAATAAGCTATTCAATAAAAATGTATCTGTGCAGTGCCCCCTGCTGTTTGTCATCTCACTCTGGTGGTCGCACACGCTCAGTTTAAATCTACCAACTGTCACCAGCTGAGGCAGTTACAGCAAGAAGGACGTGAGAAAGGACACACTCCTGAGCTGCCAGCTTGAAATTAATGTAGCAGAACACTTGAAGCAATCGATGGGGAGATCTCTGGATCCATGGTAGGTACAGGGCTGGTTCTAGCGAGACTATGCATATACGATGTCTGATTTTAATTTTCTACATCAGTCATGGCATAACGGGGTGACGACGTATAGCAGAAGTGAAGGGTACGTAGCGCTAAACCAACACTTTATAAGATGGGAAATACCCCTTTAATTAAAGCAAGGGTTTGGTCAAAGGTGAAATGTAGGCCAGCGGCAACAGGGATGGGTAATCTACCTGAAAAGGCAGCAAGGACACTGCTCTGCCGTTCCGAGCATTGGGGACCGCAATTTGTGGTTCCCAATGCACTGGCAACATCCGTGAGGTTGCCACGACGGATCCAGACCCATTTAACTTGAATGGGTCCGTGATCCGTCTGCCCCGTAAAAAATTGAATATGTTCTATTTTTTTTTTTGCGGTGCGTAGGCACGGAGAGAAACCCCGCGGAAGCACTCTGAGCACACGGCCGGTGGTCACACTGTTTGCGGGCCACAATATGGGCGATGGCCGTGTGCATGAGGCCTTATCAATAGCACATGGAGGGCCTATCCCTCAAGTATGGAACCATACAGATCTCATCTGCAGCTATACTGGCTACATGTACAGGACTCTGCCGTCATCCGCATTAGATTGGTAAATAGGTCATCTGTATCCGATTGGTGGGGTCCAACACCCGGGACCCCCACCGATCAGCTGTTTGAGAAGGCACTGGCGCTCGAGGTAGCTTGGTTTGCAGAAAGAAGGCTGCGGAACGACTGCAAACGCCAGTGTCTTCTCAAACAGCTGATTGGCGGGGGGTCCCGGGTGTCGGACTCCCACCGATCAGATACTGATGACCTATCCAGAAACCCCTTTAAAAGGGGTTATCAGAGACTAAAAAATGTCCCGCATATGCTCAGGCCCCTCACACTGAAGATACTTACCTGGCTCCCTATGCCGCTCCTGGTCCCTGCACCGCCGCTTCTTCCAGTGCACAGATGAAAACATCCAGTGTCAGGGGAGAGCAGCTAATGGCAGGCGGTGACGGAGACAAGCCTTATTAGCATCGCGGGTGAAGCTAGGGAGGCTCGTCCCCGTCTGCAGCTGTGGCGGTGCGGGGACCAGGCAGCCAGGTAAAAAGATTCGGTGTGAGGGTCCCGGGCAAATGGGGGACATTTTTTAGTCTAGGATAACCCCTTTAAGAATCTTCATTAAAACTTCGGGGTGCATCCATTCAGAAGACCTCACGCCTCGCTCTCGTGGCCTTCGGGAGAGCTCTGTGGCCAGGGAAGACGTGCCTATTATGCAGTCACTACCCAGGTCACAACGCCCATAGACTTATCAAGCTCAGAGCTCATACGGCCGTGTGCTTGAGGTCTATGAATTATTCTGCACTATAATACATACAAGTTGATAACTGATGGGGTGACCCCCCCCCCCTTGATTATATTCAGCGATTGCTCCCATCCTCCCCCACTCACCTCCTCATTAAATAGCTTGCTGGTCTCCTTCTTAATGGGGTCTATGAGTTGGACCTGGCCTGCAGAGAAGCCGACGAGCAGGGAAACGCTCTCTGCCGTGGCCGTGAGATGATTGAAGTCATGACACGTGGGCTGCGTCCCTTTGTAGATCCGCTTGTCTATTGGTTTGCTCAGATCGGCAGCCTGATGGGGACAAAAGAAAAACAGGACACCATTTACTACGGCATCTATAGACGGTCACCAACAATACACGGCCCCTGGATCAGAGGTCACTGGTTATGGAGCGTTTCCAGCAGCGAGGAGGCGGCATCCAGAGGTGCGGAAGTTACATTAGTTTGCAGTTTTAGAAGCTTGAAGAACGCAGCCAAGGTCAGAGCTGCAACACGTGAACATTGCTATGGAGATCAGCCAGGAGGAAGGGGGAAGTCTACACATACACCGCAGGTGAAGCACGCCTTAAAGGGCACACCGAGCAGGCCGACAGATTAGGTTTATTTTTTATTTTTGGCTTAACTGTTAAAGGGGGTCTCTCACTTCAGCAAAAATACAAGTCACTTCCTAATGTATTGTGATTCTCCATATTGCCTCCTTTGCTGGCTGGATTCATTTGTTCATCACATTATACACTGCTCGTTTCCATGGTTACGGACCACCCTGCAATCCATCAGTGGTGGTCGTGCTTGCACACACTATGGGGGAAAAAAAAGCACCAGCCTACGTGCGCTCCCATGGTTCCGGCCACCAGAGGGGCCACCGCTTTCTCCTATAGTGTGCAAGCACGACCACCACTGCTGGATTGCAGGGTGGTCCGTAACCATGGAAACGAGCGGTGTATAATGTGATGAACAAATGAATCCAGTCAGCAAAGGAGGCAATATGGAGAATCACAATACATTAGGAAGTGTCTTGTATTAACCTTCTCTACATGATAAATGCAATTTGCTGAAGTGAGACGACCCCTTAACTATTAGCTATGCACAATGGGGGGGACCTCACAGCCTCAAAGGGTATCATTCTGCACAGCACACCATTCCTTCTAGCAGGAGACCCTCAACTTAAAGGGCATCTGTCAGCAGTTTTGCACCTATGACACTGGCTGACCTGTTACATGTGCACTTGGCAGCTGAAGGCATCTGTGTTGGTGCCATGTTCACAGGTGTTAGGTTCTCTAGGTGTAACGGCAACGCCCTCATTGCTCATAGAGGCTCATTTGCATATATTAAAACATTTTTCTCAGCAATGCGGGCACATATGAACATGGGACCAACACAGATGTCTTCAGCAGCCAAGTGCACATGTATAAAACTGCTGACAGATGCCCTTTAAAAGGGTTTTCCCGCCACTGGGAACCCAACCGATCATACATCAGAACCCATGCCCCTAGTATGAATGGAGTGGCGATGTGCGCTGCCGCACCATGCGATCCCATGGGACTGGCGGAGATAACTGTGCTCTGCACTCCCATAGACAGTGAATAGAGCGTCAGCACACATGTCCAATCCATTCAAAACAGTGTGGAGGGGGGGGGGGGGGGGGAAGGTTTCACAAAACCTCAAATTGGAAGAGGCGATCACCAAGAAAACTAAAAAAAAAAAAAAAAAAAGCTGATAAGGGAAAGATACGTTCTTAATTCCAAATTCATTTCATGTAAATGACTCCTCACAGTAATCTGCCGCTAATGCTCCCAGGTCCATAAACCTCCACGTTGTTAATGCTTCTGCAAATCTACAGGAGCAGGAAAGAGATGGAAATCCGCCGGCTGCAGGATGCTAATCGGCTTTCCCATCACTGGGGGAGTCGGTGGGGGGCCAACTGTCAGCATTTCTCTGTAAGAACTGCCAGTGAAGTCAGAGACGCCGGCAGAATTACCAAGATGGAGGAGAGGCCCCCGCCATGGGGACAGCAGCCTGGTTCACACATTTATAATTCTGGAAGGGAGGGGGAGTACATGAGGCTACTGCCTCCCTGTCTCACCATGTAAAAGGATGTAGAATTGTGATCTGCCCCACAATTCTGCCGGTCATTAGTTACAGATCGATATGAAAGACAGAGAGGCAGTACTGCCTGAGGCAACATCATTTACATGGTGAGACAGAGAGGCAGCACTACCTGAGCCTACATCATTTACAGGGTGAGACAGGGAGGCAGCACTACCTGAGCCTACATCATTTACAGGGTGAGACAGGGAGGCAGCACTACCTGAGCCTACATCATTTACATGGTGAGACAGGGAGGCAGCACTACCTGAGCCTACATCATTTACAGGGTGAGACAGGGAGGCAGCACTACCTGAGCCTACATCATTTACATGGTGAGACAGGGAGGCAGCACTACCTGAGCCTACATCATTTACATGGTGAGACAGGGAGGCAGCACTACCTGAGCCTACATCATTTACAGGGTGAGACAGGGAGGCAGCACTACCTGAGCCTACATCATTTACATGGTGAGACAGGGAGGCAGCACTACCTGAGCCTACATCATTTACAGGGAGGCAGTGCTATTTGTACCTACATCATATACAATGGGAGGCAGTACTATCTGTACCTATATCATTTACATGGAGAGAAAGGGAGCCAGTACTATCTGTACCTATATCATTTACATGGAGAGAAAGGGAGGCAGTACTATCTGTGCTTACTACAATTACATGGAGAGACAGGGAGGCAGTACTATCTGTGCTTACTACAATTACATGGAGAGACAGGGAGGCAGCACTACCTGAGCCTACATCATTTACATGGTGAGACAGGGAGGCAGCACTACCTAAGGCTACATCATTTACATGGCGAGACAGGGAGGCAGAACTACCTGAGCCTACATCATATACAATGAGAGACAGTACTATCTGTGCGTACTACAATTACATAGAAAGACAGGGAGGCAGTACCATCTGTACCTATATCATTTACATGGAGAGACAGGGAGGCAGTACTATCTGTGCTTACTACAATTACATGGAGAGACAGGGAGGCAGTACTATCTGTGCTTACTACAATTACATGGAGAGACAGGGAGGCAGCACTACCTGAGCCTACATCATTCACATGGAGACAGTAATATCTGTACCTACATTATTTAGGAAGCAACAGGATGTCCTGCTAACCCCAGCAATGTGACCCAGACAAAACACTAAAACCCAAAAGAAAGGCGGCGGTCACTTTGCATTGACATGCGTCCCTGCTCCCCATTGCACTTGAATATAGATGGTAGGCCGGGGCCCTTCCTGTACTGAATGCCCACAGTGTAACACTAGATTCCCCCAGTAGTGGCCGCTGCACAGGAAAGGCAAGGCTAGTGACAAACTTTTCAGAATCCGAACCTGCTGCGATCAGCTGATCAATGAGCCAGCGCCAACTGAAGGGGGTGGAGTCTTGTTTCAGCCGCTAGTCACCCTGCTGTCCAGAAAGCCCAAATGACACAGCACTGCATGGATTTTATCACACTAATGGGGTCCTCTTTTTTTTTTTTCCTCGAGGGGATGGGGGGGGGGGGGGTAGAGACTAAGCGGGGTTAATAGCTTACGTCCAGAACCTACCACCAGACCCCCGGGTGACCCAGCTCCTTGCCGCAGATGCTGAATTTGTCCAAAACAGGAAACGGATACCAGAAATCCGACCCATTGTTAGGAGCGGCCGCGCTGCCAAGGGCCGTTTTCTCTCTGTGAATAGCTGTATGCCAGTGTGCCAGGGCAATCAAGTGCCAAAAATCTATACCCCCAAGAGAACGACCAGAGGCCAAAGACCATCGAGAGCAGATACAAGTCTCTTGTACGAGTCCGCGCCGGTGGGTGCCTGAGGGGTAGGCGCTGACACGACGGACGCCTCTTCCTCCAGCAAAGTTTACTTCCAGTATGAAGAGACTGCACGAGAGGAGGGCACCAGATTTGTAGGGTCATAAAAAGTTTTGCCCTAAATATGACGCAGAGGAGGGGGAACCTTTTACCGCGGGTGTCTGGGAGCAATGAAACGTAAAACCGTGCTCATGTTTTATTCCTAGATGAATAAACACTGACAAAGTGAACCATTGAGCGGCGACCAAACACACGGACGGCATCGGCTTTCAGCACACAAAAGGAGACTAACCCTATAATGCAGCGACAGAGTCTACTGCCAGCAAAGACATGTCAGGTGCCGGGCGGGCTAGTGTTCTCCGGTATCACCTTTGCATAAGTGCTCCACGCACACGGCCGTGGTTTTTTGGGGAGTCGGATGCGGACCCATTCACTCCAACGGGGCTGCAAAAGATGCGGACAGAACACCGTGTGCTGGCCACATCCGTATGTCCGCTACGCGGCACCCGCACAAAGATAGGAGATGTCCCATTCTTGTCAGTTTTATGTGGAACGCACACGGCCAGTATCCGTTTTTTTTTTTTTGCAGACCAGCGATTTGTGGACCGCAAAAACTGCAACGGCCGCATGCATGAGCCCCAACACTGAAAAACATAGGGGTTTTCCCTCAGGATAGATCATCAATATGAAATTCCCAGCTCCCCCACCATCAGCTGTTGGAAGGGTCCACTGCCCGTGGCGTCACATCCATGGTTTTACTGTGGTTCAGTCCGGTCCCATTGAAGTGAATAGGACTGAACAAAACACCCATTGACATGATACCGAGGACCTACCCTGAGGATAGGCTGTTGGTATTTAAGTCCAGGACAATCCCTTTAAAAGGATTATTTACTTTGTAACTGGCAGAAAGCGTTCATTTTACCTGCAGCACCTCCGCAGGGTAACAGAGGCATTACATGCTGTCCACTGGCGTCAGTGGTTGCCATTACAGTGCCCACAGGGGTAGTCTCCCAAACTGCAGTTAGGCCTCATGCACATAACCAGATTTTATATTCGCGTCCGATCCGTATTTTTTTGTGGATTGCGCGCAGACCCATTCATTTCTATGGGTCCGCATCTGTGCGCTGTCTCAGTCTGTCCATTCCACAAATGATAGAACATGTCCTATTCTTGTCCGTAGTGCAGACAATAATACATTTCCAGTAACGGGGGGGTGAGAAAGATGCGGCGTGCACATGGAAGGTGTCCATATTTTGCGGACTGCAATACGGACACGGTCGGGTGCATGTGGCCTTAAATCGGATGTTGCCCAATACAATGGACAGTCATTGCATGCGATACCTACAGATAGGAACGGCAGTGGAAAGTGTTAAATCTTGGACATCTCCTCTGCATTCAGGAAAAATCCCAGCATGTTTTACATTGTGCTCCGTAGAGGTGAATGGGGCTCGCGTGAAAAGAGGCCTAAATGGCAAATTGCTTTCGCCTTACATCAGGAACCTCGCTCCCACTCCTCCACCCGAGAGCGCCGGAGGGAATATAGGGTTAATGATTTATCAGGTCTGTAAACCATGAAGTCATGGGACAGGAGGGAGTCCTGCACTGGCCTTTCCAGCACAGGACACAGCCGGTATTCTAACGCTGGGCAGCAATCGGTTCCAGTTCTTGGTTTTCAGAGGCCTCTTTGAAATTTAAAAAAAAAAAAGGGGGGGGGGGGGGTAATGATTAGATTTGTTGCTATGGGCAACGCCGACATTCTATTTGCACCTGTAGATCACAGGTCTAAGCCGTCATGTTTGTGCCGCTGCATCGATTCTCTGGCAAAGCATTGCTCTCATTCACCGACAGCAAGCCAAGGAACTGAAACACAAAGTATATTCGGATGTTGTAGAACTTTTCGTTACTTGGCTCCATGGACAAGAGACTGGACGATGCCTTTAAAGGGCAACTGTCAGCAGTTTTGTCCCGGCTGACCTGTTACATGTGCACTTGGCAGCTGAAGACATCTGTGTTGGTCCCATGTTCCTATGTGCCCGCATTGCTGAGAAAAATGATGTTATATGCAAATGAGCCTCTAGGAGCAACGGGGGCGTTGCCATTACACCTAGAGGCTCTGCTCTCTCTGCAACTGCCACACCCCCTGCACTTTTAATTGACAGGACCAGGTGTGATGACGTTTACATTACCTGACCCTGCCAGACGCACATGTAACAGGTCAGCCAGTGTCATAGGGATAAATCTGCCGACGGATGCTCATGTCTATGACAAAGCAAGGTGTGGCTGAAGATATGACTCCATGTCCGCGAAAGTCTTTTCATTTTGGAGCCCCCGCCCCATAGCCCAGAAGTCACGTGCCGCCATATCCCAGGAGGCTACAACCTCTCATACTGCAGTCTCACAATTACACCCCAGTCTGTCTCGCCTGCACTGCATGAGCTGACCATGGGGAGGCGCCCTCCGTTTGTAACCCACTTTAACCAGCAGCATGCACCACATGACAACAGATTCCTCCCCCAGACCAGGCGTGGCACTACTACTGATGCCCAGCCAGATTTCAGTGAATGGAAAAAAGCTGCAATACCCTGCACAGCAACTAAGGGGCCACACCCTTCAAACTTAAAGAAGGACTCCCATAAAGTCTTTATTCTCTGACCTGTTAGAAAAGTACATGATATAAATTGTAGTGAAGGTAATCTTTTTACCAGTGACTATTTGTGAGAGTTATAACCTCCCTTCTGATTCTCAGCTGTGTCATGTGACCAGCACTCTGATCTCCAACTGACACCGGACAGGAAGTCAGTTACGTCTCTATTCATTCCTATGAGACAGACATTGAGGCTCCCGTACATAGGGATACATAGAGAAACTGACTTCCCAAATCACACAGCATCTTATGTGCGGACAGGAAGTCAGCGTGCTGGTCACATGACACCGCTGAGGATCAGAAGGGAGGTTATAACTCACAAATACAGTCACTGGTAAAGATTACCTTCACTATAGTTTACATCATGTACCTTTCCAACAGGTCAGAGAATAAACATTTTTGTGGGAGTGCTTCTATCATGGGGGTGCCATGTGTTGTACCCAAACTGATCCGATATTGAGTGCTCATCCTAACCAGACCGGACGGAACCACTCCGGGTACAGGAGGACCAGCTCCACCATTTCAGACCGTGCCCGCCTTTACATCAGATTGTCACATTCAATAGGGAGAATGCAATCCGATGGGCGATGTCGTAGTGCGAAGGATGGGGTGCGGGGTCGTGACGCCCTTCTTCGGGCACGACCGACCGTTTTAACAGGTAACACAGAATGCACAGTGAGGAGCCATTACCAGCTGACTGGCCGAGACGGATCATCAGAGGACACAGGGGTTCTCTATAGTCTTTTCAGAACCTCTGTGTCCGGCGTCTCTTTCCCTATTCCGGGACACTGACTGCACCCCCACATAAGCAGTCTGTACATGGGCACGCCCAGGAGGGGTCGGCGGAGGTAGCGGGCAGCTCTGTTGCTTGTTACAGCCCGGCAGTATCCTGCTCCGAGGACTGACGCGTTTTGTCTCCTCTCTTTCTCTCTGGTCACTGCGACACTTCCAGCAGATCATTAACCACGTCCTCCCAATGCCGGCTTAACGAGCTACGCTATGGAGATCTCCAGGCTGGGAATACTGGCATCGGCCGCCCGTATGACCCCGTGAACACGTCTACTGTGCTGGGCCGTCGTCTTGCAGCGCAGGCGTGTACACGAACAGGGAGAGGTATTTAATAAGGCGGTTAAGACCCCTCACCGGTACCCTTTATACATAGTATACCCCCCCATACAGGGCTGGATCTCAGCAACACTTCTAGACTACTCAAGGCCTCTCCACAATATTTTATACTGCAGCACAATCTCACTAGAAGTGGCACTTTGCTGGAGGACAACAGCTCAGAACATGGAGGCGATAGATTGTGACCTGGCACGGGCAGAAAAGGTCGAATCTCAACGGAACTGATGGCAGTACGAGGACCCTTAGCCTCTTGCTCATTTAAAGGGATCCCATACTTCCCTATACGGAGTTGTAAACACCAATTGTGGCCCGACACCCCCTCCCGTCGACTGCTCTCTACGGCCACGACTGCCGGCGGCTCCGTTTCCTGTCACAAGCATCAGTCGCTCGAAACCCTCAGCCATTAATTCATCACCGCAGCCATCAAGGAGCTGGGAGGAAATTATTATTACATCAGTGAGACTAGAATCAGGGGATAATAGCCGAGCCGCAGCAGGCACCATTAGCACGGCTGCCACCCAACTTCTCGAGCCTCCTGAATGTCAATCCTGCCAACACTTCCTGAAATTTACTCCCACGCGACTGCGAAATGTGACACCTCTGTAAAAACGGAGAGCGTCTGAGTTGCCACTCGGCTTTCTAGCCCTAAAATCTACCTATTGCTCAGAGCTACAGAAACTCTGTCTGCAGTCACCACTAGGGGGAGCTGTAGAATTCTGTATGCAGTGAGCTCCCCCTAGTGGTGACTGCAGAGAAATAAGTGAAGAACATAAAACCTTGTGTCAAGACCCGTGATCACGCAACTTATTATCGCCACTTCCTTCCAGTATCATTCAGGATAAGGATAGAGAGGAGGGGGGGGGGGGGGGTCGGCACCTGATTTGACATAACAAGCGTGCAAAGGCTCTTTATAACCAGCGAAGATCTCAACGAGGACATAAACATCCTTCAGGACGCTGGTGACAGGAGACAATACCCGCTTTGTCCTCCTAAGGAGAAGAGGAACATTTCAGAACCAAGAGAAGCTTTGTTCAAGGTCTCTGGTGGTACACGGGTAAGAGGGTGAACCCTAAATATATACACAATGCATGGTCCTGCTTGTACGGAAACTGCACCGCGCCAAACTTCAACGTACATCGTGCGCTGAAGCTTTGCAGCCAATACACCATAATCGGGCTAACCATTACCACAGCCTCCCTGCCCTCTACAGAGGTCCCACAACAGGGATCAGCAACCTCCTGCACCGCAGCAGAGGTGAAACTACAACTCCCAGCATGCACACTCTCTTGGCTGCTCTTGGAACTCCCCAAGAAGTGAACAGAGCAAGCTGGGAGTTGTAGTTTCAGAACAGGCGGAGAGCCGCAGTTTACCGACCACTATCCTAGAAGGTGAAACACCGGCCCATAACACCCCTCGCATGGATGTGCGATTCCCCATATTGCTTCCTTTGTTGGCTGGATTCATTTTTCCATCACATTATACATGGCTCGTTTCCATGGTTATGACCACCCTGCAATCCAGCAGTGGTGGTCGTACTTGCACACTATTGGAAAAAGCGCCGGCCTCTCTGGTGGTGGGACCTATAGTGTGCAAGCACTACCACCACCGCTGGATTGCAGGGTGGTCTGTAACCATGGAAACGAGCGGTGCATAATGTGATGGAAAAATGAATCCAGACAGCAAAGGAAGCAATATGGACAATCACAATACATTAGTAAGTGCCTTGTATCAACTTTCTCTACATGATAAATGCCATTTGCTGAAATGAGAGACGACCCCTTTAAGGCTTCATTCAGATGACTATATTTTTGGTCTGCGTCTTATCCCCATTTTTTTACGGATCGCATGTAGACCCATTAGTTTCTATGGAGCCAGAAAAAAAAACATGGAGGACACGAATATCATCTGTGTGCTGTCCGCATCCATACCAGAAAATATAGAACATGTCCCATCCTTGTTCATTTTGTGGACAATATGCATCTCGACAATGAGGCCTGCAGAGAAAAAAAAAAAAAAAAAAAAGGCGCGGAATGCACCAGGCTGGTAACTGCATTCTCTGGAGCCATGGTTTGCGCACCGCATAACGGATATGTCCGTGTGAATGTAGCCTAAATGGCTGCCCTGCAATACTACGTTTAACCTGTAGTGGCCGCTGCAGGAAAATGTGCAGCTTCCCTTGGCTATCACAGCAGATTACCACAACGGGTTGTTCTGTGCAGACACTGATCTAGCAGGGGATGCAGATAGATGTGAAGTCAGAATAAAAAAAGATATAATGCTGCTTAGAAAGGCGATGCAGTCAGGTGAGATGTACGACAGAAAGGGTACAACTACACTGTGTGGCGTGATATTTTCTGCAATGATAGTCAAGGTGCTGCGCTGCGACAGTCGCACTAAGATCCAACTTGGCTGGAGTTTTTTGTGCGACACCATTACAAAAAAAAAAAGCAGCGCGGTGCTGTAGTACGTGTAGCCCTAGCCTTGTAAAAGGATCCGACCCACCCACCCCCAGGCCTGACCGTACGCACACGCCACGCTTTGATTTCCGCACTTGTTTATCTTGTGAGCTCGCTCCTACTGAACATACAACACCCATCATTTCCTGGGAAGGAGGAAGAAAAGTGTCAAAGGCTTCAAATTACAAGAAAGAAGGACAGATTACGAAGTGCAGGGCGGCCTCCTTCAGGCGAGACACAGAACCCCCCCCCCCCCCCTCCACCTGTAAGGTACACGCGGGAGTCGTGCTGCTACCGCCATTCATTTCTACGCTGGCACTGCCACCCTGCGATCTTTGGGTGCGGCTGCTGTCACCGTACAGCCGAACCCTTAAGGCTTGTCTTGCGCTGGTCTCCAAGCTGTTGTGAAACTACAACTCTCAGCGTGCCATCGGAAATACCTTGCAGACGACAGCACACACCTGGTTCAAGGGAAACCTGCAGCAGTCCAATAAGATGTCCCCCAACAGCCTCGGGTCCCATCCACAGATCCTTCCAGCGACCACACCAAGCAATCTGGAGGTTTAAAGGAGAACTCCACCTTTAGCCAACAAGGGACTAAAATACGGCTGTGTGAATGATGGCATACAGCGCCACACCTGAGCATGCCTGGTGCCGCAGCTCAACTACACTGTAATAAAGGCCGAGCCGCAATACCATGCACAACCTATGGACAGGTACGGCGCCGTTTTTTGGACGAAAGCGTTTTCCTTATTCAGCATCCCCTATCAAGTCACATGACAGCCACTGGGTGGAGCTAAAGTGCGGTCAGTTTTCAAGGACAACCGCAAGAGCAGAACTTTGGTTGTGAATAGAGGAAATAACCAGTCGCTAGTGAAAGTAATTACAGAGTTAATACTTTCCTGCAGATAAGGGTCCATTCACACGTCAGTATGTGTTTTGAGGGTTCCGCAAAACACGGACACCGGCAATGTGCTTTCCGCATTTTACGGACCACACATCGCCAGGACTCTCATAGAAAATGCCTTTTCTTGTCCGCAAATGCGGACGAGAATAGGACATGTTCTTTTTTTGGGGCGAAACGGAAGTGCGGATCCAGAAGCGCGGATGCGGACTGCAAATTTGTCACATTTCCACACCTGTTCCGCAAAATTGCAGAACGGATGCGGACCCAATTCGCGGAGGTGTGAATGGACCCTTAGTCATGGAATATGGTAAAAAGGCGAGACTCGCCCTTCAAGGGCTGTCAGTCAACATCATTACAGGGGTCACCTGTTCAAAAAGTTCTTAAAGGAATTCTCCACGCAAAATTGTCCCAGGCCCTAAGGGGGCGGAGCATGACACAGGGATACTCTATAGCAGGTGTAGGCAACCTCCAGCAAGGCAGCTGTTGCAAAACTACAACTCCCAGCATGCATACTTGCTCTTCTCAGAACTCCCATAGAAGTGAATAGAGCATGCTGGGAACTGTAGTTTCACAGCAGCTGGAGTGGCGGAGGTTGCTGACCCCTGCTCAATAGTCCACCACCTCGCTGACAACCTGAAATATAGCTCCTGACTTGGGCTTCTGCTCCGTCTCTCCTCCATGCTTTACACTGCTTCTTAGACATGAAGATGCACAAAAGGTTACTACGGGTCTATCCTTACAAAGGAAACTGATAACATACTGAACCCCTCACAGTGTCCCCAGCATGCCGCTGCTGCCAGGTCATGCCGGGAGTTGTAGTTTCGTAATAGCTATAGAGCGGCATGTAGAAATGCACTGCACATTAACACCAGTCAGTTACCTGGGAAAGTTGGGTGACCACCTTGTGGAAGACATGACAGCAGCTCAGGGATACAGGGGCATGCGAGGGGTCTGTGCATGCACTGGAGAAGCGGAGTACCAATCCTCCGTGGCAGCCATACTGGTTGTCATCCAGCTTTCCCAGTCTGTGGCGGCAGAGCTCCCGATATTCCGGGTGACAAAAGTCAGCAGACGGCACAGGACGCTCCGGCTTCAGATATTGCTACAACATGCAAATACCGGCTACACCTGCACCAGGTACAGGTCATGTGACTGTGCCCCCCCCCCCCCACGGCGAGACAATCGTAATGATCACCATATGTGAATAAGCCCCAGGGACCTGCCTATAATATACGGTTATATCACACAGGCTCATATCAGCATCAGAGGGGCCGGAAACATCCCCCCCCACAGTGCAATCCGGGGATCATAACCAGTTCTTCAGGTAGTGAGGGAATACTGACCAGTACCCGACTAGTACCCCAGAATCCCATACTGCGCAGATACCCCGGAATACTAACCAGTACCCCATACTGCGCAGGTAGTGAGGGAATACTAACTAGTACCTTACTAGTGTCCCATACTGCGCAGGTACCTGGGAATACTAACCAGTATCCCATACTGCGCAGGTAGTGAGGGAATACTAACCAGTACCCGACTAGTACCCCAGAATCCCATACTGCGCAGATACCCCGGAATACTAACCAGTACCCCATACTGCACAGGTAGTGAGGGAATACTAACTAGTACCTTACTAGTGTCCCATACTGCGCAGGTACCTGGGAATACTAACCAGTACCCGACTAGTATCCCAGAATGCCATACTGCACAGGTACCCCGGAATACTAACCAGTACCCCATACTGCGCAGATACCCCATACTGCGCAGGTAGTGAGGGAATACTAACCAGTACCCGACTAGTATCCCAGAATCCCATACTGCACAAGTACCCCGGAATACTAACCAGTACCCCATACTGCGCAGGTAATGAGGGAATACTAACCAGTACCCGACTAGTAGCCCAGAATCCCATACTGCGCAGGTAGTGAGGGAATACTAACTAGTACCTCACTAGTGTCCCATACTGCGCAGGTACCTGGGAATATTAACCAGTGCTGTGTCGGTCCATACTGTTCAGAGGCCTAGCAGCATCGCTCCGTCTTGTGCAGATAGATGGGATTATTAACGGGCAGGTGACCAAGAAAGCAATATTTCTCCCAAGACTATTTTTACCATTTCAGCAACCATCTTTCCTATACGGCGCAGGTGCCTGGGAATATTAACCATTTCAGCACCAGCACAGAGAACATCTTTCCATACTGCGCAGGTGCCTGGGAATATTAACCATTTCAGCACCAGCACAGAGAACATCTTTCCTATACGGCGCAGGTGCCCAGGAATATTAACCATTGCTGTGCCAGCGCCAAGAACATCCTTCCATACTGCGCAGGTGCCTGGGAATATTAACCATTTCAGCACCAGCACAGAGAACATTTTTCCTATACGGCGCAGGTGCCCAGGAATATTAACCATTGCTGTGCCAGCGCCAAGAACAACCTTCCATACTGCGCAGGGGCCTGGGAATATTAACCATTGCTGCGCCACTGTGACAGATCCTCAGTCTATTCTTGGAATGTCAACCGAGGGCGCAAAAGCACAAAGCGAGTGGCCCTATACCGCCATGGTGGCCCTATGATCCCAGCACCACAACCGGGGCCAAATGTTACCCAGAATCGACACGTCCCCCCCAAATATAGAGGCTGGGGGGCTCGGGTGCTTACGAACCTCCACCAGGACCCATTCTACAGAAGCAGAGGGCGTCCTATCCGCCCATAAAGGGGTGACACCCAGCTGAGGGCCCTGAGGGGGCAGCAGGCCCCTGTGATGACAGAGCCTCCATTGAGCAGCAGTGTTTTGTAACCTGACTCTGCAGTCACACCGCCGCCATTCCGGCACAATGTGACAGCCCTGCGCCCGGCCCCGCCCCCTCCCGGGTGTTCTTACCTTCCTGACGCCTTTATAGATGTAGAAGTAGAGCTCTCGGCCCACATTGAAGCAGATCCTGTCCCCGTTACCGGACTGGTCGTTGACGTTGACGAATGAAACCTTGACAGGGTTGGAACCCTGCGAATTAAAGGGCACCCGGTTGGGGCGGCTGTACTCGGAGTGAGAGAGGAGCTTGTAGAGGCCTTCCCGGGTGGTGAACTGGGTCTTAATTTCGTTCATTTCCTTCCCTCCTCCCTCCGCCGCCATCTTGGAAAGCAGCTCTCATCCTGCCAAATACCCGGATCTGACTGAGCGCGCATGCGCGGGACAAGCCCTCAGGGGGGTTCGCTCACTACGGCGGACGGCCTCTCCTCCTGGGTGGGCGGGGCTCTGCTGATGGCATCAGCCTTACTGCGCATGCGGGCCCGGCGATGGGCGGAAAGGTTCTGTCGGTGTTTTGTTGGCTCCCTCTGCTGGACATTAGCGGAACTACATTCTATGATTGCTGTGCCTCTCCAGTAGGGCACTGCTGGGGGTCTCTGGGGTTGTTTGTCCCTTGGGATGTTGCATATCTCTTGTCCATTGATGTCATTTACATGCAAAATCAAATCAAGCATGTCCTTGTCATTGAAGTCAGTAGAAATGTTGGATCAGAGCTTCAGGATTGTCATGGTGGATGGCGCTCTCCAGCTGTGTGCAGCTGGTTGTTGGTGGGTCAGTTCTAGAAGGAGAGCATTGGTGCCAGGAGAACACTGAAGTGCCAGCATCAGTTCATACCAAAAGTCATATAGACAGGGCAGGGCCTCATTAAAGGGGTTTTCCACAAGGGACCCCCATTAAGGGAGAGGCACTAATGAAGAGGGGCTCAGTCCGACCATGAATGACGTGGTCACCCATCATTTGAATGGCCGACATATAACGCTACATCGCCCCTGCAGATGCCACTTCTTACCCCTTTGGTATTAGCTCTATGCCAGGAGTTATATCACTTTGGTAAAACCCACTTGTGATGTCATCAAAGCTAAAATCTGATACATGATCAAAACTCACCTGTGATGTCATAGCTGCTCATCTGATCAAAACCCACTAGCGATGTCATTGCTGCTCACCTGATGATGGAAACCCAGGTGTGATGTCATAGCTCCTCACCTGATGGAATCCCAGGTGTGATGTCATAGCTGATCACCTGATGGAGACTCATGTATGATGTCATAGTTGCTCACCTGATGGAGACTCATGTATGATGTCATAGTTGCTCACCTGATGAAGACCTGTGTGTGATGTCATAGTTGATCACCTGATGAAGACCCATGTGTGATGTCATAGTTGATCACCTGATGAAAACCTGTGTATGATGTCATAGTTGCCTACCTGATGAAGACCCATGTCTGATGTCATAGTTGCTCACCTGATGAAGACCCATGTATGATGTCATAGTTGCCTACCTGATGAAGACCCATGTGTGATGTCATAGTTGCCTACCTGATGAAGACCCATGTCTGATGTCATAGTTGCCTACCTGATGAAGACCTGTGTGTGATGTCATAGTTGCTCACCTGATGAAGACCCATGTATGATGTCATAGTTGCCTACCTGATGAAGACCCATGTCTGATGTCATAGTTGCCTACCTGATGAAGACCCATGTATGATGTCATAAATGCCTACCTGATGAAGACCCATGTCTGATGTCATAGTTGCCTACCTGATGGAGACCCATGTCTGATGTCATAGTTGCTCACCTGATGAAGACCCATGTCTGATGTCATAGTTGCCTACCTGATGAAGACCCATGTGTGATGTCATAGTTGATCACCTGATGAAGACCCATGTGTGATGTCATAGTTGATCACCTGATGAAAACCTGTGTATGATGTCATAGTTGCCTACCTGATGAAGACCCATGTCTGATGTCATAGTTGCTCACCTGATGAAGACCCATGTATGATGTCATAGTTGCCTACCTGATGAAGACCCATGTGTGATGTCATAGTTGCCTACCTGATGAAGACCCATGTCTGATGTCTTTGTTGCCTACCTTATGAAGACCTGTGTGTGATGTCATAGTTGCTCACCTGATGAAGACCCATGTATGATGTCATAGTTGCCTACCTGATAAAGACCCATGTGTGATGTCATAGTTGCCTACCTGATGAAGACCCATGTGTGATGTCATAGTTGCCTACCTGATGAAGACCTGTGTATGATGTCATAGTTGATCACCTGATGAAGACCCATGTGTGATGTCATAGTTGATCACCTGATGAAGACCCATGTCTGATGTCATAGTTGCCTACCTGATGAAGACCCACATGTGATGTCATAGTTGCTTACCTGATGAAGACCCACATGTGATGTCATAGTTGCCTACCTGATGAAGACCCATGTGTGATGTCATAGTTGCTCGCCTGATGGAAACTAATAATAATGCTCGCTCACATCTCTGGTCTCCCATTCTTTCACTGCACTTCCCAATCTTTATATCGCTTCCTCATCATCAGCAACGCTGCTCGTTCACGCCATTTCCCTTTGCTATCCATGCCGTTCTGACCCTCACCTCTTCACAATTTTTCTTCGCCATTTTTATTTTCTTTCAGGTCTCTAATCAGTGATCACTGAAAACTCACCAATAATCCAATGTCAATTATGACACTGCCTAAAAATGTCCTATCACTGAAATCAACATAAAACACATAACCTTTATTATTAATAAAAGCCTAATACAGAAAAACAATCCGAGGCCCCAGGTGGAAACATCCAAACATGAAGCTCATAAAGTAAAATGAACGAAGGGAGGAAAACTTTGCCTAATTTCATCCTTGAACTAAACCCTGTCCCTGGAGTCCCACCCTGATGGTGGATGTAGTCCGCACTCGTGCCTCTCCTTAGACACCCTAAATAGCCCTCCAAAGAAAAAGAGCAGAGGTCACTAGATACATGCCCAATGGCAATCAAAAATCCGCCCGACGCATTTCTTCCCAAATCGGGTTCATCAGGGGGCAAAGGAAGCAAGAACCGCCATGGGATCATAAACACATACTTTAAAGCCATACTATACTGTCCCTCATAGACGTTTAATAGGTAAAGTAAGGTCTATGGGCTTGGAAAGTATAGTCTGTAATTGGATTGAGAACTGGCTGAAGGACCGTGTCCAGAGAGAGGTGGTCATTGATTCCTATTCAGAATGGTCCCGGGTTATAAGTGGTGACCCCGAGGTTCTGTGCTGGGCCCTTTATTATTTAATGTATTTATTAATGATTTCAAGGAGCACCATTTCTATTAATGCCTTTTAGTTTATTAGCTTCACACATTTATGGTTTAGTTTGGATGTTTCCACCTGGGGCCCCTGATTTCTTCTGCTATTTTATGCTTAGGTTTTATGGCTCTTTGGGTGATAGGACTCACCAATCGCTGACCCTCTTGCCTCTGGTCGCCCAGTCCTTCTTGTGTCTTGCATCGCTTTCATTCCTTGTCACGAGTACTTTCTACTGATGTCCGCCTCCCCAGTTGTTCCCTCCATTTCTCACGTTTCTTCATTAATTGAGTTGCGTTCATGTAAATCTTAGCAGGTCACCTGTTGAAACTATCGACGTCATCACTGTTTTTACTACTTCAGTATAAAGTTACCTCTTTTCATCCTCACGCGGGGCTTTCCTTATTTCTCTGTTCCCTCCTGGGGTTGTCCCATATCTTTCTAGGTATTAGGAAATGTCATCGCTGATTACCTCCAGAACTGATTGTTTGTACTCCCTTTGTCATATGTGTTAATTGAACTTCATGTCTGTGATTTCCCTCTGTGTCTCAGGAAGAAGCTTTACAAAAGTGTTTTATCCTTATGCCTTTATCAATAAAAGACTGCTTTTTATACTTTTGTAGAACAGCACCCCCAGGAATCCTGTATTGTTTTCCTCTTTGGCAATTCTACCGCATGGAAAACTATGTGTGATGTCACAGCTGCTTACCTGATGGAGACTTATGTGTCTGGTGGAAACCCATGTATGTTGTAATATCTACCTATCCGATAGGAATCCATGTGTGATGTCATAACTACCTATCTAATGGAAACCCATCTGTGATGTCATAGCTGCTTACCTGATGGAGACTTGTGTGTGATGTCATAGCTGTCTACCTGATGGAAACCTATACGTGATGTCATAGCTGCTTACCTGATGGAGACTTGTGTGTGATGTCATAGCTGTCTACCTGATGGAAACCTATACGTGATGTCATACCTGTCTTTGCAAATGTTATTATATTGTGATGTCATAGCTGCTTACCCGATGGAAATCCATGTATGATGTAATATCTACCTATCTGATAGAAAACCATGTGTGATGTCATAACTACCTATCTGATGGAGACCCATGTGATGTCACAGATGCTTACCTGATGAAGACTTGTGTGTGATGTCCTAGCTGTGTTTGTGATGGAAACCTATATGTGATGTCATAGCTGATTACCCGATTGAAACCGATGTATGATGTAATATCTACCTAGCTGATAGAAAACCATTTGTCATAGCAAATAGCTACTTATCTGACGGAAACTCACGTGATGTCATAACTACCTATCTGATGGAAAACTGTGATGTCATAGCTTATCACCTGATGGAGACCCATGTGTGATGTCATAACTGTCTACCTGACGGAAATCCATGTCTGATGTCATAGCAACTTATTTGGTGAAGCCTGATGAACTGATGAACTGCCACCGAAACGCGTAGCTCATGTTTAATTTTTAATGTTTTTATTCTATTTTTTACAAATATTTGCGCACTGTTTTTTTCTGCTCTTTCTGTGAGCACCATCTTCCACAACTACCTAACTGATGGAAACCCATATGTGATCTATAATCTATCTATTATCTATCTATCTATCTATCTATTATCTATCTATTATCTATCTATCTATTATCTATCTATTATCTATTATCTATCAATCATCTATCTATCTATCTAATATCTATCTCATATCTATCTATTATCTATCTATCTATTATCTATCTATCTATCTATCTATCTATTATCTATCTATCTCCTATCTATTATCTATCAATCATCTATCTATCTATCTAACATCTTCCACAACTACCTAACTGATGGAAACCCATATGTGATCTATAATCTATCTATTATCTATCTATTATCTATCTATCTATCTATTATCTATCTATCTCATATCTATCTATTATCTATCTATCTATCTATTATCTATCTATTATCTATCTATCTATCATTATCTATCTATCTATCTATCTATCTATCATCTATCTATCTATCTATCTATCTATCTATCTATCTATCTATTATCTATCTATCTATCTATCTATCTATCTATCTATCTATTATCTATCTATTATCTATTATCTATCAATCATCTATCTATCTATCTAATATCTATCTCATATCTATCTCATATCTATCTATTATCTATCTATTTATTATCTATCTATTATCTATCTATCTATCTATTATCTATCTATCTATCTATCTATCTATTATCTATCTATCTATCTATCTATCTATCTATCTATCTGTCCGTCAATCTCTCTATCCCTTATAATGACTAGGGACATTTGCATGCTGACCCATAGCACATTATCCCCTACATAGCACACATAGCATTCACAGAGAAACGCGTCAGTGTTTTATCTATTTATAGGGCTGAAGAGAATTACTACAGATATATATATAGTACAGACACTTCTAGCACACAGCGCTTAATAGATATCTAGAAGCTTCTAAAAAAGATCTCCGGGGATAGTTTTTCAGTACAACTCCCAGGTTATAAGTGTCACATGAATCCCATTATACAGTTTATAGGGCAATTACATCCAATATAATTTCACTGAACTAAACAGGAATGAAATGTAAATGTCCTATAAGAAGGTCAGTTGCTCCTCAGCAACACTGCAAAACTTCAGCGGACGTTCATAAAATTGCAATCTACAGTTTGTAGTAAGGAGCATTTTTTAAAATGTATTTTATGTTTTGTGTCACATTGATCTGTAAGTTTAAACCAATACAAGTCAATACCATCTCCTCACCAGCCCATGCCTGGCTTGTCGTCACACTTTAACGGGAGCCACTGCCAGTGACCTCCAGCGCTGCCACATGTGACATCACTCTGTGGATTTACCACGGATTTCTTTTTTTGCCAAATCTCTTTTTATTAAAAGAAATAATCAAACATATGTTCATACACTGGTAACAACAATACTGCGAATGGTTATTACAATTGGAGATGGTAATTGAATTAGTGGATCTTGTCTGATTTTACAGAGCAGGGCTTCCATTAGGCCTCATGCACACGGCCGTTGTGTGGCCCTTCCGTGTATTGGGGACCGCATCCGTGCAGCGGGCCGGACCCATTCAACTTGAATGGGTCCGTGGTCTGTCCGCACTGCAACAAAATATGACATGTCATTTTTTATTTTTTTTGCGGTGTGGAACAACGGAAAGAAACACCACGGAAGCACTCCGTAGTGCTTCCGGTGTTCCGTTCCGTGACTCCTTTCCGCATCTCCAGAATTGCGGACCCATTCAAGTGAATGGGTCCGCATCCGTGATGCGGGGTGCACGCGGCCGGTGGCTGTGGATTGCCAAACCGCCGTTTGCGGGCCGCAATACGGCCACGGCCGCCCAACGGCCGTGTGCATGAGGCCTTACTATTACGAATAGAGCCGGTGATAGTGGGCGCCCTTGCCTCATCCCATTAAGTAAATGGAAGGGGGGGGGGGGATAAGATACTATTGATCTTGACTCTGGCAGAGGGGTGTAAGAATTGCCAAATTTTGACAATGCTGCCGACATAAAATGCCAGCTAACCCGGGCAAAGGCTTTTTCAGCGCCAGTGCTGAGAAGTGCGAGAGGTTATTAGACGTAGTAGTCGTATTGTGTTCTGCCAGAGACAAAGCCAACCTGCTCCCTGTCAATGACGCTGGGTAGGATTGTTTGAAGGCGTTGTGCCCATATCTTTGCCCACCATTTAACATCCATGTTCAGTAGGGAAATTGGGCCACAATCTAATGGGTCTTTTTTATCTTTATATATCACTGTGATGTGGGCCTCTAACGCCTGGGGCAGGAAGGAGCCTTCTTTAAGAAGGTATGTGCAGAGAGTTGTAAAATGGGGGGATTAGGGTATCCCTGAAATTTTTATCGTATTGAATGGAGAAACCAACTTCCAACAGATATCCCCGGGGTAACAAGGTCCTTCTATTATGCCCATTTTAAAGGGAATCTGTCACCCGGTTTGAGCATATTAAGGTGTTACTACTGCCATGTACAATAAGATACCTTATTTCTTGCTGTAGTCTTCATTTTTTGCTTCATTAGCGATAAAATCCACTTTTTATGTTATGCAAATGAGTGTCCAAGGTGGCCAGAGGGGCGTTATTATCCTAATCTGGAGCCCAGTAACTCCCCCGTACAGCGCCCAGCCCGCCTTCCCTTAGAGCCCAAGCACGCCTCTTCCAGCATAAGTCACTGCCCACACCCGAACTCTTTGCTGCCGCCGCCCTCCGCTATGTGAAATCTCATGTAGGCGCATTACCGCGGACTGCCTTCGCGATGTAGAAGATCCTGAGGGCAACAGCTATTGCCCTCAGAAGCTTCTACATCGCGCAGGCAGTCTGCGGTATATTTGTTCCACGAGGAGGATATTGCGAAGGGGTCTTCCTCCCCTATTGAGAACAATATCTGCAACCATCTATTTAACTGAACTGCTTTGTAATATGAGTGTACATCAGGTAGACCTAAACCTCCCACCTCTCTCCTCTTGACCATCATCTTATGTTTCCAAAGGAACTTAGAGAAAAGGCTTCCGATGGATGTAAAGAAGGCGGGAGGAAGGTGGATAGGCACCATCTGTAATATATACAACACTTTTCTACCAAGCCAGGAGATCCACAATTCCTCATAGGATTTCAGCAAGTTTGTGATCTCCACTAGTAATGTCGAAAAGTTCAGATGATAAAGGTCTGAGAGGTCTCTGGAAAGACGTACTCCTAAACAGGTGATTGATGAGGGGGCCCAAGAAAAGTTTGTGCTTGATTTCAAACCCTGCACTACTGCTTGCGGGGCCGACTTGGTAGAGTTGACCTTATAGTTAGAAATTATTCCATATTCCCTCAATAATTGTGCAATCTCTGGAATACTATTAGATGGATTTGTTGTTAAAAACAATAGATCATCAGCAAAAGGTAAGAATTTTAATTGCCTTCCCCCCAGAGGAACCCCTTCATTGCCATCCCGTTCTCTGACACTCTGAAGCAAAGTTTCCATGCACCCCTGTCTAGTTCCGTTTGTGATTTCAAATACAGGTGAGAATGCGCCATTTATGTTGAGGCATGCAATAGCGTAAAGATAGCATGTATCAATGGCTGAGGAAAAGCAAAATTACGGAGTGCAGCTTCCATAAATGCACATTTGACTCTATCTAAAGCCTTCTCGGCATCAATGCCGAGAAGGACCAGTGGTGATTTAGAGGTGCGGGCAGAGTGGATGGCGTGGAAAAGTCTAGTTGTGTTAGTCTTCTCCTCTCTCCCTTGGAGAAAACCTACTTGTTCGGGCCCTACTAAAGAGGGGATAATGGATTGGATCCTATTGGTGAGCAGTTTGGCCCAGATTTTCAGATCTTGGTTTAGTAAAGAAATTAGCCTATAACTTCCACAATCTGTGGGATCTTTCCCTTCTTTGGGTATTAGTGTGATAAAGGCTTCTTGGGCCTGTCTTGGGAGAACGCCACCAGAGAGAAGATCATTACAGACTCTTATCAAGTTGGGTACTAGCACTTCATGAAAGGTTTTAACCCCTTAAGGACTTAGGACGTACCGGTACGACATGTTTGCCGAGTCCTTAAGGACTCAAGGCGTACCGGTACGTTCTAAGTTTAAAACTAGATTGCGGCGCTGCGGGCGGTGATCGGAACAGGATGTCCGGGGATCCTGTCACAACGACGGGGGGGGGGTCCCGCGACACCCCCCCCCCGTGTCGGCGATCGCCGCAAACCGCAGGTTTATTGAGACCTGCGGTTTGCGGCTTTTACCTTATGCGGCGGCGGTGATCAGAGGTGCCATCGGGTCCCCATGCGGCTGTAGGGGGGACCCGATGGCATGGAAGGCAGCGCGATGCCTTCCTTAGGCATCAGTTCTGCCTTCCGGTGACGAGCCTGTGAGATCCAGCCCCCTGGATCTCACAGGCCGGAAGCTGTATGAGTAATACTCACAGTATCACTCATACAGCCAATGCATTCCAATACAGAAGTATTGGAATGCATTGTAAAAGGGATTAGACCCCCAAAAGTTCAAGTCCCAAAGTGGGACAAAAAATAAAGTAAAAAAAAGTTGAAAAAATAAAGTTTTCCCCCCAAAAAATTAAAAGTTTCAAGTAAAAATAAACAAAAACGTAATTTTCCCCAAATAAAGTTAAAAAAATTAGTAAAAAATAGGAAAAATAAAAATAAAAGTAGACATATTAGGTATCGCCGTGTCCGTATCGACCGGATCTATAAACAAATCACATTACCTAACCCCTCAGATGAACACCGTAAAAAATAAAAACTGTGCTTTTTTTGTTACCTTACATCACAAAAAGTACAACAGCAAGCGATCAAAAAGGCGTTTGCCCACCAAAATAGTACCAATCTAACCGTCACCTCATCCCGCAAAAAATTAGCCCCTACCTGAGACAATCGCCCAAAAAAGAAAAAACTATGGCTCAGAATATGGAGACACTAAAACATCATTTTTTTGGTTTAAAAAATGATATTATTGTGTAAAACTTACATAAATAAAAAAAAATTATACATATTAGGTATCGCCGCGTCCGTATCGACCGGCTCTATAAAAATATCACATGACCTAACCCCTCAGATAAACACCGTAAAAAAATTAAAAGAAAAACTGTGCTAAATAAACAATTTTTTGTCACCTTACATCACAAAAAGTGTAATAGCAAGCGATCAAAAAGTCACACGCACCCCAAAATACTGCCAATAAAACCGTCATCTCATCCCGCAAAAATCATACCCTACCCAAGGTAATCGCCCAAAAACTGAAAAAATTATGGCTCTCAGACTATGGAAACACTAAAACATGATTTTTTTTGTTTAAAAAAAGAAATCATTGTGTAAAACTTACATAAAAAAAAAAAGTATACATATTAGGTATCGCTGCATCTGTGACAACCTGATCTATAAAAATATCACGTGATCTAACCTGTCAGATGAATGTTGTAAATAACAAAAAATAAAAACGGTGCCAAAACAGCTATTTCTTGTTATCTTGCCTCACAAAAAGTGTAATATAGAGCAACCAAAAATCATCTGAAATTTTTTTTTTTTTTTTTAAAACATCTTTTTATTGAAGTGGAAGATTACAATATTTGTATCATACAGAAAATAATGACATTTTCACTTGATAATACATATCGTTGATCATAATTCAAGTCCATCTTTCCACATCATTTTCAATTTTTTCCTACCCTCCCCTCAACAATCCACCCCCCCCCCCCCCCCCCAAAACCCCCCCAACCAGGAACACTGATTTGAGACACTAATGCTTTCTGTTAGCTTTACATGTGTATCGGAAGCTCCCTCCATCCCAATTATGTTTCCAATTTCCCTAGTCTATTAGCCAGTTGCTCTTCCAGGTACCATTTTGTCAACCTGAACGGGTCCATAAGCTCCTTAATCTCGCTACATGACAGCAGCTTCTCGGCAAAGGTCCTCCATTTTTTGATAAACTTCTTGACCAAACGCTCCTTATCCTGTTCTACCTCAAGCCTCTCCAAATAAAGGACCGCCTTCATCATACCCAACACCTCTTCCCGAGACGGCACTTCTCCTTCCAACCAATGCCTTAAAAGGGCTTTCTTTACAGCCATCAACATAAGATGTACCCCTCCTTTGGTGACTACTGTACCCATTTCCTCATCCTGATTTATGGGTATATAGTGAAAAATGCACTGTTGGGGTGATAATCCCACCGTTTCCCCCCAAACTTCTTTTATTGTATCTACCGATTTTTGCCACATGGGGTTCACTTTCGGGCATTCCCATATAGCATGTAAAAGCCCAGCTCTTGGGAGATTGCACTTGGGGCATTTCCGCAGGTAATGAGCAGGAGCGTCTCGATATGACAAATTATAGGCATACGTCGCCCTATGCATAAGTCTTAGTTGCGTTTCTCTCCACTGTTCATTATATGTTGCCCGCCTTACCAAGTCAAGGCCCACTCTCATTTTTTTTGCAATGTTTTGGTCCTGCAGCTCTCTTTCCCAGGGCTTGTATGCCCCCTTCACCAAACCTATTGTTTGAATATTATGAATCCTATTATGCAGATCTGACAAAGACATGCGGGAACCACTTCTGCCTAGCAAAGCTGAAAACCATGCCAGATTCTCCAAGTCTCCTAAAGAGCTCGCCTGCGCTTTACAATAACTTTCGATCTGCTGGTAAGGGAGATAGTGTGCGTCTCGCATGTCATATTTCTGCTTGAACTGTTCCCATGATTGCCATTGGACCGTATTATCCAGCAGCAGATCACTAAGTCTGGTGATGTTTTTGTCCCTCCATCCCTGAAATAAGGTATTCTCCCTACCTTGGGGAAAAGCCGGGAGTGTCCACAGCGGCATCCTAGGAGAAATGTAGTAAGGGAGCCCATAGATCTTTCTGATAGCCTTCCATGCCACTATGGTGTCTTTTAACAAGACGGCCTGTCTAATTGACGCTGGGATGTCTCTTAGCCTGGAATGTAGTAGGGCCTCTAAATTTTCCCCTCCTGCTAATTCTCTCTCAAGCGTAGTCGCTGAGTAGAATCCGGTATTCCATACCCAGTCCCGTGCGTGTCTAAATAACGCCGCTAGATTATAATGACGGATATTGGGAAGTTGTAGCCCCCCCTCGTACTTTAACATTGTCAGCTTGGCATAAGCAATTCGCGGTCGTTTAGTTTTCCATAGGAAGCGATTAAACACTCGTTGCATCCTCACCACATCTGCATGTCTCAGCAACAAAGGAATCATTTGAAGTGGGTACAGTAGTTTCGGGAAACTCATCATTTTGACTAAGTGGGCTCTACCACAAAGGGATAAGGGCAAGTCTTTCCATTTTTCCAACTCAGATTCTATCTTTGAGAAAAGAGGGGGATAATTTAGTGTATACAGCGAACTCGGGGTGCGACCTATCTTAATGCCCAGGTAAGTTATGTAATCTTTCCGAACCTCAACCCCATTCATCGTACGAGCCCCTAGCTGTGGTTTTCGCCCCAGAGACAATAGTTGACTTTTATCCACATTGATCCTATAACCTGTCACCTTCCCATACTCACTTAGTGTCTCCAACACCTTCCCCAGCTGGGCTTCTGGAGCCCCCAGATACAGGAGGATATCATCCGCAAAACAACTAACTTTTAGTTCGTTATTCCCTATTTTAATCCCCTCAAATACCTTAGAATGAATAAGCCCCCTTGCCAAGGGTTCCATTGCCAGGTTGAAGAGTAACGGGGACAAAGGACAACCTTGCCGCGTACCCTTGCCCAGTACAATAGGCTTGGATAGAAAGCCTGGTACACTTATTCTCGCCTGGGGATTCTCGTATAGTGCCCTAAGATAATTTCTAAAGTGACCCTTAATATTAAACCTGTCTAACACCATGTCCAGCCATTGCCAGTTGACATTATCAAAAGCCTTTTCGGCGTCAATAGTAAGCAACGCTGGACATGGCTCAGTTTCTACCTCCCTACATTTATGCAGACTGGCTAGGACTTTGCGGATATTTGTAACCCCTGATCTGCCTTTCATGAACCCCACTTGGTGAGGCCCAATCAGTTCGGGTACGCAATTTGCCAACCTATTGGCTAAGAGTTTGGATAGGATCTTAACATCCTGATTAATTAAAGAGATAGGCCTATACGCACTCGGCTGAGTCAGGTCCCTCCCTGGTTTCGGGAGAACTTTAATATAGGCCATTTTCCCCGTTTCCGGCAGATTCCCCCCTAGCATAACGCTATTGAACAGTCTGGTCAGAGTTGGGACTAATTCTTGGTTTATTGATTTATAAAATTCTGCGGGGAACCCATCAGGACCCGGTGTCTTGCGGTTTGAGAGGGATTTTATGGTCGCCCCGACTTCCTCTTCACTTATATCCCCATTTAGGGCCTCTAACTGTTCCTTCGACAATCGTGGTAGGTTTACTTTTTCCAGAATTCCCCTTGCTTTCACTGGATCAAAGGGATCACTAGTGTATAGGTTATGGTAAAAGTCTCCCAAGATATCCACCATCTCCTTTGGCTGGGTGCATAACTTTCCTGTTCTATCCTTTAGGGGGTGCAGCATGGATTGCGTGGCAAAGGGACGCGTTAAATTAGCTAATAATCGGCCCGCCTTATTACCGAAACGGAAGAATTTCGCCCTTTGGTAATCCCCAAACCATTTCTCACGTGTTTCTTGGCAATAATCAAAATTGTGTTTAGCCGTCACCCAGGCCAGCTTATTGGGGTCTGTGGGATTTTGCAAAAATCTAGTATATGCTTCCCTTACCTCCATCGTAGCCTGGTCATATTTTGCCCTCGCCTCCCGTTTCTTCCCTATTGTATGTGACATTATCCGGCCTCTCAGTACCGCCTTAGCCGCATCCCAGAATAGGCCATGGTTCGTAACATGTTCTGCATTATCTTGTTCATATTCCCACCACCATCCTTTTAATTTGTCAGTGAACTCCTTGTCTTTTGACAAATTCTGTGGCATCCTCCAGATGAAATCTTGTCCCCTAGGGACCGTGTCCATAACCTCCATAACCACCGGGGCATGGTCCGAGATTAACAAATCGGCAATTTCAACCGTTTTTACTCTAGATAGCAAATTCGGTGACGTTAAAAGATAATCAATCCTGGACCATGACCCCTGTGCATAAGAGAAATGGGAATATTCGCGGTCTTCCGGGTGGTGGTACCGCCATGTATCTTGCAGTCCCGTACTTTGCAGTAACGGGAGCAGTGTCTGGCTTCTCTGTCGCCTAATAGCATTCGTCAGTACCCCTCTTTTCCTATCTTCCTGCTCACTATGTACCCTATTGAAGTCACCCGCCACCAACAATAGCTGTGAATCCTCTAAGAGAATATCCCTCTCTAGGGCCTCGTAAAAAGTTGT
Organism: Bufo bufo; assembly: GCF_905171765.1. NCBI lineage: Eukaryota > Metazoa > Chordata > Amphibia > Anura > Bufonidae > Bufo > Bufo bufo. Next base: position 14,216,071 of record NC_053399.1, on the reverse strand, counting down.
CTGGGAAGTATTAGGGGCGTAAACATTATGGACCACTAACTGACCCACTGGTAAATTTAAACTCAAACGCATCCATCTCCCCAGTGTATCCGTTGTCGTAGACAACACCTCAAAACGCAAGCGTTTATGAAAAAGAACAATGGTTCCCGCCTTTTTGCCTGTTGAAGGCGATCCCACTACCTTACCCACCCACAATTTGCGCATCCTAGCAAAATCCGCTTCCTCCAAGTGGGTCTCCTGCAGAAAAGCGATGTCCACTCTCAGTTTTCTAAGGTGGCGGAGCACTGCCATACATTTAGCAGGGGAGCGGAGGCCTTTAACATTCCATGTGGCCACTGTCATATTGGTTTCTCAAAATAAGTAACTCTGCAGGAGGACCCCCCCGGAGCAAACGGTCCCGTCTTATACCTGATAGCAACCAGCCTTAGCCCTACCTTTCGACCCAAATCAGTAAAAGTTCCTTCCCCACCCCCCCTAACCAACCCCACAACAAAAACATACATTTTCTAGACTTCTCTTTTTTCGCGCATCTTACTGCTTAGCTGTTGTCGCTACCAAATTCCAACTGCCTCCTAGACATTTTCCCATTATGCCCCACTCTCCAGCCCTACGTCTTAAGTATAACAAACAGCCATAAACATAATCAAAATGCAGCTGAACAATAAGTCCACTGGACTCTCACGTGCCCCTTCAGGGATTATTTCTCAGGTGCAGTCCAAGCTCAGGAATGACCACTTTCATTCAGGTTCAGTTTCACGCCGATCTGCTCCCGTGGCTCTCGACATGAAGGTGCCTGGACTCTGTCTCGCCCCTCTTCCTCTGGTTGAAGCCGTGGATCTTTGGGATAGAGACTTGGCTATGTCCGAGTATAAGGGATCCGACTCCAAAACTTCTCTCGCCTCTCCCGGCGAGTGGTAGGTATCTATTGACCCATCTTGACGGAAAATCCTCAAGGTAGCAGGATATAATAGGGCGAATTTGATTTTATTCTTTACCAGCGAGGAACAAACCGAAGTGAATTCTTTCCTTCGCCTTGCCACCTCCGCGGAGTAGTCACTAAAAAGGAGGATCTTGCTACCCCTGATTATTAGGGGTTGCTCTTTACGTCTGAACTTCGCCAATATGGCCTCCTTAGCCGCATAATTCAGATATTTCACAATAGTCGCCCTCGGCCTGGCGTTCTTAGATCGTGCTCCCGCCGAAAGTGGCGGTTCCAGACGGTGCGCCCTCTCTACTATGCACGTTCCTCTCAAGCCCAAAGCTTGCGGTATCTCCGCTTCACATATGTCCGCCAGATGGTTTGGAGGGATCGATTCTGGTAACCCTATAATCCGTAAATTGCTCCTCCTGGAGCGATTCTCCAGATTGTCGATCTTCTCCGTAAGGAACTGGTTACTACGCTGGAGGTCAGTGATATTACTTTGAGCTTTCTCCAGCTCTTCTTCGACCAGTACCACTCTCTGTTGTACCTCCGTGATCTGAGAGGTATGTTGTGCCACCTCCGACTGCAGCTGCTGCAAGGCCATCGCGACCGTGGCCTCTAGAGAAGCTTTTATATCTGGTGCCAGGAGCTTGGCTACTTCTATAGCCATGGATTTGCACGAGGAGGTTAAATCTCCTTTCGGTAGGAGGCCACAATCCCCTTCTTCCTCCTCCGAACCGGACGCTTCAGTACTTCTCTGGGTCGACTGGGAAGTCGAGCGGGTGAACCTATGTCGTTTTTCAGGTACTGGCGCCATCTTGCCCCTAGCTTTCTGGTCGTCACCCGTAGGGAGTACTGGCTGAGCCTCCTTCTGCGAACCGCCTCTGACCACAAATTTTTCCATGAGAGTCCCCTCGTTGTTCCCGAGAGTTTTGGGGGCTAATCTCTGCCCCGGTAAGCGGCGGATTCACTGGTTTTGGGCTGACCGAGCGGAGCGCCTCTCACTAGCGGCTGGTCATGCGCGCGCCGGAACCGGAAGTCCGGTCATCTGAAATTTTATCTCCATTTGCCAATAACTCTTGTGGAACACCTAAAGGGTTAACGACGTTTGTAAAATCTGTTTTGAATACCTTGAGGGGTGTAGTTTCTTAGATGGGGGTCACTTTTATGGAGTTTCTACTCTAGGGGTGCATCAGGGGGGCATCAAATGGGACATGGTGTCAAAAAAAACCAGTCCAGCAAAACCTGCCTTTCAAAAACCGCATGGCATTCCTTTCCTTCTGCGCCCTGCCGTGTGCCCGTACAGCTGTTTACGACCACATATGGGGTGTTTCTGTTAACTACAGAATCAGGGCCATAAATATTGAGTTTGGTTTGGCTGTTAACCCTTGCTTTGTAACTGGAAAAAAAATTATTAAAATGGAAAATCTGCCCAAAAAGTGAAATTTTTAAATTGTATCTCTATTTTCCATTAATTCTTGCGGAACACCTAAAGGGTTAACAAAGTTTGTAAAATCAGTTTTGAATACCTTGAGGGGTGAAGTTTATAGAATGGGGTCATTTTTGGGTGGTTTCTATTATGTAAGCCTAGCAAAGTGACTTGAGACCTGAACTGGTCCCTAAAAATAGTTTTTTTGAACATTTCTGAAAAATTTCAAGATTTGCTTCTAAACTTCTAAGCCTTGTAACATCCCCAAAAAATAAAATATCATTCCCAAAATGATCCAAACATGAAGTAGACATATGGGGAATGTAAAGTAATAACTATTTTTGGAGGTATTACTATGTATTACAGAAGTAGAGAAATTGAAACACATTTTTACACATTTTTGGTAAATTTGGTATTTTTTTTATAAATAAAAATGAATTTTTTTTAACTTCATTTTACCAGTGTCATGAAGTACAATATGTGATGGAAAAAAACTATCTCAGAATGGCCTGGATAAGGCAAAGCGTTTTAAAGTTATCAGCACTTAAAATGACACTGGTCAGATTTGCAAAAAATGCCCAAGTCCTTAAAGGTGAAATAGGGCTGAGTCCTTAAGGGGTTAAAGCCATCCGGGCCTGGACTATTTTTAGGGGAGAAGCTCCATATGACCTCTTTGACTTCTACTTCGGAAAAAGGGGGAGGCCAAATCCGTCGCCACTGCGTGGGAGATTGAGGAAAGTTTTCAAGGGGTGCAGAAACTTTTGTGTTGCCTCCATAGCTTTCGAACCTGCATCTGTACTTATCCGGGTCATTTAAATTGTCTATTTGAGAGTAAAAGTGGTGAAAAGCTTTCGCAATCTCTCCTGTGGTCGTCAGCATTTTACCAGAGTTGTCTTTAATTTTGTGAATGAAAGCTTTGGATCTGGCCTTCTTAAGGAGAGAGGACATCAACCTGCCTCCCTTGTCCCCATGTGCATGGATAAGATGCTTAAAGTACAAACACTGCTTAGCTGAACGTATTGAGAGGTACCGTAGGTTCTAAGCTTTGCCCTTAGAGCCAACAGTTCTTCCTGCATTGTATGGAATTGGAAAAAAATGCAATCCCACCACCGTTTTACGGGTTGTGTTCCCACAGCGTATTGTTTACGGCAAAACTTACCCATGCCCTTCATTCTATGGGTCAGTATGATTACAACGATGTCACATATGTATAGTTTTTTTTTATGTGTAAATAGTGTCAAAATAATTGTAAACTTTGAGAATTTTTTGTTTTGTTTTACATCACCATATTCTGACCCCCATAACTTTCTTATACTTATGTCTACTGAGCTGTTTAGGGTCTCATTTTTTGCGGGACAATTCATAGTTTTTATTGATACAATTTTGGAGTGTGCATGACTTTTGGATCACATTTTATTTATTTTTTTGGGGTAAGAGAAGCAATGAAAAAATGGCAAATCGGCCATTTTGACCCTTTTTTCCGTTACGCCATTCGCCGTATTGGATTTATTTTATTTTTTTTAATATTATGGGCTTTTTTGGTCGCGGTGATACCTAGGCTGTTTATATTTATTGCTATTTAGGTATTTTTATTTTAATTATATGGAAAGGGGGGTGATTTAAACTTTTATATTTTTTTTATTTTTTATATATTTTGTAACTTTTTTAAAAAAAATTATCATCATTTTACGGCTCATAAATGATCTTATAAATTATGTTTTTGAATTATTCATTTTGACCTATAAGCGATTAAAAAAAAAGACAATTTTCTTATATAAGAAAAATAAGAATTGCAGCATTAATGCTCTGAATGTCTTCATAGAGATTCAGAGCATTCAGCGCATGTACTGAAGTCCCGATTGGCCGCACGGGGCTTCAGTACTTTTTGCGCATTCAGGTGCCATGATCTCACTTGATCACGGCATCTAAAGCATTTAATTACCGCGATCGGCATTATTGCCGATTGCGGTGATTAGCCGCAGGTCTCCGCTGTTTGAAACAGCAGAGACTTGCCGGCCATGACGCCCGCTGCACGCGCGAGCGGGTGTCATGCTTGCACAGCGCTACCAGCACGTACATGTACGGCGCTGGTAGCGAAAGGGTTAAGCCTACTTCCTGCAATTTTGCATGAAGCTTGCAAATTGCTCTCTGTGTAATACCAGATCGCTGTGACGATGAGTCCAACAGGGCATACGACGACATTTGTACAGATTGGTCACAACTACTCTGCAACATTTGTCGCGCAACAATTTTTATAATGGCAGTCTATGGTGTCGCACTGCAACATGCTGCGACTGCGACGCAACAGTCGCAGAAAAATCCATCTCAAATGTGATTTTCTGCGACTGTTGCGTCGCAGTCGCAGCATGTTGCATGTTGCAGTGCGACACCATAGACTGCCATTATAAAAATTGTCGCACGACATTAGTGCAACAAAATGTCGCGCGACAAATGTCGTCGTGTAGACGTAGCCTAATACTAAATCCAAGTCCCCTCCCAAAATAATCTGACCCTCAGCGAACATTTTTAGGTCTTCTAGGACCTGTAGCAACCACAGAATCTGTTTCGTATTAGGGACATAAATATTAGCGAAGGTGTATTTCTCGGATGCTATAGATCCCTTAAGAAAGAGTACTCTACCCTCAGCATCTGTAACTGTTGTGAGACCTGGAAAGGAATAGATTTGTGGAAAGCGATTGATACTTCTTTCGTGCGGGAAGTCTCCTGGCAACTACGGAACCATTGGCTAAAGTAGTAAGTGGGGAGTTTTGGTAATCTATCTTTTTTGAAGTGGGTTTCTTGTAGGAACACAATGCTCGTTTTGAGCTTTCGTAGTAAAAATGATTGTGTGAGGCCTCATGCACACGGCAGGGAGAAGAAGCTCCAGTTCTCGCGAGATTCTCGAGAACTGGAGTGATTTCATCCATCCCGAGCCGCCGCTTTCGACGCTGCTCCAATGCTCGCCGCGGGAATCCAAGATGGCGGCAGCTCAGGATGGATGAAATCGCTCCAGTTCTCGCGAATCTCTGAGAGCTTCTTCTTCCTGGCTAAGAGCGGAGTGCGCTGATTGGATGCGCTCCATGCCAGGGAGAAGAAAGACACACCCGGGGGAACTTTTGCAGGCCCGCCCAGTTGAGCTGAATGGCTCATTAGCATAGAAGGCGGGAAATATTGCGGGGGGCACCGCGGACAAACGGGGGCACTGAGTGCAAAATGAAGAACTGAATAAGCACCACCGGGGGCCGGCAAGTAAGGGTATATCTTTAGTTTAACTTGCATTTTCAGGGGAAAGGTCCTCTTTAATATCTGCCAGCCCTTCCATCACGGTCTTATAGCCTGCAATATAGTTTTCCTCAGGAAAGCCTTAGGCCTCTTTCACACGGGCGTCGCGTGTGAGGTCCGGACAAGATGCGGGTGTGTTGCGGGAAAATGCGCAATTTAAAGTAAAAGTAAATTAGGGATGGAGGGGTTAAAAAATTAAGTAAAAAAATTTAACTAACCTCATCCACTTGTTCGCGTAGCCCGTCTTGTCTTCTTTCTTCTTCTTTGAGGACCTGGGAGGAAAAGGACCTTTGGTGACATCACTGTGCTCATCACATGGTCCATCAACATGTTATAAGGGAAAATAATAAAATCTATACAACACCGATCCCAAACCCGAACTTCTGTGAAGAAGTCCTTGCATCCGCACTTGCTTGCGGATGCTTGCGATTTTCACGCGGCCCCATTCACTTCTATGGGGCCTGCGTTGAGTAAAAAAAACGCACAATATAGAGCTTGCTGCGATTTTCACGCAACGCACAAGTGATGCGTGAAAATCACTGCTCATGTGCACAGCCCCATAGAAATGAATGGGTCCGGATTCAGTGCGGGTGCAATGCGTTCACCTCACTGTCACGGCCAGTGGTTTGTTTTGTGACACTCCTTCACTTGGTTGCCCATGGCAACGTGTGGTGTTGTGTGCATGTGGTGGCAGTGTCTCAGCCCTATGGCTGATCCCCAGGACATGATTGCCACGCATGCCGTTGCCCGCGGCAACAGGTGAAGTGTGTTTGTTTATGTGTGTATTCCCCTTTAAGTGTCCGTCTTCCCTTGCCTGGTGTTGGAAGGGTTAAATCCCTTCTGTGTGTGTGTGAACACTGGGTGTGTCTATGTGGGTGTGGCTACTTGGGCCTATAAAGCCTCAGTGAATATCACTTGTCTGAGGGGTACTTCAGCCATGGTTAGCTGGAGCAGCCTCCTGTGTATTCCATCTGCCAGTGGGGGCCACCCTTGTGGTCATAGGTTTATGTATGGTGTTTAGAAGATGTTTGTTTGGTCTTTATTTATTGCAGAATATGGTTTCCTGGGTTTCCGTGTGATGTCTGTGTGTGCGGTGTCCTTTGTGTTGTTTGTGGACAGCAGCACATGCACGTGGGTTCCAGGTTGTGTGTCTGTGGCAGGTAGGTGTGGTACTAGTCTCACTTACCTGCCATTGCCATATGTCTGTTTGTGTTCCCCTTTTCCCTGCAGCTTGGCCAGTGAGACTCCTGTTCCTCCGTGTCCAGAAGGAACAGGTCGTCTTACCCTGCTCCTAGTTTATCGCCGTCCTGAGGGCTAGCAGGGACTACAAGGTTCCGGGGCATGAGCCCTCCTACCATCAAGGTCGGCTCATGCAGCTAGGAGTCAGGGTCAGATTAGGGATCCGATTAGGAGGTGACCTGCTCCCTAAATTTGTCCTCCTGGTCGAGCAGCGACCACCATCTTCGATCATCGCACGGCTGAGGGTTTTCCCCATCCTCAGCCGTGACACTCACGCATTGCACCCCGCGCGGAATTCTCGCCCGTGTGAAAGGGGTCTTAGTGATAGGGGCAGAGGCCGACTCACCATAGTCACTCTCCGCAACACTTTCTCTATCCATTTCGCCTGCCTGTTCTCCCGCGCTTACAGCTGCCGCCGCCATCTTAGATTAGTCACCCGACACCAGAGCACTTTGTTTCTTCCAACATTTCTGTAAGTCCATCTGGCTGGGGACCCCCGGCTTGTTCCTTGGGGTTTTTGACCATGTTATGGCGCTTTTAAGTCGCTTGTTCGGCGGCCCTGAGGTGCACTGCGACGGAGCTGCAGACTCACGCGTCCATCGCATCCAGCGGCCAGGCTCTGCCCTCCCCAAGGAGGTTTTAAGCTTTGATATATTTAAGGGGTCTGCAATCAGCGTGTCGTTTAAGCGCCAATTCCATTCTCTCTGGGGCAGTTCTCCAAAATATGGAGAAAGATCGGGGCATGATCCGAAAGAGTGATGTTGCCAATGCTGGCTTTCGTGGCAAGTGAGATTTGGGCAGTGGATAAGAAGAGATAGTCTAGTCTGTGGTATGAAGACCTCACATGAAAGTGAAATGTGTAGTCGCGATATGAAGGATTGAGTGTTCGCCAAACATCTGTTACTCCCAGGTTTTCCAAAGCTCCCCGTAATCGGCCTAGGAGTTTATGGGAGATACATGTGCGCTTAGTGGAGGAATCTAGTTCTGGCTCTAATGGGACGTTAAAATCACCCCCCAAAATAACCACACCCTCAAGGTACGAAGTAGTTTGAGAGTCTGATTAACTCGGATTTCACCCAGTGCATTGCAAATGGTAAAATCTGCATGTGACAAACTCCCTTCTTTTGAGGTTGCCACGAGTACTTGGAGAGGACTACTTGCCAGCCTCTTACCATGTGATTACGGTCCCATGTTGAATGCACCAGTTTTGTGCAATGGCTGCATAGTTATATAAGTTCATGTATTTTGCTGTCTTTTGCTACCATGTGGCTAATGGAGTCTTGCCTCTGTCCTTGGGAGATAAGTGGATCACTTCTCAATTGTCTCCAGGACAAAAGACTGTGTAGAACCGGTTTTGGACAGAAAAGCCATGAGTACAGCCAGGCCAAAGAGACTTGTACTAACTTTTGAATTCCTGGTCTAATTCGTGCCATTTTGGGATGTGTTAAATGTCTATGTGTATTGTAAAGGGTGGGACATTGTATATTTGAGTAAGTGATGTCTGTCCTATTGTCTCCCCGTGTGTATTGGCGATTTCCCTTTGTACTGAGAGATAATGGAATTACACCTCGGTTGTCTCCAGGACAGAGGACATTGTGTATTGTTCTGCCTGGGATAATTATGTTAACCATTGTGTACCATAATTGTATCACAGGCAGAGGGGAGGATTTCTGATGTAATGAATGGGAGTGTTAGCTGTGTTGTAATATGTTTATTGGTTGTTTTATAACACCCTGTGGGAGGTCCTGTATGTGTAAGACCAAAATAAAAAGAGGCTGTATGTCCCAGGACAGGGAGTTCTTCTTCACCCTCAAGTTCACACAGTATTTTGGGCATGGATTTTGGCGCAGATTCTGCACCAAAAAATCCAAAGTATAAAAAAATGCATGCAGAACTTCCCCATGAATCTGCATGTTAAACCATACAGCTTTTTTTTTCTACGTACAGTTTTAAAACCACACCATAAAAAAGTCTCCTGTTCATTCGTGACGTGGATTTCGCATCAGGAATTTCTATTGAAAATGGGCAGGAATAAAAATCCTCACTGAAACCGCGTTAAAAATGCATCAGGAAAAAAAAGCTCTGTGTGAAAAATACTCTATGTGAACCTAGCCTTTTCTCACTACATTGCTGGCACAGTAAAACGCTGTGGATTTGGAGACAAAAGAGCAGCATTTCCGTCCTGGGTGGACATGCCCTAAATAATGACATATCCATTTCTGCAATGATGTCCTCTGGTGTGATGACATCATTATGTCATCCTGTTTATGCTCCACCCACAATGTTGCAGCAAGACTTGTGCCCACTCCCTAGGTCACCTGCTGTGAAACTACAACTCCCCTTTCTTCTGATTCTCATGGAAGTGAATGGAGCATTCTGGGAGTTGTAGTTTCAGAACAGCTGGAGTGCCGGAGGTTGCTGATTCCTGGTCTAGGTATTGCAATCGCAACCCCTGCAACCCCCAGTTGCGACACCATCAGGCTCCATCAGACATTGTCCTATGTGGATGAATATTTTATTGATAATTGACAATTTATAAAGATGATGCACATGCCCCCCCCCCCCCCCCTCCAGAACCCCTATGCAACCCCTTCCCCCTTATGCTCTTGTATGAATGAATGAATGGAGCACATGCCGGCTAATGTGACATTCCTGAAACACATTGGAGATATTAATAACCCTTTACTATGTTGCAGTGCAGATGACCCCCTCCACACCCTTATTTTATTTCGTACTGACACCCTACACCCCATGAGTCTGGAAGCTTCTGCTTCTCGTTCCTTCCAGATTCTGGGACTGTTCCAGAATGCGGCATCCCCTGGTATAAAGAGCAGCTGGTAACACAGCGCACAGCAGAGAGGACGCAGTCACGTAGACTGAAGGTTACACTGCCACGGTGGGATAGAAGAGGAGCCAGCTCACAGCTATTGCATTGAGACAAAGCAGACACAGCTCAACGGATAGAGATTGGACATAGCTCAGGAGGGTGTACAATACGTATACACCAGGTAAGGGGGTGCAGGGGTGTGCATGGGGTCTGGTGCAGTCACTTCCTATGGGTAAAGGGCGTCCCTGGTTCAGCAACTGATTCTTATTAATCGCATAATGGAAAGTTATCCAATTTTCCAATACATTTCTTTTCTATGCTTTCAATTTGTGCATGGTTTTCGATATTCCTGTAGGAGTCTTCACTGCTTACTTACAGTGAGTGCAAATGTTCCCCGGCAATGTGGTGGTCCTAGAGGTGCAGAGCACTGATTAAGATAGAGTCTCTCACCCTCTAGTTTCATGCTGTATGCAGGGCGGGTGCAAGGATTTTTGCCACCCTAGGTAAAAGCAAATTTTGCGGCCCCCTTGACTCCGCCCATTGACCACGCCCCTTTTTCTGACACCTATTGCATGCAATATTTAACTATGGTCGTGTAACCTGTGCCAGTCTATGATCATGTACCCTGTGCCAGTCTGACTATGGTCGCGTACCCTGTGCCAGTCTGACTATGGTCATGTATATATAATATCCAGCCATTGTCTGCCACCTAGCACCATCCCAGTGATGCCAATCACTCTACGCTGTTCAGCAGGTTGGCACACCAAACATGAGCAGTGCCACCTATTCACTGCCAGGTGCCATTCAGCCACTGTCTGAAATCCTGTGCCACCAGGGCAACATAAAACAGTATGCTGCCTTGTGCCCTCTGCCAGTCTGGCACTGTCCTGCACCCTGTACCATTCATAGCCCTTTAGACAGTCTGTGCCACCTATTAGGCTCCATGTGCCACTGCTGGGCACCCTGTGCTAGTCAGAATCTATCACCTGTACACAAGTGTGTGCCACCCTGCTGCTGCCAGTCACTGTCCCGTAGCCTCTGACACCCTAGTGCAGGTTGTCAGTGCGGTTGCCAGGGGTGCTCACCAGGTTCTGCTCCTCGCTGTGCTCCAGGTCCACATTGCCTTGGCTCTTGCCAAGATCATGTGTCTTCGGTGCGTGATCCCGCGAGACCCACCTCGGGAGGTCACGGGTCTCGCGGGATTCCGCGCAGGCTCGCACTTGCAGCGCATCCGGCCGGCAAGTACAGGAACAGAAGGAGTCAAGGAGATGATGTCAGATGGATAACAAGTAGGGGGCGGGGCGTGGGCGGTGGCTGGGTGCTAGTGCTTGGGATTTGGACTCCAGCGTGGCGGCGCCCCCAGGCAGAGTGCGCTCTACGTGGTGGCCCACTCTGCTTATGGGTGGCGCCGGCCCTGGCTGTATGCCAGGGGTCAGAAGCCTTCAGCACTCCAGCTGATGTGAAACTGCAACTCCCAGCATGCTTCATTCAGTTCTACTGTACAGGAGTTCAGCGAACAGCCGAGCAAGGTGTGCATGCTGGGAGCCGTAGTTTGACCATGGATGGAGTGCAGCAGGTTGCAGATCCCTGCTCTAAGCAATGATTCCCCCCCCCCCCCCCCCCCCCCAATTAATTGACTACAAGCAGTGCTAGGGTTCCTCTCATGCCTCAGTCTCGGGAGCTTTAGTAAGGTTCTCCTGAGGATCTGTCTATGTTTGGTCAGTGGAGGAGGGAGGATCTATGACGGCCGATCAGCACACTGCATCCATACCAGCAACTGTGCCTTGTACCGAAGTTGATCCCATTCAAATGAATAGGAGGGGCTGCAGTAACAAAAACGGATGCTTAGGAGGTTGGGTTTGGTATGGCAAATCTTTAGTTTGATCTTCCTGGGGAGATGTCTTTGGCTACTCGATTGATTGATAACTAAGATTTCATAATGGATATTTGTGTTCCTCAGGATGCCTGAAGAAGTCAAGGCCATGGAGGAGGAGGTGGAGACTTTTGCTTTCCAGGCTGAGATCGCTCAGCTGATGTCCCTGATCATCAACACCTTCTATTCCAACAAGGAGATCTTCTTACGAGAAATCATCTCCAACTCATCCGATGTAAGTCCAGCTGAGTACACCTAAGGACATGGGGCTTGAAGCTCCTGGGTCCTGGTACAAAACCTATGCTCTCCCACTGGAGCTAGCTCCATCTACTGTGATGTATTGTCTACACATTAGACCTCTTCTGTAGACGTCTCCAGTCACTGACAATCTCCATATTGAACCCAGTACCTTGTACCTCTTTAATATCCCATATTCCATTTCACAGGCCCTGGATAAAATCCGCTATGAGAGTCTCACTGACCCCAGCAAACTGGATTCATGTAAAGAGCTGAAGATTGACCTGATCCCCAACCAGCATGATCGCACCCTGACCATTATCGACACTGGCATTGGTATGACCAAAGCCGACCTCATCAACAACCTGGGCACCATCGCCAAGTCTGGAACCAAGGCTTTTATGGAGGCTCTGCAGGCTGGGGCAGACATTTCTATGATCGGTCAGTTTGGTGTTGGTTTCTACTCTGCCTACCTGGTGGCCGAGAAAGTGACGGTGATCACCAAGCACAACGATGACGAGCAGTATCTCTGGGAGTCTTCAGCCGGAGGATCCTTCACTGTTAGGCTAGACAACGGTAAGTTATTGCTCCTGTATCTGTAATGGAGGCAATAGCCCTTTCCTGCAAAACCAACTTACACCAATGGGCACAGTCTGTCCTCTAAACTATCTACCCCTTTGTGTTGTCAGGTGAGCCCATGGGTCGTGGGACAAAGGTTATTCTACACATGAAGGAAGATCAGACTGAGTACTTGGAGGAAAAGAGGATCAAGGAGGTTGTGAAGAAGCATTCCCAGTTTATTGGATACCCCATCACTCTGTATGTAAGTATACAATGTGGTGCCTTGACTTTATATTTAAGATTGAAGTGCCACCTAGAGAAGTAATTTGAGGATCCCTTGTAAGTGGCCACCCACCTACTATGTGCCAGTTCTAATACTGTTATGTTCTTATGTGGTTGAGGGCCTTTGGGCCACCTCATATAACCGGGCCAGGGTGCCATTATCTCAGTGGTCACCATGTTCGCACAAGGCTTTTCAAGAATATGAGACATTAGGTACCATTCGGTCTCCAACTGCTGAAAGGAGATGGATCAGGTTGTAACTCCATATAACATCATACAACCCAAAACAATAATGGGTGTCCTTGTAGCTCCAACAACATGTGTCTAAAGTCTTAGTCTTATTTGGATTTTCTCAAGAACTTTTCCATACAATGTCAGCAGCTTAATGTCTTCTAACGCTCAGTCCTATATGCTTCCTTACCGGGTAGGTTGAGAAGCAGCGCGAGAAAGAAATCAGCGATGATGAAGGTGAGGAGCAAATCACAGAAATGAAGGATGTAGAGAACAAAGATGAAAAGCCTAAGATTGAAGATGTGGGATCTGATGAAGAAGAAGATGAGAAGACAGGTGGAAAGAAAAAGAAAACTAAAAAGATCAAAGAAAAGTACATTGACCAAGAGGAACTGAATAAAACCAAACCCATTTGGACCCGCAACCCTGATGATATTAGTAATGATGAATATGGAGAGTTCTACAAGAGTCTCAGCAATGACTGGGAGGACCATCTGGCTGTAAAGGTAAGTGGATGTGCATCTGACATAGAGCGTTCTCTTCCTTATGGCGCAGTATTATAACAGTTATATTCTTGTGCATAGGAGCAGTATTATATTCTTGTACATAGGAGCAGTATTATAGTAGTTATATTCTTGTACATAGGAGGCAGTATTATAGTAGTTATATTCTTGTACATAGGAGCAGTATTACAGTAGTTATATTCTTGTACATAGGGGCAGTATTATAGTAGTTATATTCTTGTACATAGAGGCAGTATTATAGTAAATATATTCTTGTACATAGGAGCAGTATTATAGTAGTTATTTTATTGTACATATTAGCAGTATTATACTAGTTATATTCTTGTACATAGAAGCAGTATTATAATAGTTATATTCTTGTACATAGAAGGCAGTATTATAGTAGTTATATTCTTGTACGTAGGAGGCAGTATTATAGTAGTTATATTCTTGTACATAGGAGGCAGTATTATAGTAGTTATATTCTTGTACGTAGGAGGCAGTATTATAGTAGTTATATTCTTGTACATAGGAGCAGTATTATAGTAGTTATATTCCTGTACATAGGAGCAGTATTATAGTAGTTGTAGTCTTGTACATAGGAGGCAGTATTATAGTAGTTATATTCTTGTACATAGGAGGCAGTATTATAGTAGTTATATTCTTGTACATAGGAGGCAGTATTATAGTAGTTATATTCTTGTACATAGGAGCAGTATTATAGTAGTTATATTCTTGTACATAGGAGCAGTATTATAGTAGTTATATTCTTGTACATAGGAGCAGTATTATAGTAGTTATATTCTTGTACATAGGAGCAGTATTATAGTAGTTATATTCTTGTACATAGAAGCAGTATTATAGTAGTTATATTCTTGTACATAGGAGGCAGTATTATAGTAGTTATATTCTTATACATAGGAGGCAGTATTATAGTAGTTATATTCTTGTACATAGGAGCAGTATTATAGTAGTTATATTCTTGTACATAGGAGCAGTATTATAGTAGTTATATTCTTGTACATAGGAGCAGTATTATAGTAGTTACATTCTTATACATAGGAGCAGTATTATAGTAGTTACATTATTATACATAGGAGCAGTATTATAGTAGTTATATTATTGTACATAGAGATTAGGAAAAAGTGACAACCACTTATTTGAAGTTCAGATGTCAGCACAGTTGTCACCTCCTTTCCAAAATTCTTACACCACTGGGTAGAGGGAAAGATCATTGGAATTACTTAGTGACACTTTGTCTGGAAAATGTATCACTTTGCTCTAATGCTCTCATGTTCTTCTTCCAGCATTTCTCTGTGGAAGGTCAGCTTGAGTTTAGGGCCCTTCTTTTCGTTCCCCGTCGGACGGCTTTTGATTTGTTTGAGAACAAAAAGAAGAAGAACAACATCAAGCTGTATGTGCGCAGAGTCTTCATCATGGACAACTGTGACGAGCTGATCCCAGATTTCCTGAGTAAGTTATTATACATGTGTTGTGGTTTCTTTGTAGTGTAGTCTATTTAAATGGATTCTTCTTTAGAAAATATTCCTTGCTTTCCTTGGTCTTGGAGAGACTTGTGGCTTTACTGCTTGGGCTTTTTCCATAGATTTCATGAAGGGAGTAGTGGACTCTGAGGACTTGCCCCTCAATATTTCCCGTGAGATGCTACAACAGAGCAAAATCCTCAAAGTCATCCGCAAGAACCTTGTGAAGAAGTGCCTGGAACTATTTACCGAGCTGGCCGAGGACAAAGAAAACTACAAGAAGTTCTATGAACAGTTCTCTAAGAATATCAAGGTAAGGAAAGGATATATCACATTTATACATCTAGCACAAGGACCTCTAGAAACCTATATCTCTTTAGCATTTTCTCGAAAAACCATGAATGGTTCCAAATATGAAGAAAATCTGCAGAGAAGACATTCATTTATGAATTTACTAATTTTAATTTTACAGCTTGGAATTCATGAAGATACTCAGAATCGTAAGAAGCTTTCCGAGCTGTTACGTTATCACTCCTCCGCTTCTGGGGATGAGATGATATCTCTGGCTGAATATGTATCTCGCATGAAGGAAAATCAGAAACACATCTATTACATCACAGGTAAGAGCTGATCGATTGAGGACTAATATGAGACCATCAAGTCTTGTCTCCGTCTTCTGTACTACCTTACTGATCACTCGGTCTCGTTCTTTTCAGGGGAAACCAAGGAGCAAGTGACTCATTCAGCCTTTGTGGAGAGACTTCGCAAACATGGCCTAGAAGTGATCTACATGACTGAGCCCATAGATGAGTACTGCGTCCAGCAGCTCAAGGAGTTTGATGGAAAGACTTTGGTCTCGGTGACTAAGGAAGGGTTGGAGCTTCCTGAGGATGAAGAAGAGAAGAAGAAGCAGGAGGAGATTAAAACTAAATTTGAAAATCTCTGCAAGATTATAAAAGACATTCTCGACAAGAAGGTGGAAAAAGTAGGTATTCTTGCAGCCAGTGGTGTGCCTAGGGTGTTTGGCACCCAGGGCGGGTCCTTTCTCTGGCACCCCCCCCTTTTACAATACTTGACCACATATCTCTTACATCCAGGGACATCTCCTGTCATGTAGACCTTCTCTTTCCTCTTCTCCTTCGTTAGACCGCCATGACAAATTCTTTCAGCCGCATCTCGTCTCTACAGAGTTTGTAACACAGACACGTTAGATTTCTCAGTTTTTCCATCAACCTCCCCATCCTGGTGTCCCCACCGTGTCATCCTGCTGCCACCCCCAATACTGTGCCCAATGTCCCAGGTACTATACTGCTGAAAAAATAGTGACCCCAGTTGACATAATTGGGGTCATTTATCAAACTGGTGTAACGTAGAACTGGATTTCCAAAAGAGCTGTCAAATATGAAAGGTGGAATCTGATTGGCTGCTATGGGCAACTAAGCCAGTTCTACTTTACACCAGTTTGATAAATTACCCAAAATGTTCCTATAGTGTCCACAGCAGCTATAATGTCCCCTAGAGTGCCCCAGTAATAATAACACCCTCTATTGTGCTCGAGGTAATAATCCCTGTATAGTGTCCCCAGAAATAATAGAATTGCCCCTACAGTGCCTCCCCAATAGCAACGCCCCCCACGCTGCCCCCATAAAGTAGTTTCCCCCACACAGTAATTTCCCCCACACTGCCCCCCACACAGTAGTGTCCCCCCACGGCCCCCCACACAGTAGTTTCTCCCACACTGCCTCCACATAGTAATCCCTCCCATAATAATTTGCCCCCACACAGTATCCCACCAGAATATTTTCCCCCCACATGTCCTCCTGTGTCCCCCAAAGTGGGCACATTAAATTTAAAAAAACAAACAAAAAATAAACTAAAAGCGAAATACTCACCTATGTCCAGGCGCTTGCTCGCAGAGGAAGGCGCGCACACTTCACTATGCTGCTGCGCCCCGACACAGGCGCGCGCGATGATGCCATCACGTATGCCTGTGCCGGGATTTCCCTAACAGCTAGGCCTCAGGCCTACTAGGCCTGAAGCCTATGGTGGTGATCGGCGGCGGGGCAGGCAGGGAACTATGCGCTCCCGTGCCCCGCCGCAGTATGTGGGCATCAGCGCTCCAGCAATAAGCGCTTCCATCTGTATTGATTGAAGCGCTCATTGCTTCTGGGCCTGGCACCCCCGTGAGAGCCAGCACCTGGGGCGGACCGCCCCACTCCTTGGCACGCCACTGCTTGCAGCTTCTGGTAGGTCATCCATGCACTTGAAGTTTTTTATTGGCTGGTTCAGTAAAAACCTAACATACTGAATTTATAAATCTAATAATTGCGATATGTTAACCTGCATTTTATTATATCCAGGTGGTCATCTCAAACCGACTGGTAGAATCCCCTTGCTGCATTGTCACCAGCACATACGGGTGGTCCGCCAACATGGAGCGTATCATGAAGGCCCAGGCTCTCCGGGACAACTCCACAATGGGCTACATGGCGGCAAAGAAGCACCTAGAAATCAACTGTGAACATCCGATCATAGAAACTTTGAGGCTTAAAGCTGAAACTGACAAGAATGACAAATCTGTGAAGGATCTGGTTATCCTGCTCTATGAGACCGCCCTCCTGTCATCCGGCTTCACCTTGGAAGACCCTCAGACACATGCCAACCGCATCTACAGGATGATCAAGCTTGGTTTAGGTAAGTGAGCTTCAACTTTTCCAGGTTTTCATTACATGTATTGCCCTATATCTATTTGCTTTATTTGCATGAACTTTCACCCTGTCTGTTGCCTTATCCCTCCCATTCTTGGAACGTTGCTCATTTTTGTGCTAATTTAAATTTAATTTTTTTTAAGGGTCACCATTATTATTTTATCATGTAATCAGTTGAGTATAGGTATGGGTTTTATTTTTGATTAGTCAAAAGTTTATTATATGTGCACATTATTTGGATCTTTTATTAACCATTTATTATTTTGACTTTTCTGACTGTGTTATTAGTAAATATCTCATAATCATGTTGCATGACAAAGTTGTATGGCTATGAAGTATTTTTCTATTTATACATGATTATTATTATTCCATGTCTTTTTTGGTTTATATTGACTTATATATGCGCATATATGGGTATGTCTAATTATAGCTAATTGTTTTTGTATTATCATCTATTTATTTATTCATTAATTTATTTTCTTTAATTTAATATATTCTCCTGGCAGTATATTTAAGATGTTCCTCTTTTTGTGATATGGGGGATCGGGAGTTTTTTTTCTGCATTTGTCACGCAGGTTCAAGAGACAGCCCGGATGTTCTGGCCGCGACGCATTTACAATATTTGGAACGCATCGCCGTCGAACTTCCGGTTTGGCGCCATCTTGAGCATGCGCTAATGACATTTCCTGCACGCCGTAATACAACATACGGCGCCATGGTCTGTCCATATTGCAAAGTAAAAAAGGGGGTTAGTCAGCACATCCCAAAGCGCAGGTGCCCATTGCTATGCCTGAAAACACAACATAGAACAAAACATACAATGCAACGGCTCTCTGCAAACCAAATAAAGTACAAAAATGTATTATATTGCTAATGCTATGCTTATAAATTAAAGATGCTTGGCAAAACATTTTGTACTAAATTATTTGAGCCCGTCTGCCACACGTCAAGGCGATCTCTGTAAGACAGGATCCTAACACTAAGTTCAACCTGTTAAGTGCCATGACAGCGACCATGAAGTTCAGGGGGTGTAGGTTCCGCATGCATGCTGGGCCCCCTTTGGTCTGTCCATATGGGTTCTGCACCGGGGATACCAACGGGCACCACAACACACCTCTCTGCCCTCCCTCCAATCAAATTTAGCACAGGTGGTTCTTATTGTTTTTTCATTAACAATGTATTTATACTGGACACTCTTGCCCTAGCACATTGACCCCTGAGGAAGCCAGCATTGCCTGGCAATACACGTGGGGCGTCCTTACCTGCATCCCATGTCTGCCGTCTTGTGCAATTGATAAGTATTGTATACTATCTGATGTCTTATTCACTAATTGTGCATTATCTTTGGTGGCATATGTTTGTTCCCATTTGGAACCTGGTTGTTGCAGGTATGTAAATTGATGTAAATTGTATACAATGATTTTAATGTCTTGGGATTTTGTGTTTTTTGAATAAATTATAATTTTTTATATAAGAGATGCAGCCTTGTTTGCGGTAGTTCTTTTTTTTCTGGTTTTCATATAACGTGTTTATGGTACATACACAGTGACCTATAATTTGACTTGAATCTCGTGGTCTTTCTGTCCTGCGCAGGGATTGACGAAGATGATGTCACCCAGGAAGAAGTCTCAAGTCCGGTGGTGGAAGAGATGCCTCTACTAGAAGGCGATGATGACACATCCAGGATGGAAGAAGTGGACTGATAGCAATGACGGAGCAGAAACTGCCGAGCGCCACAGTCTCCTTATGTACAGATGTGAATATTTTTCTACGGTATTGAAATGGACAGGGAGACAATCCTGCTCTGATAAGAACACGTCATATGCAGAGCTATAATCTTTTTTTATTATTGCTCGAGATATATGAGCTTTTGGAACTGTTACTTGCAATGTGCAGGAGGGTTTATTGTATGAGTTACTTTTGATAATGTAAAAAAAAAAAAGGGTAATAAAAAGATTAAGCTGCAGATTTGTCATTATTTGGCAGTGTATATATCAAAATGATCTTAACAGCTGTGTACACCTTCGGGGCCAATTTGTTTATGAATACATTTTACACATTTTGGGCTAAAAATAATTTTTTCAGTTTATCTTTATTTACAATATTTAGCCGTTGTGTGACAAAAGGTTAACTATTTGCCTAGTTGTGTGAATCCTACTCTCACTTTGTGCCAGTCATCTAATAAATCTTACCTCTAAATTACTAAAATTTCATAAACACTTATTTAAGGCACATTCTTACCAGTAAGATAAGAACTGAGCTTTAATGATTGTTTAGACGGTCAGAGATCAGAGATAAGGAGCCATCAGCTGAGCTGCCTGACTGGAAACAGTAAAAATAGAGAGCCTGCTACTAGAGAATCTCAAGGCTGTACAAAGAAAGGGGCTCAAAATGTTTAATAAAGATCAATTGAAAAAAAGAATTTTAGCTCAAAATGAGTACAATGCAATAATAAAAAAAAATGCCTAACCATCATTAGCTGCCGAGATACATAACAAAGTGGATTACAGCAGTAATCATCTACTATTCCCTTGACTTGGCAGGAAATATGGAAACAGAGAATGGGGGGGGTGACGCTGACATCACTTATTTTGGGCAACAGAGTGGGCGAGTAGATTGTCTTCAGTTCCATTTTTTGATAATGATGTCATACTACACACCAGTGATATCATGCTTTCCTCTTCCTAGTAGGCAATGCTCTCAGACAGAAAGAGACAATAGAAATATGATTAGAAATACTTGGGCATCCGGTAATGCTAATTAAAATTGGGTCTCCAATCCTGGTTCAGGTCAGTGGTCACCCTCGCAGGAGTTTTCTTTCTCTCATGGTTCCTACCATTACAAAGCTAGGAAAGTGGTTTGTTGGATTCATTCTGCAAATGGGTTTATGGGGACTGGGATAACCTGATATGGGGCTGCATCTCCAAGGGCTACATAATGATGAAGAGTGTCATACTATCTCATTGAGATTTTCCAGCATGTAGGAAATTCTCCTCATGTCAACACTGAGCGCTGCCAATTGTCA
This sequence comes from Bufo bufo, assembly GCF_905171765.1. NCBI lineage: Eukaryota > Metazoa > Chordata > Amphibia > Anura > Bufonidae > Bufo > Bufo bufo. The sequence goes on along the minus strand of NC_053399.1, from coordinate 14,195,468 downwards.
CACATGGTCATGATCTCAACTGGATAAGGCTCTCTTGACGTATTGTGTAGTAAACCTGGGACATGTATATATGTATAGTAAAGGACCACAAAATCAGATTGAATAACAATAAAAAATAATTTTTAAAAGCCTACATATAATAGTGCAGCGGTGGAAGATGTAAATGCAGATGATAGAGGCAGTGTCTGTGATGTGAGATGTAGTATGGGGACAAAGGATCATCACACAGCAAAGCAGTCCCGATTACAGTGCATACAGAAAGTCTTCAGACCCTTTAACATTTTTCACTTTTTCACTCATTTTGTTATGTAACACCCTTGTGCTAAAATGAAAAACATGGGTTTTCCCCCATCAATCTGCACTTATTACCCCATAATGACCCTAGACAGTTAGCTCTGGGGGCCTCCCATTTCTCTTGATCATCTTTAAGATGTTTCTACACACTTTGATTGGAGTCACCTCTGGTAAATTCAGTTGACTGGACATTATTTGGAAAGACATAGCCCTGTCTACATAAGGTCTCACAGCTAACAATACATAAAAGAGCAAAAACCAAGCCATGAGGAGAAAAGTACTGCCTGAAGAGCATGGACTAGTAGTAGTGCTCCTCTGGACTTCAGTGGTTTAGCGAGCTTGTGGACACAAGGCGCATGTCACAACCGGATGTTTAGGTACAATCAGATTTATTGTAGGACAACGCGTTACGGGGTTCAAAGGACCCCTTTTTCAAGTCTGAAGCGCTGCAGCAAGTGAATGAGCTGGAGCGCTGCCGCCCGGTCCTTGCACGTGGTGTGTACGATCGGCGGTGTGGGAGTAGAGGACATTGTCTTGCCTCTACATACTCACCCTATGAGCGCCTTCTCTTCCTCTGGCCATTTTTTTACTGAAGAGCATGGAGACAGGATTGTGCAAATGCATATATTTGGAGAAGGATGAAAAAACATTCTGCTGGACTGAAAGTTCTCAAAAGCACAGTGGCCATAATTATTAAATGGAAGAAACATGGAAGAACCAGGACTCTTCCTAGAGCTGGCCGTCCCACCAAACTAAGTAATTAGGGGAGAAGGGCCTTGGTAAGAGAGGTGACAATCCCAACTGTCACTCTGGCTGAGCTCCAGAGCTCCTGTGTGCAGATGGGAGAAACTTCCAGAAGGACCACCATCACTGAAGCACTCCAACAATCTGGGCATTATGGAAGAGTGACCAGAAAGAAGCCTCTCCTCAGTAAAAGACACATGAAAGCGCCTAAAGGACTCTCAGACTGTGAGAAATAAGATTCTCTGGTCTGATGAAACCAAGATTGAACTTTTTGGCCTAAATTCTAAGTGTCATGTCTGGAGGAAACCAGGTACTGCTCAATGCCTAATACCATCCCTACAATGAAGCATGGTGGTGGCAGTAGCTGGGACAGGGAGACTGGTTAGGGTGGAGAAAAGGCTGAATGGAGCAAAGTACAGAGATATTGTTCATAGATACCTGGACCTCAGACTGGGTACAACTTCCAAGATGACAATGAGCCTAAGAACACAGTCAGGAGAACACAGGAGAGGCTTGGGGACAACTCTGAATGTCCTTGAGTGACCCAGCCAAAGCCCTGACTTGAACCCAATCAAACATCTCTGGAGAGACCTGAAAATGGCTGTCCACCAATAGTCTAACCTCACAAAGCTTGAAAGGATTTGCAGAGAAGAATGGCAGAAAATCCCCAAATCCAGGTGTTCAAACCCTATGGCATCATCCCCGAGAAGACTGGAGGCTGTCTTTTGGGAGACACCTATGTCATTTCCTGTCAAAAAATGACTTGCTGGTTGAATAAAAGTAACTTTAAGTCAAAATTTGCCAGGGGTATGAATAATTATGGGCAGCACTGTATGCAGCCATATGTTGCTGCAACCAGAATTCATATAAATCCGTGAGAAGACTCCTCTGTTAGTCTATAGTTAAAATCAGTTGATTTTGCTCTTCTGCAGCTTCTCAAGGGAAATAAGAGAGGTACATTAAATCAGCAAAATTTGCAAAGCATGGTGAGATCACAGGGAAGAGAGATGCTATGTTCACAAGTAAAAGACTTTTTAATGTGCCTCTGAGACTCTTCCCAAGATCTTCTCCCTGGCACATCCTCATAGACTTTAAAGACTCTCCAAGATGTATTCTGTTGAGACAGCGTATTGATGATGACCTGGAAATAAAAAGGCAAGTGATCTGAGCAAAGTCAATTAGCAAAACCTCTCCCTCCAGTTCTGGGAGCCAAATCTCTCCTCGGTCAATGTCTGTGACATATTTCTGTGGGTCATCCAGGCTGAAGTGCATGACAGGAGAGTACTTTCAAAGAGCAGAATAACCAGATCATTCACAGACTTGTCATTCATCCCAGCCTCACCCTTCTGCCTTACTGGTTAAGGATTGATATTTAGGTACTGTTTGGCTGCCAAATGGTTCTTATCTGCCGACACATTCTATGTTTCTATGTTTCTATGACAGGAGAGTACTTTCAAAGAGCAGAATAACCAGATCATTCACAGACTTGTCATTCATCCCAGCCTCACCCTTCTGCCTTACTGGTTAAGGATTGATATTTAGATACTGTTTGGCTGCCATCTAGCCCATTGTTGATTTGTCCAGGGAACCCCTAGTTTTCAAAATACCCTCCATGTTGGAAGACCACCTGTAGGTACTAGTGACGATGCAGCATGGACATTCAAAACCAGTCTGAGATGACAACCTGGAGTTATAATAGTCAGTGGTTTAAGACACAAAACTGAGATATTTGGATAAATGTATGACTTATAGACAATAATAGTATAGGAGGACCTACCTCTTCCACTTTCTTGACCAATATATCTTTCATGATCTTGCAAAAGTTCTCCAACTTTGCCTTGATCTCCTCCTGCTTATTCTTCTGTTTTTCATCCTCCTCAGGAAGCTCCAACTCTTCCTTAGTCATCAAGACCAAATCTATCCGTCATGCTCCATGCTCCTCATCAGTGGGCTCCAGCTTGTAGATGACTTCTAAGCCATTTTCTGGAAATCGTCCGAAAAGGCTAAATGAAACACTAGATTCTTGGTTTCTCCTGCAAAGAACAAGACCAGGTGTTAAGTAAAGTAAAGAAATTGGGTTTTGAGACAAAGAGAAACACCTGAAAATGTTTATGTGAGAAACATATTTAGCCATATTATCTCGTCTCCAAAAGCAGAGGAGTTATAATCTAGCTGGGAAAGTTTCATAAGGCCCCTTTCAGACAAGCGAGTTTTCCACGTGGGTGCAATGCATGACGTGAACGCATAGCACCCGCACTGAATCCTGACCCATTCATTTCAATGGGTCTGTGTACATGAGCGTTGTTTTTCACGCATCACTTGTGCGTTGCGTGAAAATAGCATCATGTTCTATATTCTGCGTTTTTCACGCAACCTTGGCCCCATAGAAGTGAATGGGGCTGCGTGAAAAACGCATTGCATCCGGATACACTGCGTTGCGTTGTAAACGCAAGTAACTTAGCAACAGTGAAGGGATTTAAAGACAGGAGGTTGCGTTTCACAGCGTGTGGCTCCAGCCAGAGTATGAGAGAGGAGTGTTTGGAGAAGATTACAGCCCTTGCGGAGCTATTTGGACCATGCCGAAGGCACCAAAAGCCATGGATGTGAAGAGGCTAATTCTCCTTGTTCTGGAGAGGCCCTGCATTTAGGACACAAGGTCGGGGAAGTACCACGACCGGTACAAGAAGGAGGCAGCGTGGGTGGACATAGCCCAGGAGTTGCTCACAGCTATATGGGATAAAACTAAAGGTCAGAGTCTCCAGAGTTTGGGTAAGAGGCCAATCTATACATGTGTGATCCTAGCTGTCCTCCCTAGCATAGCACATGTCATACGTTGTCCTCCCTAGCATAGCACGTCATACGTTGTCCTCCCTAGCATAGCACATGACATACGTTGTCCTCCCTAGCATAGAACATGTCATACGTTGTCCTCCCTAGCATAGCACATGTCATACGTTGTCCTCCCTAGCATTGCACGTCATACGTTGTCCTCCCTAGCATAGCACATGTTATATGTTGTCCTCCCTAGCATAGCACATGTCATACGTTGTCCTCCCTAGCATAACACATGTTATATGTTGTCCTCCCTAGCATAGCACGTCATACGTTGTCCTCCCTAGCATAGCACATGTTATATGTTGTCCTCCCTAGCATAGCACATGTTATACGTTGTCCTCCCTAGCATAGCACATGTCATACGTTGTCCTCCCTAGCATAGCACATGTCATACGTTGTCCTCCCTAGCATAGCACATGACATACGTTGTCCTCCTTAGCATAGCACATGTCATACATTGTCCTCCCTAGCATAGCACATGTCATACGTTGTCCTCCCTAGCATAGCACGTCATACGTTGTCCTCCCTAGCATAGCACATGTTATACGTTGTCCTCCCTAGCATAGCACATGTCATACGTTGTCCTCCCTAGCATAGCACATGTTATACGTTGTCCTCCCTAGCATAGCACATGTTATATGTTGTCCTCCCTAGCATAGCACATGTTATATGTTGTCCTCCCTAGCATAGCACATGTTATACGTTGTCCTCCCTAGCATAGCACATGTCATACGTTGTCCTCCCTAGCATAGCACATGTCATACGTTGTCCTCCCTAGCATAGCACATGTTATATGTTGTCCTCCCTAGCATAGCACGTCATACGTTGTCCTCCCTAGCATAGCACATGTTATATGTTGTCCTCCCTAGCATAGCACATGTTATACGTTGTCCTCCCTAGCATAGCACGTCATACGTTGTCCTCCCTAGCATAGCACGTTATATGTTGTCCTCCCTAGCATAGCACATGTTATACGTTGTCCTCCCTAGCATAGCACATGTCATACGTTGTCCTCCCTAGCATAGCACATGTCATACGTTGTCCTCCCTAGCATAGCACATGTTATACGTTGTCCTCCCTAGCATAGCACATGTCATACGTTGTCCTCCCTAGCATAGCACGTCATACGTTGTCCTCCCTAACATAGCACGTCATACGTTGTCCTTCCTAGCATAGCACATGTTATACGTTGTCCTCCCTAGCATAGCACATGTTATATGTTGTCCTCCCTAGCATAGCACATGTTATATGTTGTCCTCCCTAGCATAGCACATGTCATACGTTGTCCTCCCTAGCATAGCACATGTTATACGTTGTCCTCCCTAGCATAGCACATGTCATACGTTGTCCTCCCTAGCATAGCACATGTTATATGTTGTCCTCCCTAGCATAGCACATGTCATACGTTGTCCTCCCTAGCATATCACATGTCATACGTTGTCCTCCCTAGCATAGCACATGTCATACGTTGTCCTCCCTAGCATAGCACATGTCATACGTTGTCCTCCCTAGCATAGCACATGTCATACGTTGTCCGGACTGTATATATTAAAGACAAGAAACAATAACAAGCATGAAAATAAAACTCTGTTTAATAAAACACAGATGAGTCAATTTGACTTTTTTTCTTTAAAAAAAATAATAATAACATTTATAAAATATACACACAAAAAATTATAAATTCAAGAACCGGGCAGGTGGCAATGAAACTGAGTGCCATGGTATGAGGGTTGTGAAGGGGGGCCAGAGTGCACAGATGGGCCAGGAGGGGACAGGCTGCCCAAGGGAAGTTTGGCCCTGATATGGTAGGCCATAATGTTCCCTACTCCTGTACTGGGGAAATGTGACGAACCCTGTAGAATGGCCATTGAGCGGGGGCCAGACATGTGCCCATGGGTACGTCAATTTTCCAGAGCCACAAAAATATTTGTTGGATCATTTGGTGGAGTGGCTGCCTCCAGAACGATTCCAAGAGCCGCTTTGGTTCTCAGCAATCGTTCTAGAGGCGGACTACGCAAATAAGGGTACTTTCACACTAGTGTTTTGGTTTTCCGGTATTGAGTTTCATGAAAAAAACGGATCAGTTTTATCCTAATGGATTCAGAATGGAGAGCATTCCGTTCAGGATGCATCAGTTCAGTCCCTCTTACGTTTTTTGCCCGGAGAAAATACCGTAGCATGCTGCAGTTTTCTCTCCGGCCAAAAATCCTGAACACTTGCTGGAATGCCGTATCCGGCATTAATTTCCATTGAAATGCATTAATGCAGGATTCCGGCCCTAAGTGTTCCGGCAAAACGGATCCGGTTTTGCGGTCTGCGCATGAGCAGACCTTTAAAAATGAGAAAAAAATAAATACCGGATTCGTTTTTCCGGATGACAACCGGAAAGACGGATACGGTATTGCAATGCATTTGTGAGACGGATCAGCATCCGTCTAACAAATGCATCCGGATTGCCGGATCCGGCAGGCAGTCCCGGGGACGGAACTGCCTGCCATAATCCTCTGCCGCAAGTGTGAAAGTACCCTAAGGGGCCAGACTTTAGGAATATAAATCAAACTGGTCCTCCTGCCGGGCTCTAGCCAAATAATCCAGGACCTGGCTATTGACCAGAGCTTCCGCAGGAGGCATGGGGCGTCTCCTTTGCCAGTTGGGTAGAGGCAAAGTGGGGGGGAATCGACTCCCAAAGCAGCGGGACGCGAGGCTGCAGAGGTGGCGGGTCTTTCTGCTTTCTCTGAAGGAGGTGGGCCAGAGGGAGTCTCCTCCTCACAGGTGCTGGAGTGCTGGGGAGCGGACTCGTCTGCTTCCTTCTCCGTTCTTCACAATGTAAAAGAACAGAACATGTTAATTTTTATATGAACACATATTTTTTTTTTTACAACAATAGTAAAGTCACATATTACTATCATCAGCAAAAGACAATGAACACATAGTACTACATTAAAGAGGACCTTTCACCACTCCTGCCGTGTCTTCTTTAATTACTTCATGCATTCCCCATGTAATAACAATTCTGGAGCATCTATTCTTCTGTCTGTATGTTGTGCAATTCCTTTATTATTTCTACTAGAAAACTTATGAAAGATTTGCTATTAGCCTTCAGTAAGTAAGGGTACAGAGGGGTTTAGAAAAGTTGGGGGGGTCTAAGGGTCCATTCACACATCCGCAACTGTTTTGCTGTCCGCAAATTGCGTATCCGCAAAACACGGACACTGGCCATGTGCGTTCCGCATTTTGCAGACAGCACATGGACGGCACTATGATAGAAATGCCTATTCTTGTCCGTGGCTCCGGACAAGAATAGGACATGCTCTATTTTTTTGGCGGAACGGAGGTGCAGATGCGGATAGCACATGGTGGTGCTGTCTGCATCTTTTGCGCCCCCATTGAAAATGAATAGGTCCGCACACCTTCCGCAAAATTGCAGAACGGATGCGGACTCATTATGCGGACGTGTGAATGGAGCCTTAGTTATGGTTCGTGGAACGGAATTCTTCCATAACCCGAACCTGAACCTTGTACGCCAAACTGGAAACACAAGTTCGCTCATCCCTAGTTGTGACCACAGGGGTGAATAAAGTGTTTTTCTTTTCACTCATTTTTTGTGAGAGCGCTGCCATTTTTTAAAATTCTTATATTGGCCTGCACCTCCATATTGATATTTGGACTGATGTGCTGCAATTGTTATATATATATATATATATATATATATATATATATATATATATTTGGGTTATTCCTGCAGTATATAAATCTTTTGCTAGAGGTAGTTGTGCATTGTGTTTGTGTGTGTGTGTATATATATATATTACTCTATATATTGTAAGAAGGTACAAGGAATCATTGTGGATGATAGGTACGTGTCACCGAGGTTCCTGGCCTCAATGGAGTAAGAACCAGTTTTTATGTGTCAGCAGCAGTTGCTGTTTGACACCTTGATACTTAGTATGGCTGTAATCCGGGACGGCTCTTACTGGGAGTAGTCAGAGTGCTGGGTGGGTGACTACTCTCCATGTTCCAGGCAGGGTTTTGCCTGTCATAAAAACCAGCCAGCACTGCCAGGTGAGGAGGATTACCTCCGTCTGACAGTGGAGCTCAGGAGGTCTGTGTGCTGTGATCCGCGGCTTGAGCCGGGCTGGAGGGCTCAGACCCCTGTAAGGGCAAACAGGCCGCCTAACGCCTGTGGACTTGACAAGGCAGAACTTCCAACAGGGTGTGAAGTAACACCCAGGAGAAAAGGTGACTGTTTTATACATGAACTTTTCATGTTTGTGAACGATCACCAAGCAACTTGCGTTTTTGTTTTGCTTTCACGTGTGAATAAACACTGATGTTTTGAACCAAGAACTTGTATTTTGCCTCTGTGCTGCACCCGCTAATCCTAACTACCAGAGCGAATCCCCACGTTTTTATTTTTTGTTTTTTACAATGTTCACCTGACAGTAGATAATGTGATATTTTTATAGAGCAGGTCGTAACGACGCAGCAATACCTAATATTTCTATTTTTTTTATTTGATTTTGGATTTACACAATAACATTTTTTTTTTTTTTTAAATCTGGTTTTTGTGTTTCCATTTTCTGAAGGCCATATTTTTATTTATTTTTTGGGCGATTGTCTTAGATAGGGTCTCATTTTTTTTGCTGGAAGAGATGATGGTTTAATTGGTACCATTTTGGGGCACATATGAATTTTTGATCACTTGGTATTACACATTTTGTGATGTAAGGTGATAAAAAATGCATTTTTTGGCACATTTTTTATTTAATTCTTTTACGGCGTTCACCAGACGGTTTAGATCGCATGCTATTTTTTATAAAGCAGGTTGTTACGGACACAGTGATGCCTAATATGTGCGTTTTTTTTATTTTATTTTACACAAAAAAAACATTTTTGAAACAAAAAAATCATGTTTTAGTCTCTTCATTTTCTGAAAGCCATATCTTTTTTATTGTTTGGGCGCTTGTCTTAGGTAGAGGCTCATTTTTTGCGGGATGAGATAACGGTTTGATTGGTACTATTTTGGGGTACATATGACTCTTTTGATCACTTTTTATACCATTTTGTAGGAAGTGCGGTGGGCAAAATTGCAATTCCATCATAGTTTTTCTTTTATTTTTTTTATGGCGTTCACCGTGTGGTAAAAGTGCGTGATCCTTTTATAGATCAGGTCGTTACGGACATGGTGATACCAAACATGTTTAGTGTTTTTTTATTTTTGACATTTTTAACCAATTATATATGCAGACATAGGAAGAAGTTAGATTTTTTTAAACTTTTCTTTAATTACTTTTTTCACTTTTTTGACTCAGACCCACTTGGTTCTTGATGATCCAGTGGGTCTGATGCCTCTACAATACACTGTATAGTGTACGGCAGTATATTGTCATTCACAGTAAGCCTGATCAGGCTCAGCTATACCATGGCAATCCGGATGCATGTGAAGGCGCCCGGTTGCCATGGTAACCATTGAGACACTGCCACAGCAGGGCAGCGGCCCGATGGGGGAGGGAGCTCCCTCAGTTTACCCTTCAAGCATCGGGCCGCTGCCACAGCAGAGAGGCGGCACGATAGTTATCCTCTCCATGCAGGACTTGTTGTCTCGCCGGCCATCCCGAAGGAAGGGGGGCGGGGGGCTTGTTGTCGGGGGGTGACGGCTTGTATGGAGGTGAGGACGGCCATCCTACATGGTGGGGGAAGGGAGAGGGGAGAGGGACGGCATCGTTTAGCCCCTTCCATACAGCGGTCCCTAAGGACCATGGCATGGAAGGGGGTATGTCTACAGTTTGAAGCAGACTGTCAGCTGTATGTTACAGCTGACAGCAAAGGTCGCACTATATTTAGTAAAAATACTCCTCTAAACAATTTTGAGGAGTATTTCTAGCCGAGGAGGAGTTTGAATTTTGCGGTAATTCATATATATAATGCATAGGCCCACATAACTTTTGAGGCTGATATTTCTGCATTGCTAGTCTCCCATGCAGAAATAAATGTAGACAATTTTACATTTATCCAACATCATACACTAAACATAACACCACTGCTGCCATACACAGCGCCTACCTGACGCTGCCATTCACAGCACCCACCTGACACTGTTATACACTGTGCCCACCTGACGCTGCCATACACTGCACCCACCTGACACTGCCATACACTGCACCCACCTGACGCTGCCATACACAGTGCCTACCTGACGCTGCCATACACTGCACCCACCTGACGCTGCCATACACAGTGCCTACCTGACGCTGCCATACACAGCACCCACCTGACGCTGCCATACACTGCACCCACCTGACGCTGCCATACACAGCACCCACCTGACACTGCCATACACAGCGCCCACCTGACGCTGCCATACACTGCACCCACCTGACGCTGCCATACACAGTGCCTACCTGACGCTGCCATTCACAGCACCCACCTGACGCTGCCATACACAGTGCCCACCTGACGCTGCCATACACTGCACCCACCTGACACTGCCATACACTGCACCCACCTGACACTGCCATACACAGCGCCCACCCAACGCTGCCATACACAGCGCCCGCCTGACGCTGCCATACACAGTGCCCACCTGACGTTGCCTGTCGGGTATATAAAGCAAGTGTCTTATATCAAAGAAAGGATCAAAGGGAAAAAATGTATCCTTGAGACTTTTGATCCAAGGGGGACATATAAACCCCTTTTTTTAAAAAAGCATTCGATCGAGAAACTAATTATTTTGTGCAATTAGTAAAATACGGTACCAGCGTCTATGCAAAAATATAAATGATTTATTATACAGTAATATATACAATGAATATATGACCAATAATAATGCAAAGACAGTACAATGAAATGTAGTACCCAAAATACGTCACTAGATGGTGCTGACACACCACAAATTTACCAACGCTCTCTAATAAGCCAATGCGAAATATGCCAATTCTGCTTAAATATGAAAGCTATATATCAACTGATTATATGCAGAAATTCAATAAAGTAAATGACGGATATGAACCCTTGCTCTGCCAAACTATGAACAAATCTCGGGTGTTCGGTAGTATTGCAATAAACTTATAAATTATCGTCTTGATGTCAGACTAGGGAATATAAAGATTTCCAACAGAGAGTTTCCTCTAAAAATCAATATAAATTTTTATTCAGCAATATGCATCGTTGCTTAATGGTGATAATATTGATGTAGCAACTAATCTTATCCGTCCGCAATAAGCGGGGATTGGCTAAGAATCAAACCAACTAGTTTATATGAATGCTACATATAACAAAAACATACATTACCCAGATGCAGATATTTTGCAGATTTTATGATAATCAGAATCTTTCTCAGGGCCCTCTTTCTTTGTTTCTCTTGGTTCCTGTTTTTCCTTTGGTGGTGGTCCCTTTACCACTCGTATGTGGGTAATTATCCACAACCTTATGAGACGAACACGCCCTCCTAGATTAGAGTTTTCCAATCATGTCGGATGGGCGTGTACCTATGATAAAGGCTCATGATGTCACTGCATTACCCAGAATACATTTCTGTTACTGGTGTAATGATACCTACTTACAGCTAGGTGGCACTGTTGTATAAGCCATTAGCATCATACTAGAAATGGTTAAAGGGATTCTGTCACCAAGTTTTGGGCTATAGAGCTGTGGACATGCACGGCTAAATCGCCGCTAGCATGTCCGCAATATACCGGTCCTATAGGGCTGTGTGCTTTTATTATGTTAAAAAAGGATTTTAGAGATATGTAAATTAGTCTTGTATGTGTCCAAGGGGCTGTACGAACCTTCCTGGAGCCCAGCCACGCCCACCTGTGAAGGAGCCCAGCACCGCCTATGTCCTCCGAATCTCCTCCTTTCATCAACGATAGATTGCCGTAATCTCGCGATGCGCGAGCTCGCGCATGCGCAGTGACGGTATAGTGTTCCTTCCCTGTGCTGACATCAGCCTCAGGGAAAGAACTGCGCATGCGCGAGCTCACGCATCGCGAGATTACGGCAATCTATCGTTGAAAGGAGGAGATTCGGAGGACATAGGCGGTGCTGGGCTCCTTCACAGGTGGGCGTGGCTGGGCTCCAGGAAGGTTCGTACAGCCCCTTGGACACATACAAGACTAATTTACATATCTCTAAAATCCTTTTTTAAAGAAAATAAAAGCACACAGCCCTATAGGACCGGTATATTGCGGACATGCTAGCGGCGATCTAGCAGTGCATGTCCGCAGCTCAATAGCACAAAACTTGGTGACAGAATCCCTTTAACTTATACATGCCTGACATCATCCTGCATTTTATACATTTGACCTCGGTACTTTAAATCAGCGATAAGGGATTTAATTCGACACATGTAGCAAATATAATCCAGACTTGGAGGAACCAGCAAGAGTTTCCCAACCTTTAAATCTATCGTTATAGATAAGAAATACAATTGAGGCCTATACTACCACAGGTGTTTGGTATCTTCTAGCTGTCTAACAGTGATTTAGCGCTAGTTAGAATAACACAGCTTCTTCTGAACGAATCCTCATTAACGCTGTTTTAGAAAGGAATATTCTCCTAGCGAGAAATATATACAAGACACTGGATACATCAAAGGTCCATCAGAATATATAACAATATAAGATAAAGAAATATACAGTACAGACCAAAAGTTTGGACGCACCTTCTCATTCAAAGAGTTTTCTTTATTTTCATGACTATGAAGATGTAGATTCACACTGAAGGCATCAAAACTATGAATTAACACATGTGGAATTATATACATAACAAACAAGTGTGAAACAACTCAAAATATGTCATATTCTAGGTTCTAAGTAGCCACCCTTTGCTTTGATTACTGCTTTGCACACTCTTGGCATTCTCTTGATGAGCTTTAAGAGGTAGTCCCCTGAAATGGTCTTCACTTCACAGGTGTGCCCTGTCAGGTGGGATTTCTTGCCTTATAAATGGGGTTGGGACCATCAGTGGCGTTGAGGAGAAGTCAGGTGGATACACAGCTGATAGTCCTACTGAATAGACTGTTAGTATTTGTATTATGGCAAGAAAAAGCAGCTAAGTAAAGAAAAACGAGTGGCCATCATTACTTTAAGAAAAGGAGGTCAGTCAGTCAGCCGAAAAATTGGGAAAACTTTGAAAGTAAGGGCTATTTGACCATGAAGGAGAGTGATGGGGTGCAGCGCCAGATGACCTGGCCTCCACAGTCACCGGACCTGAACCCAATCGAGATGGTTTGGGGTGAGCTGGACCGCAGAGTGAAGGCAAAAGGGCCAACAAGTGCTAAGCATCTCTGAAAAATCCTTCAAGACTGTTGGAAGACCATTTCAGGGGACTACTTCTTGAAGCTCATCAAGAGAATGCCAAGAGTGTGCAAAGCAGTAATCAAAGCAAAAGGTGGCTACTTTGAAGAACCTAGAATATGACATATTTTCAGTTGTTTCACACTTGTTTGTTATGTATATAATTCCACATGTGTTAATTCATAGTTTTGATGCCTTCATAGTCATGAAAATAAAGAAAACTCTTTGAATGGGAAGGTGTGTCCAAACTTTTGGTCTGTACTGTATATATATGCCCTGCTGATTGTCTTATGCTAAGGACTAACTAAGGCTCTTAAATTAATACATAGATGTTATATTTCTGCTTCATTAATATGCATAATTTAAGATTGATATATATCAGATGTGTCCAGAAACTCATCTTATCTTAGCCATAAACATGAAATCAGATAAGAAACACTTCCTTCCAGATTGACACACATCTGCAAGGAAGAACTTTTATACTCAGTAACCTTCCTTTGAACTCACTTAGGCCTTCATAAAAACAAAATCCATATAGAATAGTGAACTTGATCCACCATGGCTTCTCATAGGCCATGAATACGCATTATAACTAGAATACTCATATATAAATGTTTACGCTTATGAAAAGGCACAACATGCCATTCACAGCGCCCACCTGACGCTACTATACACTGCGCCCACCTGACGCTACTATATACAGTTGTGTTCAAAATAATAGCAGTCAGACACCACTAACCTAATCAATCACTGTTTTTGGTAGAAATTATATTTCTACATGGAAAATAATTTACTAGCAGGTGTAGTAGAGTAATAGAGTAGAGTAGAGTAGTAGAGTAATAGAAACCCAACAGACCCAACACCCATGACATGCATGCTGCTGATTCTCTGTAATTCAATCACTTATTGAAAGGGGCATGTTCAAAATAATAGCAGTGTGGAGTTCAAAGAGTGAGGTCATTCATTCTTTGAAAAACAGGTGGCAATTATTGCCCTTATTTAAGGAAGGAAGGCAGCAAATGTTGTACATGCCGGTTACAGTGCATTTCTCTCTGAAAATTCTGAGGAAAATGGGTCGTTCCAGACATTGTTCAGAAGAACAGCGTACCTTGATTAAAAAGTTGATTGGAGAGGGGAAAACATAAAGAAGTGCAGAAAATGATAGGCCGCTCAGCTAAAATGATCGCAAATTCTTTAAAATGGCAACCAAAACCTGAAAGACATGGAAGAAAGCGAAAAACTACCATTCGAATGGATAGAAGAATAGCCAAAATGGCAAGGACTCAGCCAACAATCAGCTCCAGGAAGATGAAAGAAGGTGTAAAGTTCCCTGTGAGTCCTGTTACAATTAGAAGACGCCTATGTGAAGCCGAGCGATCTGCAAGAAGCCCCCGCAAAGTCCCACTGCTGAAAATAAGACATGTGCTGAAGAGGTTACAATCTGCCAAAGAGCACATTGACGGCCTAAAGAGACATTCTGTGGGCTGATGGAAGTAAGATTGTTCTGTTTGGGTCTAGTGGCCGGAGACAGTTTGTCAGATGACCCCCAAACACGGAATTCCAGCCACAGTACACTGTGAAGACAGAGAAGCATGGTGGACAAGCATCACGATATGGGGATGTTTCTCATACTACGGTGTTGGGCCTGTTTATCGCATACCAGGGATCATGGATCAGTTTGAATCCATCAGAATACTAGAAGAGGTCATGCCGCCTTATGCTGAAGAGGAAATGCCCTTAAAATGGGTGTTCCAACAAGACAACGACCCCAAACACACCAGTAAACGTGCAACATCTCGGTTCCAGACCAACAAGATTGACGTTATGGAGCGGCCGGCCCAATCCCCGGATCTTCATCCAATAGAAAACTTGTGGGGTGACATCAGAAATGCAGTTTCTGAGGCAAAACCGAGAAATAGAGAAGAACTGTGGAATGTCATCCAATCATCCTGGGCTGGAATACCTGGTCACAGGGGACAGAAGGTGGTCGACTCCGAGCAACACAGACGTCCAGCAGTTCTCAGAGACAGCGGTTATACAACTAAATATTAGTGAAGTGATTCAAAGGAAAGCAAAATCTTCATTTTACAGTTTATATTCACATATGAATGTTTAAGTTTGTAAAGAAGAATACAAACACTGCTATTTTTTTGAACAGTCTAATATTCACTTTTCTTATTTTTTTTTTAGAGGAACAACACAACTTTTATATATTTTTCCTCATATTTTGATTTGGAAAAGAATGTGTAGTGTTCCCAATGCATTTGTGTGTATGGAAATAGAAGCTATTAAAAGGATTTTGAGCTTTATTCACTTTTTTAAACACACTGCTATTATTTTGAACACAACTGTACATATTACATACACAGCTCTACCACATGCCCATTACACAGATAGTTTACTATATACACATTGCACACACAGCTCTGCTACATGTCCATTACACACAGAAAACTACAATAGACTGGTTACACTGACATAGCTCTGCTTTATACACACCTTCCATACATAAAGTACCTCTGCATTCTCCACCAGCACAGTCCTACCGGGAGCCTGTGTTCCCCTAACTCCTCCCACACCTGGCCGATCACATGACTGTGACATCACCACAGGTCCTGTAACCACAATGACTGATTCTCTGTAAACTCACTGAGAGCAGCCGCTGTGCATAGGAAGCACCTGAGGCTATAGAACAAAAAACAAAAAAGATAAAAAAAACAACTGGAGAAATGAGAAGTGATTTTCTCCACAAAGGTGTCCATATCCTTCAATGATCAGGGACAGGGGCGGACTGGGAACTTAAAGTGCTCCTGGAAGAAATACTAAAAGTGGCCCCGTTTTGTAGTTGGGTCCAAATTCATGGAAGTCAGGGCCAGAAATACAATATTGTGGAACATTATACCACTCCAAGTACCACAACCAATCATGAAATTCTGCCAGGAGCACAAAATACATCCCCAAAAACTTCCACTGGCCGGCCCCCTGGGCATCGGCCCACCGGGAAGTTTCCTTGTAGGGTCTATGACCAATCCGCCCCTGATCAGGGACCATCTCAGCCTAGAATCCAAAAGTTTCTGTCACGAGTAATGGGGAGGGGAAAACACCAAATGACACACAGAAGGAATAGACCGGAGTCTAGGCCTCAAAGCTAAGGGAGAGGGATGGTGACCTCCTAGGAATCCCTAGACCTCTCCCCGACTCCTGCCAGTATGAGTAGACCCTGAAGGTGGAAATACTCATACACCGGAACCTAGGCCCTGAAGACCTTGGAAGGCCCTAGGAATGGTGGCAGGTAATGAGACTACTGGTTCCTCCCCAGATGAAGGAACCAGAGTCTCCCTGAGGCCTAGACAACAGCAAACAACAAAATGCAAGACAAAATGAACTTAGCTTAAAGCAGAATAGAGGAGCAGGAGATCCAAAGGAACAACACACCAGCTCAACCAACTCCAGCAGGAAATATCAACCGCATGGTAAGCAGTGTGAGTCAGAACTAAATAGAGCCTCAGTAATGACCACAAGCTGCATCTGACAAGAGGTATGGTCATTACCAAACAACAACACTGAACGGAGAAAACAGAGAGACTGTCAGATACCCTCACGTGTCGCCAGTCTCCCAGATCTTCTCACCTCTGTCATGGGAGGGACCATGACAGTTTCTTTCTACATGTCTTCAGGCATCCTGAAAATGGAAAGTAAAAAAGCTGGACTTTAATCTTTGCTATCATGACAAGACCTGTGAACACCACCCATCCAGATGCCTGACACTTGCATGACTCACATAACTGAAAAAGCGTGCCGCTGCCATATTTTATTAATATACACAGACACACCCACGTATGAGTAGAAGCCTATTAGAGCAAACAGTGATTCACGCACTGACACAGCATTTCGTTGGCATTACATTGACGGTCTACTGCAGTCATTTCAATAGGAACTGTATAAGGTCTCTTTCACACAAGCGTGACGGATTGGCTCCGGATGCCTTTAGTGAAAATAGCGCAATTTTGTTTGCGTGTGCAGCCCGTTTCGTATGCGATTGCGTTGCGTTATTGCGTTTTTTCTGCGCGGGTAACATGCGGATTGCATGCGTTTTTAATGTGCATTGGTTTTTTGGACAGCTCCATTCTTTTTTGCCGAGATTTGGTAGTTTGGCTGGTTTGTGTGTTTGTTTGGTTTTTGGATTTTTTTGTTAGGGACTTGCAAGATAATGAGGCCCCTTGATGTGGGTTGCGAGCTTACATATTTTGCTTACATATATTGTTTAGAGCACGGTCTGTGAAATATGTACTAATACCTCATTAAGTATAAAAGTGAAATTTTTGGCACTAAATGTATGCATTCTTCAACATTATCATTAATAAAGTTGTAGTTGGCCTCATTATGAATTAATAAAAACTATCATCACAGGTGTCATGTCACTAAACGCCATCTGTATTGTGTTTACTATCGTGTGCATAATGGACATTATATTTTTTTTTAGAAATGTTTGGAAGATATGTTTTATAAGTAAAAATATGTTGAATAAAGTGTTTAAGGGCTCTTTCACACCTGCGTTCTTTTCTTCCGGCATAGAGTTCCGTCGTCGGGGCTCTATGCCGGAAGAATCCTGATCAGGATTATCCTAATGCATTCTGAATGGAGAGAAATCCGTCAGGATGCATCAGGATGTCTTCAGTTCCGGACCGGAACGTTTTTTTGGCCGGAGAAAATACCGCAGCATGCTGCGCTTTTTGCTCCGGCCAAAAATCCTGAACACTTGCCGCAAGGCCGGATCCGGAATTAATGCCCATTGAAAGGCTTAATCCGGATCCGGCCTTAAGCTAAACGTCGTTTTCGGCGCATTGCCGGATCCGACGTTTAGCTTTTTCTGAATGGTTACCATGGCTGCCAAGACGCTAAAGTCTGTCAGCCATGGTAAAGTGTAGTGGGGAGCGGGGGAGCAGTATAACTTACTGTCCGTGCGGCTCTCGGGCGCTCCAGAGTGACGTCAGGGCGCCCCAGCGGCCATGGATGACGTGTCGCATGGATCACGTCATCCATGCGCATGGGGCGCTCTGACGTCCATCTGGAGCGCCCCGGGAGCCGCACGACGGTAAGTATACCGCTCCCCCGCTCCTACTATGGCAACCAGGACTTTAATAGCGTCCTGGTGCCATAGTTACTATGAACGCATTTTGAAGACGGATCCGTCTTCAAATGCCTTTCAGTTTCACTTGCGTTGTTCCGGATCCGGCGTGTAATTCCGGCAAATGGAGTGCACGACGGATACGCAAGTGTGAAAGAGGCCTTATTGGTTTATATTGTTATAACCCACATTAATATTGGTGTGCGTAAATATTTGAGATATCATGGTTATATAGTAAGTGTATTTGGGTATATTTATGTATATTAAACGTTTACAATTATTTTGTGGTCTATGTGTTTGTGCAACAAAATATAATTATGCAACTGTATAATAATAAAGAGAACAAACAATACAATTCATGAAAATAAAAACTTTTATTCCACCAGAGTAGTAATTTTTTTAAGGTCAATAATAACATAATGAATACATCCAAAATAAATTTTCAAATTTAAAAAACGCCCAGGTGGCGATGGGGGACCCTGAAACTGAGGGCCATGGTAGGAGGGTGGTGAAGGGGGCCAGCTGGCGATGAGGAGGGGACAGGCTTGCCATATGAACTTTCCCCGTGATATGGTTGGCTGTATGACCGACTTAGTTGGCCATAATGTTCCCTTGTACTAGGGAAATGTGGCGGCCCCTGTGAACCCTGGGGAATTGGGCAGGTGTCAGACATGTGCCCATGGGTGTCCAATTCTCCAGGGCCACAAACATGTCTGTGGGGGTCATTTGGTGGAGTGGCTGCATCCAGAACGATTACGAGAGCCGCTTTGGTTCTCAGCAATCATTCTGGAGGCACACTCTGCAAATAATGGGGCCAGACTTCTGGCATACAAATCTAAGTGGTCCCCTGCCGGGCTCTAGCCAAATAGTCCAGGACCTGGCTATTGACCAGAGCTTTGGCAGGAGGCATGGGGCATCTTCTTTGCCGGCTGGGTAGAGGCAAAGTGGGGGGGGAATCGACTACCGAAGGCAGTGGGATGCGAGGCTGCAGAGTTTGGGCGGGTCTTTCAGCACTCTCTGTAGGAGGTAGGACAGGGGGAGTCTCCTCCTCGCAGGTGCTGGAGTGCTGGGGAGCGGACTCGTCTGCTTCCTCCTCAAGGTTGTCCTCCGTTCTTCACAATTAAATTTTTTTTTTTAGTGATGTAAGGGTGACAAAAAAAATGTGTTTTTTTTAGCACAGTTTTTATTTAAATTTTGTGACTGTGTTCATCTGGGGGGGTTAGGTCATGTGATATTTTTATAGAGCAGGTCATTACGTACGTGGAAGTACCTAATATGTCTACTTTTTTTTTTTTACTTTAGTTTTTACACAATGATTTAATTTTTGAAACAAAAAGAAATAATCATATTTTAGTATCTCAATAGGTCTGATAGCCATATTTTTTTAAATGTTTTAGGTGTTGTGTCTCAAGTAGGGGTACCATTTTTTGCGGGATGAAGGTGACGGTTAGATTTGGCACTATTTTAGGGTGCAATATGACTTTTTGAGTTGAATGCTATTAACTCCTTTTGTGATGGTAAGGTGACAAAAGAGATGGGCTTTTTTTACACCGTTTTTACTATTTATTTTTTTACGGTGTTCATCTGAAGGGTTAGGTCATTGTGATATTTTTATAGAGCAGGAGGTTTTTACGGATGCGGGCGATACTTAATATGTGTACTTTTTTTATTTACTTAAGTTTTACACAATAACAGCATTTCTGAAACCTAAAAAATTATGTTTTAGTGTCTCTATTCTGGGAGCCATAGTTATTTTATTTTTTAGGCGATTGTCTAATGTAGGGGCTCATTTTTGTGGGATGAGCTGACGGTTAGATTGGTACTATTTTTGGGGGGAATACGCCTTTTTGATCGCTTGGTGTTGCACTTTTAGTGATGTAAGGTGACAAAAAAAATGTTTTTTTTTTTTTTTAGCAGTTTTTTTTTTAATTTTTGACGTGTTCACCTGAGGGGTCATGTGATATTTTTATAGAGCAGGTCATTACGTACATGGAAGTACCTAATATGTCTACTTTTTTTTATTTCGTTTTGAAAACAAAAAAAAATCATGTTTTAGTATCTCCATAGTCTGAGAGCCATAGTTTTTTTATGTTTTGGGCGATTGTCTCAGGTAGGGTACCATTTTTGCGGGATGAGGTGACGGTTAGATTGGCACTATTTTAGGGTGCATATGACTTTTTGATTGCATGTTATTACACTTTTTGTGATGTAAGGTGACAAAAAATGGCTTTTTTGACAGGAGACTCAACCGCCCGATACATGTACTGCGCTGGTCCTCTACGGGTTAATGGTTCAATGCAGACATACCAGGGAAGGAGAGGGTCATTTACTTTCAGTTTAACTCCCTTTTTTTGACGGAAAATTGTCTTGTGACCCCCTTTTTTGTGACTTATTACAATATTTGTCGCACAGGCGTATGACACATAGGAGCGTCGAGGGAGACTCCGGCCTCGGCAAATATACTATTTTCTTTGCCAGTAAAAAGGCGTAAAAGATGCCAAAAACTATGCCTGTCATGGGAAGGGGCGCACAGACCACCAAAGATCCTAATTTGCAAGTCAGAACTTAGGCGCGTGTGCCGGCTGCAACTCTGGCGTAAAATTATCGGGTTTTTAACGACGGTGAATACTGTCCTATAAAAAATTTAGGACATGGTCCTTTATTGTCCGTTTTCCACAGTGCTCCCCCCCCCATACAATTGAAGGGGACCAATTTTTTTCAGAAAGGCGCCAATGTAAAAACGGCCGTCCGAGTTTCTTTTTTTCACCGTCATGTGAACAGAGTCTCAGGGTTTCTTTCACATGTTGCAGTCACAATGCTGTTTTTGGCTATGATGATTCCTAGATCTGCATCAAAATGGCGGCGCCAATGTTGTCTCACAGGATTCAACCTGACTTTATTATAGGGCATTTAATTTGGCTGTGGCCCTAAATTACTGTAAAAAATGGAGTTCTGTGCTACAAAGGCAATTTCTGGTGCACAGCGGTCACAGGACCTAAATTACGCGATGTTTCAGGCCATTTAAAGGGGTTGTCCGGCCTTGGGGCTGACTAAGCCTGGGGTCCTAACCTGTGGCCCTTAACGTAAACCCCCCCACTCATTGCTGTGACGTATCATACAAACCGATGTGTCCGCAGAGGAGTGTGATCATCCGCAGCGGTCACTGGACCAAGTGACTTCCCGATCCTGCAGGGATGGGAGCGGAGCAGTGAGGCACCGTGGACAACACAAGCGGGTTTTTATTATGTTAAAGCCTCATGCACATGACCATGTTTTTAGGACAGAACATACCGCCTGAAAGATGTGGAACGCATTTGACCGGTATCCGTGTTTAGCGTATTGCGGACCGCATAAACGGACAACTTAGGATCCAGGGGTTGTCAGGTCCAAGGCTGTACAACCTCTTGAAATGGTTTGCTCACCCTTGGGACCTTTTTTCCCGCAGACCCTCCCAGTGTGGCCAGACCCCGCGGTGGGAATCAGACTTAACCGATCCCCGTCGCCTGTGTTCCCGCTCCATCGCTCCCCCTTGGGCGCCGCAGGTTTTGGGTTCCCCGCTTCAGCATCCAGTTTGATGCGGGTCACGTGCCTGTTGCAGCCATTGACTGGCCACTGCGGTGACGTGTCACCCATGCGTCAGGTCACTCAGTCACATGGCGAACAGGTGACCCGTCACTTCTGTGGCAAGTCAATGGCTTCAGTGGCCACGTGACCCGTGCCAAACTGGATTTTTACGCACAGAGTCTCAAGACTTGCAGACTGATGGAGCCGGAACACAGCGGCGGGGTCTGACTACGCTGGGAGGGTCTGCAGAAAGGGTCCTCGGGGTGAACAACCCCTTTAAGTCAATGAAACAAGTCGTGACTTCCATTCATTTCTACTGGAGTCAGATTAGTGGTTGTCAGAGGAGGCCCGGTTCGCACGCAGTGGTATTCTGCCGCCCTGCCAATTACTTCGACGCGTTTTGGCGCGGTTTTGCAATGTGTTTACTGTTCATAAAAAAAAATACTTTATTGGAGGGCGGGTTCGTATGCAGGTTTTTGCTGGCGGTTTAATGCACTTTGCGCGTTTTTTGGTGGTAAAAACACTAGCTCCATATGTCAGCTGAAGGTTTAACAGACATAAGAAACGCAGGACGCATGAGCGGTTTTTGCTACTGGGCGTTTCTTTGTTTATTAGGTGGCGGTTTGGGGTGAAAGAAGCATCATTTCATTAGCTACACAACATGGCATCACTCCTAGGGGCTGAATGAGGAACCTTAGTGTATTTGTGGTAATAAATATGACAGAAACTCTGTCATTTTACACACATTATAACACGGCTCCGCACTTTACCGCGCCATTACGTTGTTTCCCCTGTTGCCAGGGCAACAAGCACATGGCTCGAGCATCTTCTAGTGTTTTCCACAGTTTTCTGTCGCGTCGTGTAAACCCCGCCCCCTCCCCAGCTAACCGAAAGTACTGACAGGTACCTGCTGCTCTGTGATTGGCTGAGAGCTCGAGCGGCGCTCCTCCAGCCAGAGGAAAAGTCAATGAAGGTTCCCAGACGTTTCTGGAACTGTGGGCGGGGCCGACTGTGTTCTATATAAGCGGCGACGAGGCAGTTTTTCAGTCAGACTTACTGTTATAGGCTCCTAGGACATTCCTTGGTGGCGGGAAGTTGTGGACCAAACACGGTAGGGCGCTTCCTTCTTCACGTCTGTCAGGCTTCCGTGTCCATGGCAACCGAGGAGCCTTCGCGGGCCGTTGGCTGCTATGGGCGACGTCCCTGGTCCCTTTCTCTATTCTATTGCTCTTGTGTACAGTACTGCAGAACTACAACTCTCAGCAGGTTGCTATTGTTCTGACTGGCCATAATGGGCTGTGTAGTTGGTGCGGCATCTCCTGATGCATTTTAGGAGTCGTAGTCCCTGATGGGTATGGGTTTGTGCTGAGGCTTGTAGTCCTGCAGGCTTATTCTATAGCAAGGTCTCTTTATTTTTAGAAGCTGCTATGTGTCTGTTAGTTCTAATGTGTATTTTGGGAGGGGGGTCTATAGAGAAATGTGGGGTCCTCATTATGGTGTGTAACTCTGTATGGATTAGTCTGGTCTAAAAATGCCTGTCCTTTTTAAGGGTATGGTGACCAAAGTCAGCACATTCATGCAGATTGGTGCATTTTAAAAAAAATTGATAAAATACTTAGCAAAAAAAAAATAAAATCCCCCATTAGTAAGCCATTTAAAAATGATTTGCCTCGCGTGTAGGGGGTAGACGATGAGGTTCTATATAATGTTGCGGGGTTCTTCCATGGCTAAGATTCTAGGACCCTGCAGGATGGATTCTTTGTAGGAAGCGTCTATTATAAAGGTTTCCGGACGGTCGTAGCTGTCGGTTCAAGCCTCTGGTAGAGGGACGGCATCATCATCGTGGTGGTCCAGAACCTTCCTGGAATAATCTGCATTAACTCCTATAGGACGGTGGGGGAGGGATGATGTCTTCAGTGGTATCTTCTAGAAGCTCGCAGTACCCAGGTCCTGGCAGTAGGTGGTGCTCTGATCTCATTCATGTGGTCGAGTCTAGAAAGATCCTGGTCTTGCTGCAATAGGGAGGAGGGAATCTCCAGCGATCGAACCATCGGAGCCGTATTTTATCCGTCTGGTAGTCGGTGCTTTTTGCGTTGCTCACGTTCCTAACTGTAAATCTTGCTTGCGACAGATGCCAGAGGAGACGCAGACTGCACCCCAGGACCAACAGATGGAGGACGATGTGGAGACTTTTGCCTTCCAGGCTGAGATCGCTCAGACTGATGTCCTTGATCATTAACACTTTCTATTCCAACAAGGAGATCTTCTTGAGAGAACTGATTCCAACTCTTCAGATGTAAGTGACCAGTGCGTTAGTAGTTATGGGGATCTTTTGCTTGCCAACATGTTCTAAAAAAAATCTATATAATTTTTTTTTTTGTAGGCTTTGGATAAAATCCGCTACGAGAGTCTCACTGACCCCAGCAAACTGGATTCTGGCAAAGAGCTTAAGATCGACCTGATCCCTAACAAGCAGGATCGCTCCCTGACCATTATCGACACTGGCATCGGTATGACCAAAGCCGACCTCATCAACAACCTGGGCACCATCGCCAAGTCTGGAACCAAGGCTTTTATGGAGGCTCTGCAGGCTGGAGCAGACATTTCTATGATCGGTCAGTTTGGCGTTGGTTTCTACTCGGCCTACCTGGTGGCCGAGAAAGTGACGGTGATCACCAAGCACAACGATGACGAGCAGTATGCCTGGGAGTCTTCAGCCGGGGGATCCTTCACGGTCAAAGTAGACAACAGTAAGTGCACAAGAGCTTTTCTGTAAGGCCTCTTGCACAAACGTGTGCGCCCCGCAAAATGCAGGCCGCAATGCACAAACACTGTCCGTGGGGCAGCCGCAGCGGATCGCGGACCCATTCACTTTTGTTCCGCAAAAACATAGGACATGTTCTATCTTTGTGTAACGGAAGTATGTGACGAAGCACTCCATAGTGCTCCCGTAGGGTTCCGTTCCGCATCGCCGGATTTGCAGACCCATTGAAGTGAATAGGTCCGCATCCGTGATGCTGAATGCCCACGGAACGGCACCCGTGCATTGCGGATCCGCAAATGCGGTAACGGGCGCACATGTTCGTGTGCAAGAGGCCTAAAGATGATATTGTAGGCCTGGTCATCAAGTGAGTGATTTGGTTGTCCGATATTTGCAGGTGAGCCCCTGGGCCGCGGTACCAAAGTGATCCTGCATCTGAAGGAGGACCAGTCTGAATATTTTGAAGAAAAGAGGATTAAGGAGATTGTGAAGAAACATTCCCAGTTCATTGGCTATCCCATTACACTCTTTGTGGAGAAGGAGCGCGATAAGGAAATCAGCGATGACGAAGCGGAGGAGGAAAAGGAAGAGAAGAAAGAGGAGGAGGAAAAGACCGAGGAGAAGCCCGAGATAGAAGATGTGGGCTCTGATGAGGAGGAAGATAAGAAGGAAGGAGACAAGAAGAAGAAAAAGAAGATTAAGGAAAAATACATTGACCAAGAAGAGTTGAACAAAACCAAACCCATATGGACCCGCAACCCAGATGACATCACAAATGATGAATATGGAGAATTCTACAAGAGTCTCACCAACGACTGGGAGGACCACCTGGCTGTTAAGGTAAACGCCACACAACATGGTCTGTACCAGTCCTTACAAGTATTCTTGAATCCACGGTATATAAATGCTCTGGTAACCACCACTGACATTCATTGTAGGTGTGATGTAGAGATGGGTATTAATTTTGGAAGCATTAGAGTAGTGACCAAGTAGGCTGGTACTGTGTGCCAAGTGGTAACCCTGGGCTTTAATATGTAATAAATGTAAAATGTAACGCTCTCTGATCTTGTAACTCTACAGCACTTCTCTGTGGAGGGCCAGCTTGAATTCAGAGCCCTGCTGTTTGTGCCCAGGCGAGCACCTTTCGACTTGTTTGAGAACAGGAAGAAGAAGAACAACATCAAATTGTATGTGCGCAGAGTCTTCATCATGGACAACTGCGAGGAGCTGATCCCAGAGTATCTGAGTAAGTAAAACCTGTGTAGATGTTGGAGAACGTAAACAAATTGTTGCCTAATTACAGAATGATGATCGTAATTTTTTACTCTGCAGACTTCATCAGAGGTGTGGTGGACTCTGAAGATCTTCCGCTGAACATCTCCAGAGAAATGCTGCAACAGAGCAAGATCCTGAAGGTGATCCGAAAGAACCTGGTGAAGAAGTGTCTAGAGCTTTTCACAGAATTATCCGAAGACAAGGAAAACTACAAGAAGTTCTACGAACAGTTCTCCAAAAACATGAAGCTCGGCATTCACGAAGACTCCCAGAACCGCAACAGACTGTCTGAACTCCTCCGCTACTACACCTCCGCATCTGGAGACGAAATGGTGTCCCTGAAAGACTACTGCACCAGAATGAAGGAGAACCAGAAACACATCTACTACATCACAGGTGGGCAGTGCCCAATCTCTGTGTGCCAGGGTTAATTCACATAGATTTGTTTCTGAAACTTATGTGACTGTTCATCTGAATTTCTGCAAGCCCCATTCAGAGGACTGGAGTGATTTTTAGTGGCAGAAAGTTAATAAACTATTTGGCTTGTAGCAGTTCAGATGCCTACAGTCCTTCTGCCCTTGCCAATACTATAGCAAGTGTGAAGACTGCAAAATGTGATGGCCACACTTTCTGGCCCAAATCTGACCTAAACTCAGTCAATGGAGTGAGAGGAAACCGGAGTACCTGTGGAGAACATACAAACTCCATGCAGGTTGGATTCAAACCCAGGACCTCCAGTGCTGCAGGGCACCAGTGCTAACCACTGAGCCACCTTGCTGGCTTTTTTTTTCTCTCAATTTGAATGTTGCTTTGTCTTCCAGCAGCATCCGAGGATCCTTTTCTTGGCACGGCTGCAGGGGATACAGCATAAAATCTGACTACAAAACAGATGGCTACAGTAACTTGCAGCAGCTGACTGAGGTTAGTGCTATACGTTGGCGGTGTGACTAAACGCCTCTTCTCTTTACAGGTGAAACAAAAGAACAGGTGGCTCACTCGGCCTTCGTAGAGCGGCTCAGGAAGCAGGGCCTGGAAGTCATCTACATGATCGAGCCAATAGACGAATACTGTGTACAGCAACTGAAAGAGTTTGAGGGCAAGACTCTCCTCTCCGTCACCAAGGAAGGGCTGGAGCTTCCAGAAGATGAAGAGGAGAAAAAGAGGCAGGAGGAGAAGAAGGCCAAGTATGAGAATCTGTGCAAGATCATGAAGGATATCCTAGAAAAGAAAGTAGAAAAGGTTGGTACCTGCTGCGGGCTCTCGTGGGGCGTGGCCTTCCATGAATGCTAATGACGCCCCTGGTGGAGACTGTATAATATTTCTAACTTGTGTTTCCTTAATTTCAGGTTGTAGTGTCCAACAGGTTAGTAACGTCGCCCTGCTGTATTGTAACTAGTACATATGGCTGGACCGCCAACATGGAAAGGATCATGAAGGCCCAGGCACTGAGGGACAACTCCACCATGGGCTACATGGCGGCCAAAAAACATCTTGAAATTAACCCTGACCATTCCATCGTCGAAACACTGAGGCAGAAGGCAGACGCCGACAAGAATGACAAGTCGGTGAAGGATCTGGTTATCCTGCTCTACGAGACCGCCCTCCTGTCATCCGGCTTCAGCCTGGAAGACCCCCAGACACATGCCAACCGCATCTACAGGATGATCAAGCTCGGCTTAGGTGAGTTGTGCCAAATGATGTTCTGGAAATGTGACAGGTTATCTACATCCTGTGGGGACACTGGAGTAATCCTCTTCTAACACTGCAGGTATCGACGAGGACGACGCAACCACTGAAGATCTGACGCCCCCAGTCACTGAGGAGATGCCACCTCTGGAAGGAGACGAAGACTCCTCAAGGATGGAGGAAGTTGACTGAATCCATTGAACTTTTAAAGACGTTCCAGTTCTAATCTTAATCGGTTAGGTTTTGTACTTGTGCAGCATTCCCGCAGCCTGCATTATGTTTAAAATTATTTATTTTTTGGATGTTGTATGTTTTTGTTAAAAATTAAACTGTTCTATTAAAATATTGCCTCCTACTAAGGTCACTCGTGTCATTGGGGTAGTCGGGGGGGGGGGGGGGGGGGGGGGGGGGGGGGGGGGGGGTGGGGGGGGGGGGGGGGGGGGGGGGGGGGGGGGGGGGGGGGGGGGGGGGTTGCGTTGCCTCAGTATCTATGTAGGTTGAAAATAAAAGCCTCACAGGCGACTTCCTGGTCCCCTCTGGAGGAGATTATATGGCACAATACTGCCTGGTGGTCCGAGCGCTGCAGTGATGTGTCCTGCCTGGTGACTCTCCTATTCTTCTTGTGGTTGCAGACACTTGGTTTGTGGCAGTGGGCAATACCCCCTGGCACAAAGTTGGCAATGTACTTTCTACTCCTCCATTGCCGTTACACTGGTCTGGCTGCAGTTGTTGGCTACAGCCTCATCAGCTAGTACAGGGATCAGCCACCTGCAGCACTCCAACAATGGTGAAGCTAGGTCTCCCAGCATGCACACTTGCTTGGTGGTTCTCGGATCGCCTCCTAGAAGTGAATGGAGCATGCTGGGAGTTGTAGTTTCACGACAGCTTAAATGCCAGAGGTTGCTGCCCCCTCAATGATGTTCCCACACTCGCTGAAGGGATTTCCATCATTTATTGAAAACCATGGACGACAGATGCCATCCATGTTCTGTCTGGTTTTCATGGACCCAGATTTCTAGGTATGTTTGGTCGGCATCCTGAACCGAAGTCATGACAGTGGGGGGAAAAGTGTGAATAAACCCATCGGAATCAATGGACGTGCGCTGCACGTGGAGAACACGGATGGCACCTGTCTGACATGAAAGAGGCCTGATAACTGGAGAAACTTCTGCCTCTGACCACATCTTGCGAGAATCCATCCTCTTGCTGCCAAATCGGCCCCCGTTCCCATGAACAGACCTGTCCGTGGCGGAAGGTGTGGGAGGTGTGTAACGGCACAAATATCTGCCTGGTGTGAATTCACCCTTGCTGCAAAAAACGGATTTCTCACTAGTTGTCAACTTCCTTGTAGGCCTGGAGAAAAAAACGGATCCGTCCCATTTCCGTTATGCAAGGGGAGTCCTCTCCTGCATAACAAAAAAACGGACAGATCCGCTTTGCAGCCCATATTTGCAGACTTCTATTATGACGGAATGAATAACGGAATGCCTCTAACATTCCGTCATAGAATTGCGTTATGGTCCGTGGTAACGGAAACCATGACTCAATTCTGCTTTTACCACCAAGCAAAGCGTGAACGAATTTCATAATATGAAATTCGCTCCTCTCTAGACAGAAGGTCTCTGGAAAGTTTCTTGGTTACCTGAGGTGAAAGAACTTCTCATAGGGGGACTCTAACCCTAAATAACCCGTCAGATTACTGCCCCCACAACAAGGAGATCACGGCGGTCTGTCACTTATTTTCCTGAAATCCTGACGGTCAACACTCAGTTGTGTACTACAACTCCCAAAATCCACACAGTAGTAGTTGTGAGCCTATCACTGTGACTGCTGGGTGCTTTCTCCATTGCTGCACATAGAAACCCATTCACATTACCAAGTTATTGCGGTGGATTACCCGTCTCTGCACCACTCTCGGCCTCCGTTCACTCCTGTGTTGCATAGCCTTGGCCTGTGAACGGCGGCCACCATCATATCCTGGGGTGAGGGTCCTCTGTGACTAGTTTTGCTTAACCCCTCAAGGACTCAGCCCTATTTCACCTTAAGGACTTGGCCATTTTTTGCAAATCTGACCAGTGTCACTTTAAGTGCTGATAACTTTAAAACACTTTGACTTATCCAGGCCGTTCTGAGATTGTTTTTTCGTCACATATTCTACTTCATGACACTGGTAAAATGAAGTAAAAAAATTTAATTTTTATTTATAAAAAAATACCAAATTTACCAAAATTTTTTTTTAAAATTGCAAATTTCCAAGTTTAAATTTCTCTACTTCTATAATACATAGCAATACCTACAAAAATAGTTATTACTTTACATTCCCCATATGTCTACTTCATGTTTGGATCTATTTGAGAATGATATTTTATTTTTGGGGGATGTTACAAGGCTTAGAAGTTTAGAAGCAAATCTTGAAATTTTTCAGAAATTTTCAAAAACACACTTTTTATGGACCAGTTCTGGTCGGAAGTCACTTTGTGAGGCTTACATAATAGAAACCCCATTCTAAAAACGACACCCCTTATGGTATTCAAAACTGATTTTACAAACGTCGTTAACCCTTTAGGTGTTCCACAAGAGTTAATGGCAAATGAAAAAATTTCAGATGATAAAATTTCAGAATTTAGATTTTTTGGCAAATTTTCCATTTTAACCAATTTTTTTCAGTAACAAAGCAAGGATTAACAGCCAAAGAAAATGCTATATTTATTGCCTCGATTCTGTAGTTTGCAAAAACACCCCCTATGTGGCCGTAAACTACTGTACGGGCACACGTACATATGATTTTTGGTTACTCTATATTACACTTTTTATGAGGCAAGGTAACAAGAAATAGCTTTTTTGGCCGTTTGACCGTTTTTTTTTTTGTTATTTACAACATTCATCTGACAGGTTAGATCATGTGGTATTTTTATAGAGCAGGTTGTCACGGACGCGGCGATACCTAATATGTATACAATTTTTTTATTTATGTAAGTTTTACACAATGATTTCATTTTTGAAACAAAAAAAATCATGTTTTAGTGTCTCCATAGTCTGAGAGCCATAGTTTTTTCAGTTTTTGGGCGATTATCTTAGGCAGGGTCTCACTTTTTGTGGGATGAGATGACAGCTTGATTGGCACTATTTTGGGGTGCATATGACTTTTTAATCGCTTGCTATTACACTTTTTGTGACGTAAGATGACAAAAAATGGCTTTTTTTACACCGTTTTTAGTTTTAGTTTTTTACGGTGGACACTTGAGGGGTTAGGTCATGTGATATTTTTATAGAGCCGGTCGATGCGGATGCGGCGATACCTAATATGTATACTTTTTTTTATTTATGTAAGTTTTACACAATGATTTCATTTTTGAAACAAAAAAAATCATGTTTTAGTGTCTCCATAGTCTAAGAGCCATAGTTTTTTCAGTTTTTGGGCGATTATCTTGGGTAGGGTATGATTTTTGCGGGATGAGATGACGGTTTGATTGGTACTATTTTGGCGTACATGCGACTTTTTTGATCACTTTTATTACCTTTTTTGGGAAGTAAGGTGGGCAAAATTTCAATTTCCTCATAGTTTTTATTTTTATGGCGTTCACCGTGCGGGGAAAGTAACATGACCGTTTTATAGATCAGGTTGTTACGGACGCGGCGATACCTAATATGTGTAGTGTGTTTTATTTTTTTTATTTTTATTCAGTGATAAATGTGTTTTTTTATCTTTTTTTTTTACTTTTTTTTGACCCAGACCCACTTGGTTCTTGAAGATCCAGTGGGTCTGATGTCTGTATAATACAGTACAGTACACTATATAGAGTATTGTACTGTATTTTACTTACACTTTGTCTGAACAGATCTATGCCTTTAGCACAGATCTGTTCAGCACCATGGACAGCAGGATGCCTGAGAAGGCGTTCTGTTGCCATGGGAACCTTCCCAGTCTGCCACAACTGAGCAGATGGGGAAAGAGAAGGAAGGGGCTCCCTCCCTCTGTGACCCCATCCTGTCTGGGGGCTGCAAAGGCACAGCAGCCCCCCGATGGGAGAGGGAGGGAGCTCCCTGACTGTTAACCTTTTCTATACAGCGGTCCGTACGGACCGCGGTATGGAAAGGGTTAAACGGCTGACATCACAGCACAGATGTCAGCCGTTTATACCAGAGTGTCAGCAATGTGCTGACACTCTGGTATACCCACTGGACGCCAATAAATATTCAAGAGGAGGCGGGCGGGGGATTGCGATCCCGCCTGCCGCACCGCCCGCCTCCGCACCGCCTGCAACACCCCCCTGCACTACCCGCCGGCATTCAGGGGTGCAAGGGGGGGTGAAAAATCTTTCATTTCGGCATATTAAAGTTTCTGATCCCGCGGTCATGGACCGTGGGGATCAGAAACTGCAGAAAGCGCAACAAACCGCAGGTCTGAATTGACCTGCGGTTTGCTGCGATCGCCGACGGGGGGGGTCACGGGACCCCCCCGCGCATTTAGCCGAGGTACCGGTACGTCATGTGTCCTTAAGGGGTTAAAGGGGTTCTCTGGTTGTACAATATTGATCCTCAGGATAGGTCATCAGTATGTGATTGGTGGGCGCTGGGCTCCTCACAAATACCAAGCACAGCGCCGCTCATTGCATAGTGGCTGTGCTTGGTATTGCAGGTCCATAAGGTGCGCCTAGGAGGCCATGTGACAGAAGGATGTGATGTCATTGGCTGCAGCTCTCATCTGTTGGGGGTGCCAGGATCTGATATTCCTGACCTAGAACAGGCCATCAATATTTTATACCTGGAAAAGCCCTTTAAGGTTGGACTTTTTCTTCTAAAAGGGATAGTTCAGCTGCACTGTCACACTTCTATGTGGGTATAATCCTGACCTGTAGGTGCAGCTCAGTGTGATGCTCGAACTACCCCTTTAAGAAAAGTTTTTTTTTTTTGTGGGGGTGGGAGGTGTTAGAGATACCAGAGCCTCTACCACACCAAATATTAAATAAAAATGAAGAAATCCTCTAAATAACTTCTACATTAGTTGTCACTCTCATCATGGCCTGCACCAACTCTAGGTTGTCAGAAGTCACTCCCCCCCCCCTGTAGCAGCGGCTAACCTACCTCTCCCTGTATGCTGGGAGTCGTAGTTTTATGACTTATGGACGGCATGATGTATTAGCTACGAGAAAATGACGTCACGGGCGAATCCATGGCCCTAGAAAGCCCGCCCACTCGCAGCGCTGCTCTGCCGCGTGACGTCACCACGATAGTAGCCCCGCCCACGGTCGCGCTCCTCTTCCTGCGCTCAGCGTGAGTGGGCGTGTCTTCAGAGGGGGGCAGACGCTTTTTGGCGCGAGCGCCAGGAACAGCAGCGGCATGCCTAGGAGACGCCAGAGGGGCCGAGGAGCGGGAGGCTGGAGACCGGCGGCCGGGGAAGGTACCGCGGGTGGCGGTCTCACTACAAGCCGCATTGTTACCGCAGGTTCTTACTGCAGCATCGGCACTGTAGTGTCTACCTGCGGGCAGGGGCTTTCTCCAGTGTATGGCTCCTGTGGCTCCTCCTTGCTGTCAGTGAATGGAAATATTAATTTTACCTCCTGGTAATGTGCTGCGCTGAACCGCCATAGTGTGATACGTTGTAGCAAACTTAAAGGGGTTGTCCACTTTCAGGAGGAAAAGGTACAGCGCAAAGGATCGGCTTGTGATCATTACTTACCCTGGTGGATCCCAGCCAATGACTGGCCTCAGCTGGGCACCAAAGAGGCCAGTGATTGGCAGCTGTCGTCACACGTCACCACTGGCGCGGGATCTGCCGAGTAAGTAATGATCCCTTCTTTATGGCTGACTGATCCTCCTGAGAAAGGACAACCCTTTTAAGTCCTCTTTCACACGACCGTATGGCTTTTTCAGTGTTTTGCGGTCCGTTTTAAACGGATCCGTTGTTCCGTATTTTTGTTTCCGTTGTGTTTCCGATCCTGTTCCGTTTTTCCGTATGGCATATACAGTAATTTCATAGAAAAAATTGGGCTGGGCATAACATTTTCAATAGATGGTTCCGCAAAAAACGGAACGGATACGGATGCATTTCCGTATGCATTCCGTTTTTTTTTTTTAGAGCCACGGAACGTGATTTGCGGCCAAATATAGGACATGTTCTATTTTTCAACGGAACGGAAACGGAATGCATACGGAGTACATTCCATTTTTTTTGCGGAACCATTGAAATGAATGGTTCCGTATACGGAACGCAAAAAACGGCCCGCAAAACGGAAAAAAAAAAACGGTCGTGTGAAAGAGGCCTAAGTCGGGGAAAGATCTGTGCTCTCAACTGCACAAATGCGTTTTTAGTAAGGTTTTACATTCACTGACAGCAAGCAATGATCTTTAAAAACTTTGCAAAATGACAAGGCCCTGATTTATCAAGAGAAGCGTCTGCTGCCCCGGACTTGAGGAGCCCTGTGCAGCCGGAGGAGGCGCCTCATCATAAAGGACATGCCGCCGCTGGCAGTGCAGGGCCCGTCAAGTCCGGGGCAGCAGACGCCAGCCCGTGCGCCGGAAGGAGGTCCACGGCGGCTCCAAGCTGCAGTCATGATTTCCGCCAATTTCTGGAGTAAATAATAATGATGATAGAGCCGGGGGCCGATGGTCCCGCCCACATCCCATCACGCCCCCTTTTCGTAGAATTGGCGAGGGCAGCGTAAAATTCTATAAGCGACTAGAAAAGTCTCGGCTCAAATTCGGAGGACCTCCACCGATCACGGGAACGGGGGCCACTTACCCTGTGGAGCCCCCCTGAAATGGCTGGTCGGAAATTCCGCGGCGCCGCTCCATTCATTTGTATGAGTACAGGGTTTCGTCCATTTCAGGTGGGCTCCACGGGGTACGGTGCCCCCTGTTCTCGTAAATTACAGTGGGGGTCCAAGTGGTAGGACATCCCCCGAACATCTAGTCCCAGGATAGGGGATAACTTGTTATAACCGGCGTAGCCCTTTAAGACAGGAGGAGCCCTTTAAGCGACCACCTGGATGAGCGTCCTGCTGTGTTATGCTCCTCCTCTCTCCTCAGGTGACGCCGACGTAGCGATGGATTCCGGGAGAAATTCCGATTATGTAGAGCGGCTGGCTTCCAAATACATGGTGAGAACCGGAGGGATGCAGAAGTCATGAGACAAAGCTCCAAATCCTCTGCATAGGCACAGAGTGAATTGTAAAATCCTGCCGTCTGCAGCCACCACCAGAGGGAGCCCAGGAGCTTACTGCATAACATACTCTACATTGATCAGTGTAATACAGGCTGCATTAAGCTCCAGAGCTCCCCCTAGTGGTGGCCGCAGGCAGGCGATATTGGGCTGATAATAGGCGCCGTTTTTGACAAACGCAACTTTAAATTTTTTTTTTTAAAAGGAGATGTTTCTGGAATGTCCTGAACTTGAAACCCTGTGGGTTCGCAACGATGTTGCTGTATAGCAGAACATTTGTCTTTGTCAGTTCATTTGTGTGTGAAAATGTGCCACCTGGAGACAGTCAGCAAGCTGCTATTAACAATGTCCATTGTGTAGTGGAATTGCAGTGAATGGGGTCTGGGTCTGACTGACTCCTTTATACTCCCTTCCCCCGGCTCATAATGAGCTAAGTCCTGGGGTCTTCGACTATTAAGTTTACATGCTTGCTGACGGTTTCCGAGTAATAGCCAGTGGGGGGAGCTTCACTCTAAAGGACATCTGTCAGCAGCATCAACGCTATGAAACCAGGCATAATAAATGTGCGGTGCAGCTGCCTCTGCTTCCCCAGCAGCGCAGATCACTACTGCGCATGCGCCAATGATGTCATCCTCCATCCGTAAGAGGAGATGCTCTGCCTATTTCGGGTGGAGGACGACCACATTGGCGCATGCGCAGTAGTCATCTGTGCTGCTGGTGCTGGGGAAGCAGAGACAGATGCACTGTGCGTGCTCCGCTAGTGTAGACTGCGGCGCAAGCGTCAGATGACAGGGCCAGTTCAATCAAGGAGACGAGGAGGAAAGGGGAGAGGACCTCTAGGGCCCGCCCCCAGTGCACTGAAGAACGGTGCAACGGAGGAACATAAATGAGGTAGCATCGTTATCAGCAGGTTCAGCCCTAGCAGGCAGTATGCAGGGTTTAATAGGGTGGATCCTGCTGACAGAAGCTCTTTAAAGTCTCATTCACCATGTAGCTTATCTGCTTGCTGATGGTTTCCACAGAGCAAACGCTTTGAAGCTCTCGCCATGGCTTCTTGAGTTACGTTTGTGTTTGCGATTTCTTGTTAAATGATCTTTTTTTTTTTGATTTTATGTCTTAAGCGGAAATGTAAAGTAGAATCCAGCACCGACTCCGAATCCGACAACAACAACGAGGTACGGGGCGCGCTGCCGCCATGGTTGTCAGGTGACGCGCGTCATGAGGATGACGTCTGCAATAATAATTATGTGAGGGGAAAAGTATTAGTGTTCAGTGATGGTGGTGAAGTGGGCGGGGCTGTGACTACCTCTCTGTTAGGGCTCATGTGTTGGATGTTTTGCGGTCCGCAAATGGCGGCTACTGGCCGTGTGACTTCCGGCGGCACCCATTGTGTGATTGCCGGGGCACGGACCCTCCGTAGATGCACTTTTGGGGACAGATCTTGAAGTGCGCATTAGACTGCTGAGTATTTTACAGTGTCAGGGCTCATACATACGAACGTGTGGCGGCCGGGCCCGTGCAGCTTGCGGTCTGCAATGCACTGGCACCGACCGTAGAGCCCCGCTGCATGCGGATCGCGGACCCATTCACTTGAATGGGGTCCGCAATCCACATCCACATCCAAAAGTACTTTTTTGCAGTGTGGCGGCACGGAGAGTAACCCCAAGGAAGGAAGCACTCCGTAGTGTTTCCGTGCCTCTGTTCTGCACCGGCCTTCCGGATTGCGGACCCGTTCAAGTGAATGGATCCGCACCCGTGATGTGGGGTGCTCGTGTATTGTAGACAATACGGGCACAGCTGGGCAACGGCTGTGTGCATGAGGCCTTAATAGGGGTATACCCATCTCAGACATTGGTGGCATCACTAGGATATGCCATCACGGTCGGGTAGGTGTGGGTTCCACCTCTGGGAGCGGCTCCTATTTCCAGAACGGCGCCCCGAAGTGCAGGAGAGCAGCCGTTCAATAGCCGAGTGAGTGGAGGGAGGGCGCACATGTGCAGGGTGCTCTTCTGGACTTTGGAGGGCCCGTTTTATACAACCGCACCTACCTGACATCGATGGCGTATCCTAGCGGTGCCACCAGTGTCTGAGATGGGAGTACCCCTGGTGTTGTGTACAGCTCCACGGGGCAGATCCCGGATTCATTGGCTCGCTATAGGGTGTGTTTTTGATGTGTTTTTCCCTTCTATATTTAGGGTTTGGGAATCAATATGTCAATCGCAGCGTCTCCTGTAGATATAAAGACGATGGATTTCCAGAAACTGCAGGTACTGATCGGGTCAGCAATAAGAAAAACTAAAGCAGACCATTCTAAATGTGCTGTAAGCAGAGTCATTAAATGTATTAGAAACATAGAAACCTAGAATGTGTCGGCAGATAAGAACCATTTGGCCCATCTAGTCTGCCCAATATACTGAATACTATGGATAGCCCCCGGCCCTATCTTATATGAAGGATAGCCTTATGCCTATCCCATGCATGCTTAACCTCCTTCACTGTATTTGCAGCTACCACTTCTGCAGGAAGGCTATTCCATGCATCCACTACTCTCTCAGTAAAGTAATACTTCATTATATTACTTTTAAACCTTTGCCCCTCTAATTTAAAACTGTGTCCTCTTGTGGCAGTTTTTCTTCTTTTAAATATGCTCTCCTCCTTTACCGAGTTGATTCCCTTTATGTATTTAGCAGTTTCTATCATATCCCCTCTGTCTCTTCTTTCTTCCAAGCTATACATGTTAAGGTCCTTTAACCTTTCCTGGTAAGTTTTATCCTGCAATCCATGTACTAGTTTAGTAGCTCTTCTCTGAACTCTCTCTAGAGTATCTATATCCTTCTGGAGATATGGCCTCCAGTACTGCGCACAATACTCCAAGTGAGGTCTCACCAGTGTTCTGTAGAGCGGCATAAGCACTTCACTCTTTCTACTGCTTATACCTCTCCCTATACATCCAAGCATTCTGCTGGCATTTCGTGCTGCTCTATTACATTGTCTTCCCACCTTTAAGTCTTCTGAAATAATTACTCCTAAATCCCTTTCCTCAGATACTGAGGTCAGGACTGTGTCAAATATTCTATATTCTGCCCTTGGGTTTTTACACCCCAGGTGCATTATCTTGCACAATCAATTTCAGTTGCCAGAGTTCTGACCATTCCTCTAGTTTTCCTAAATCCTTTTCCATTTGGCGTTTCCCTCCAGGAACATCAACCCTGTTACATATCTTTGTGTCATCAGCAAAAAGACAAACCTTACCATCGAGGCCTTTTGCAATATCACTTATGAAGATATTAAACAAAATCGGTCCCAGTACAGATCCCTGTGGAACCCCACTGGTAACATGACCTTGTTTTGAATGTTCTCCATTGACTACCACCCTCTGTTGTCTGTCACTCAGCCACTGCCTAATCCACTCAACAATATGGGAGTCCATGCTCAATGACTGCAGTTTATTGATAAGTCTTCTATGTGGGACAGTGTCAAAAGCCTTACTAAAATCTAGATATGCGATGTCTACTGCACCTCCACCGTCTATTATTTTATTCACCCAGTCAAAAAAATCTATAAGATTTGTTTGACATGATCTCCCTGAAGTAAACCCATGTTGTTTTTCATCTTGCAATCCATGGGATTTTAGATGTTCCACAATCCTATCCTTTAATAGGGTTTCCATTAATTTGCCTACTATTGATGTCAGACTCACTGGTCTATAGTTGCTCGATTCCTCCCTACTACCTTTCTTGTGAATGGGCACGACATTTGCCAATTTCCAATCTTCCGGGATGACTCCTGTTACTAATGATTGGTTAAATAAATCTGTTAACGGTTTTGCCAGCTCACCACTAAGCTCTTTTAATAATTTTGGGTGTATCTCATCAGGCCCCTGTGACTTATCTGTCTTCACCTTAGACAGCAAACTTAGAACATCTTCCTCTGTAAAGATACATGCATCAAACGATTTATTAGTCATCCTTTCTAGTGGAGGTCCTTCTCCTTTTTCTTTTGTAAAAACTGAACAGAAGTATTCATTAAGGCAGTCGGCTAGCCCTTTATTCTCTTCTACATGTATTATACTCTAGAGCTGCACTCAGTACTCTGCTGGGGGTGGT
Source organism: Bufo bufo (assembly GCF_905171765.1). Taxonomy (NCBI): domain Eukaryota; kingdom Metazoa; phylum Chordata; class Amphibia; order Anura; family Bufonidae; genus Bufo; species Bufo bufo. The sequence goes on along the minus strand of NC_053399.1, from coordinate 14,156,617 downwards.
ACATAGGATCAGTACAGGGTAAGTAATGTATGTACACAGCGACTCCACCAGCAGAATAGTGAGTGCAGCTCTGGAGTTTAATACAGGATGTAACTCAGGATCAGTATAGGATGAGTAATGTCTGTACACAGTGACTGCACCAGCAGAATAGTGAGTGCAGCTCTGGAGTATAATACATGATGTAACTCAGGATCAGTACAGGATAAGTAATGTAATGTACACAGTGACTGCACCAGCAGAATAGTGAGTGCAGCTCTGGAGTATAAGTATTACAGGAAAAGTAATTTAATATGTATCCACTGTGATGATCAGCTCTGCTACATCTTGCTATCTCTCTTGTGCAAATAGCAGTGTGATAGGTTTATCTGTATTATATAGGAAGCTACTATGATATGACATACAGTCAGGTCCATAAATATTGGGACATGGACACAATTCTAACATTTTTGGCTCTATACACCACCACAATGGATTTGAAATGAAACGAACAAGATGTGCTTTACCTGCAGACTGTCAGCTTTAATTTGAGGTTATTTACATCCAAATCAGGTGAACGGTGCAGGAATTACAACAGTTTGCATATGTGCCTCCCACTTGTTAAGGGACCAAAAGTAATGGGACAGAATAATAATCATAAATCAAACTTTCACTTTTTAATACTTGGTTACAAATCCTTTGCAGTCAATTACAGCCTGAAGTCTGGAACGCATAGACATCACCAGACGCTGGGTTTCATCCCTGGTGATGCTCTGCCAGGCCTCTACTGCAACTGTCTTCAGCTCCTGCTTGTCTGCAGGTAAAGCACATGTTGTTTGTTTCATATCAAATCCATTGTGGTGGTGTATAGAGCCAGAGATGTTAGAATTGTGTCGATGTCCCAATATTTATGGACCTGACTGTAATTGGCTCTACTGCACTGACAAATTCAGCTCTGCGTGGTCCGATCACGGCCATTATATCCACGCCTATTTCTCTTTCATTCAGTTCTTGGACCCTTATGATGGAGACTCTGAAGACACCTTACAGTCTAACAGCAGTGAGTGTGAGCAGACGTGCATTAGTGATGACCCCCAAGACCCCTGTCCTCTCGGGGAAGGATCTGTGGGGATGGACTGTGGACTCGTCTCCATAAGTGACCCACCATGCCTCACGTCCTGCAGCGACCGCCTGGAGAAGGTGAAGACATCTTGGCAAAGTCCAGACATATCTGAGAAATCGAGTGTGCCGAGCGGCTCATCTGACCTGTCCATGGACTCCGGTACGGTGACCGAGGACGCCAGTGTCGCGTCCGGCCGCTTCCTCCTGATTGGTCTGGCCTCCAGAGCTGAGACGTCTACGGTCTTTCCAGCCAGCCTGACGTCGGAGGAGACCAGTGACTTCAGTATGTTTGAGAGCTCGCTGATAAAACGTAAAGGGGGGATACGAATGGAGGGCGAGAAGATGAGGCTGAAGAAGCTGCGCGTCGCTGAGTATATGGTAGGTGGAATGATTTAGTCTTCTGACTCTACCCCCTGCTGCGTTCCTTTATCTGTGCTTGTGGTCAGTGGCTGTCCTGGGTTCCTGGGCAGGCAGATATTACAGCACCACTCTAGCCCATTGGCTGGGTCTGGTATTGCAACTACAGCCCATTAAATAGCAGACACAGCGCATGGACACGAGTGGCGCAGTTTCAAGAAGAAATCCACCATGTTTTTCTTATCTGACAGAACCCCCAATAATGTCCATGGGGTGTCTGCACCCTCATTCTTGGAGGTTCTAGAAGTCAACCCCCTTCCAGTCATGGTAGAGTATGCAATAACATTCGATAGATGCACCACTCCAGTAAGTCCATATACTCAAGCATCAAATGTAGATGTGAAATGGGTGGTTATCTACTCAGAACCCCCATTATTTGTTGTGTTCTTCCAAAAACAGCGCCCCACCTGGTCGCAGGTCATGTGTGGTATTGCAGCTCAGCTCTGTTCACTTCAGAGCAGCTCAGCTGCAGTACCAATTGCAACCAGTTGGGGGCGCTGTTTATAGAAGAAAGAAGCCATGCTGGTCAGCCCCTTCATAGCGTCTATGGTTAGTCGTCACTTTTTATGAATTTTTCTCTCTATAATTTGAAGTTTAGACTCCTTTATGTAATGCTGTGGTTCCCCAACTGTTGCAAGACTACAACTCCCAATATTTGGCTGTCAGGGCCTGCTGGGAGTTCTAGTTTTGCAGGAGCTGGAGAGCGACATTTATCAGTTTTCTCGCTCATTTTCCTTGGGGGACACAGAAGACCTTGGTATAGCTCAGCTCCCTGGGAGGCGTGACACGAAGTGAAAACTGTGAAGCCCCTCATCCAGCAGCTATACCCTCAGCCTGGAGAGAGAGACGGACAGTTTTTTGCTTACCACTGCGCTGCTCAGGGCCAGGGGCCCGCTCCTGACGGCGGAGGCGTAGGGCTTTGCCTCCGGCCCGCGGGGTGGGCACCCGTGGCCGGCATGGACTTGAGCGCGATGCTCCAACAGGCCCCGGCCGACCGTCGGTGCATTCCGGTTGGCTGGGCGCCGCAAATTTTGGTCCAGGCTTCGCCGCCTGCTGGGCCGCAGTTCCGGCGCTCCTTCCGGGCCCCTGGGCACCGGCGGCCGGTATGTACATGCGCCACTCCGGCTCCTTCCAGGTCCCGGCCGGTACCTCCCGGTCGGCCGGGCGCCGCAAATGGGCGGGGTGCTTGCACTCTCACTGGATTCGCTGCCGGCCTTGGGCATGCCTCCTTCCCTCAGGCGGCATACATACACTCTCACTGACTGTGGTTGTTCTCTTGCCAATACGTTGCTTGCCATGTGCATGACCCCCCCTTTCTGGGCGGAATACTGCACTCCCATTGGATACGGTGCTGGCCTTGTGCATGACCACCCCTCATTCCATGGGCGGAATTTTGCACGCTCACGAGACTCACGGCTGTCCTTGTATATGCTGTGCTGGACTCGTACATGTCCCCCTTCATTGGCGGAGTAGTTGCACTCTCACGAAATTTGGTGTTGGGTGGATTATTGCACAATCACTTAATGCTAGGATAACCCTGTGCATGTCCCCCTTTCACTAGGCGGACCTCCTGCGTTCCTGCTGGATACTGTGCGGCCATGTGCATGGCCCCCTTCTGAGTGGAATATGGTATGTCCTACTTCTCTGAAGTTGGTACTGGCCTTGGGCATCACCCCCTTTTGGGGAGGGCCTTTGCACTCTTGCCGACTGCAGTGTTTGCCAGGTACATTTCCCCCTTTTCTGGGCGGACTGCTTGCGTTCCATCGCATGCCGTACTAGTCTTGTGCATAACTCCCTTTCAGGCTGCACTTTGCACTTCCGTAGATACTGTGGGACTCTGTGGCTGGCCCCCTTCGCTGAGTGACTATTTTGCAGTGAGCGGACGTTCTTGTGCGCTCTGTGCGTTGTTTGGGCCGTGTATGCCTTCTCCTCCCGTAGGTGGGTTGGCCTTCTCACTGCTTACGGGGCTGCTCGTACGTATGCCTCCTTTCCTCCTGCGACATACTTGTTTCTCTTGGGATACGATGCTTGCCGCAAGCCTTGCACTCTTCTCTGAAGAGATCATTCTGCTTCCACCTGACCCGGACGGGCTCTACTTGCTCTCTACTGCACCGAGCTAGGCGGCACTCCTTCTCGGGTTTGGATTGTATATTGCGGTTCCGTTGTGACGGTATCCACCATGTTCGTTGGCCCTTCCACCTGGTGAGTGTTCGTGGTTCCTAGATGCGTACCCATTCGTCCTCCCGCGCCATTGCTTCCCTGCGCAAGCGGTCACATGGACGAGAGTGCTGTCTGCAGTGCCCCTCGAATTCTACGTTGGCTCTGGCGGCACTACGGTTCCCTTGCCTACTACCATTTCCTCCTCTTCTAATGCAGTGTGGTATGAGTCCTTCCTATTGGCGCCCTCTGCACTTCAGTTCTGCTCTGCTACCAGGTTCAGGCCGCTCTTCTCGAGAAGGTCACCCAACTTCTCTTGGGTGCTCGTTTATCCAGGTCCGGGGGACCTCCACTTTGGGTTCTTCAGGGTATTCGCCTTCTGCGAGGTGGTGAGCCGGGCGTCTCACATGTAGCGGGGGTTCTGCTTTTGAGCTGTCCTACTATGACTTCCCTGTTACCCACTCCTCCTTTCGGTTGGAGGGTGTTATGCTGGCCTCTTTCTCGACTGCTTTTTCTCGCCGGCTCTGTTTTGGCTCCCGCTCGGGGCATATCACTCCGATGTGGCTTCTGCCCTGGCCAGGCTTCAGAGGCTGTTCTTTCACTGCCCTCCCCTCTGGGGAGAGCTTGGTTGTTCACTTGGATGGTTCCGGTGTTCCTTGTGGCCTCGCACCGTCTCCCTCGTTCACACTGGCTGTACTAGCGGTGTGCCTATTTACCGGGTCTACCGCGTTCTGTCCTCCCGCAGGGTGCAGATTGCGTTTTCCATTCTAGGCGATGGTCCTGCTATGGACTTACCTTCTCGGTAACTTGGGAGGACTACCCTTCGGTCAAGATTGTCCTTAGATCTCCCACACCGGGACTGTAAAACCCCTTCCTCTGGTGGCAACATCGACATGGACTTTAGCCTGTCTTGTCCTGACATCTGTCGGATGCTGGGCGGACCCTTTCGGTTCCTTCCGTCTGTCCTTCTGCTCCCCCAATCCGAGTGGATATGGGACGACGTTGCTCGGGGGCCGACGGGACCAGTTTTGCTGGACTCTTCTGCCCGTGTTACTGGTCTGCGCCTGATCACATATTTTTTTTTTTCCCGCTTGCCCAGGCGATTCCAGCGGGCACGCTAGTGTTCGCTCCCGGCATGCTTCGTCCAGGATCTATTGTCGGACTTGGAGTTCTTACCTGGGGTTCTGTGGGAAGCTGGGCATTCCCCCACTCTGCCTTTCTCTCCCCATGGTTCTGTCCTTCTCCAGTCCGGCCTGGGACTCTGTTCCTTGAAGTGTCAAGTGTCGGCGCTGTCCATCCTCTTCCAGCGTTCCCTGGCCCCTCTTGGGCCTGTCAAAACCACCTCCCCCGGTACTGCCCTGGGAACTACATACTGAGCTCTCGGCGCTCCAAGCTTTCCCTTGGAGCCGTTACAGAAGTTCTCTCTACTTCTTCTGTCCTGTACGGTTGTGTTTCTGTAGCCATCGTGTCTCTCAGACGGGTCTCTGAATGGCGGCCCTTCTTGTTCCGAGCCTTCTGTCCTTCCCCAGGACAGGGCTGTTCTCCATCCCGTCCCTCCCTTCCTTCCTTCCTTCCTTCCTTCTGAAGGTGGTATCTGCCTTTCATCTCAATGAGGCTATCGTCCTCCCCTTCCCACCCCCGGGAACGGACACTTCACCGATTGGACGTTGTTTGGGCCTTGCAGTTTTACTTGGAGATCACCGGCTCTTGTCAACGCTCTGACTCTTGTGGTTCCAGGAGGTCCGCGCAAAGGTTGGACGGCCTCCAGGGTGGCTTTCCTCCGCTTCATCAGAATGGCTATTGCTGAGGTTACCGCACCAAAGGCAGGGTTCCGCCTTTGGTGTCACCGTTCATTTCACCAGAGCGGTCGGTGCCTCCTGGGCCGGAGGCATTGGGCTTCGGCCGTGCACCGGTTTTCCTTGCACGCCTTACCAAGTTCTACAGGGTGCATACTCGGGCTTCGGCGGATGCTGCCTTGGGCCGCCTGGGTTTGCAGGCGGCGGTTCCTTGATGCCTTCGGGTGCTTCGCCTTGGAGCTGTGCTCCCTCCCCTTTTGGACTGCTCTTGGACGTCCCAAGGTCTTCTGTGTCCCCCAAGGAAAATTGGCGAGAAAACGAGATTTTTGTATAACTTACCAGTAAAATCTCTTTCTCGCTCTTCCTTGGGGGACACAGCACCCACCCATTCATTGTTTTTTTTCTACACGGTTTCCGGACTTGGTTTTACCCGTTGGGTAGTTGGCTTGTTGGTTCCACTTGTTGGACATTGCCTTTTCTCACTACTTGGACACGCAACTGTCCGTCTCTCTCTCCAGGCTGAGGGTATAGCTGCTGGAGGAGGGGCTTAACCGTTTTCACTTCGTGTCACGCCTCCGAAGGAGCTGAGCTATACCCAAGGTCTCCTGTGTCCCCCAAGGAAGAACGAGAAAGAGAGTTTACTGGTAAGTTATACAAAAATCTCGTTTTCTTCTGTTAAAAAGAAAAAACGCTGTAAACGCGGGGTTTGCAACTTTTTTTCGCACCACTGCGTCAGAATTGTTGCACCTGCCATTTTTACGCTGCCCTCTCCACTTTAGAAAAAGGGGGCAAAGCGAGGGCAGGGTGGTCCAAGCAAATTTATCTTTATTCATGCCAGTTTTCTGGTGTGAAAGAAAACTGAAATCTACGACTGCCGTTCATTTCAGTCTGGCGCATGGCCTGATGGAGGATGCTCCATGTCTATGACGAGGCCCGCGCCTCCGGCGGCGCAGGGGGAATCAAGACCGGTAAAGAAAAGGTTCCCCATAGTGTCTGATCTATTCAGCTCCTCCATACTTGTTGTCCTCCCTGCGGAGTAACCTCCTCTGTTCTGACCCTCCTAAGTATTATCACTTATGGTCAGCGCTCTCTTGTGAGATCGCGCTGATGTCTTGCAGTCAGGGTGGATTTCTGTCTGACCACACATCCTTGACTCGAATTTTCCTACCTCCTCCCACCAGACGTGAAGGCTGTGACCGGAGAGTCCCCGCAGGATGGACACTTCAAGCAATAAAAGTGTAAGACTCGTTCATGTTATCACGCTGGTGTTACGAATAGAATTCGAGGACTGCGTTGTCTGGATTAGCAGCCATTTCTATGTCTCATGAATGGTAATGGGCATAGGTAACTGTTAGTCTGACTGGATCTGCTGCACGGGGATCATGCCCCGTCATATGAACTTTAGGAAGGAAAAAAGTTCTTGGGACTCCGACGGACAGATATTAGATTTGGATCTTAAAGGGATCCGGTCACCAGGAAAATCACTGCTGAACCTTGTAGGGCTAGCCCGGATGACTGTAGTGATACCTTTAACTCGGTTATCCGTTGCTTCCTTTTGGAGAAAAAGTACTTTTAATACATATGCAAATGAGTAGTTAGGTGCCTTAAAGGCAGGACCCAAGCCACTCTGTGCACCCTTGCTCCTCCTACTTCCTGTGTCAGCCCCTCCCTCTCCTTGATTGATAGAGCCGAGTGAGATGACTGCGCCAGAACCTGGATCGGTCAGTCAAGGAGAGGCTGGCAGAGGAAACAGGAGGAGCAAGGGTGCACAGTGGCTTGGCCCCGCCCTGGGTGCACTTAACTGCTCATTAGCATATGGTTTATCAGTGCATTTTTCTCCAGAATGGAGCAACGGATCGCTACGGGAAATGTATCATTATATTAGGCTAGAGCTAGACGTTGTGCCTGGTGTGGCAGTGAATTTCTTGGTGATAGTCCCACCTTAAAGGTGATTAAAAAACCAGTGACGCCTGTCCATGGGTTGTCTTATTTATTTTTATTTTTTTTTTTAGCATCTCAGCCGCATTGTAGTGAATTGGTTGGAGCTGCAGTACCACACACAACCTGTGGACCGGTGTGGCACTGTTTTCTATACCGCTCCTTTAGGCCAGTTTCGCCTATGCGTATCACGAAAGTGTGTGTTTTCCGGCCCAGCCGCAGGCTTGCTCACTTCTGGACTGTAAACCTGTGGCCAGATGTCCGTAATACAGAGGCATAAATACTCGTATGAAACCGCCCTTGAAGAAAGCATATTTGCACTGCTGTAATATGGCCACAAGACCCGATACTCCGAGGATCAAGTAACTAAATCTGCGCTCGTGCACCAGGGGAGGTTCGGGATCTGGCAGCCATATTTGAAGCTATAATGCAGGGATCAGCAATCTTTGGCACTCCCAGCATGCAACATGCTCTCCTGTTCTTCTAACTCCCATAGAGGTGAATGGAGCATGCTGGGAGTTGTAGTTTAACAGCTGGAGTGCCTGAGGTTGCTGATCGATGCTATAATGCATTGATGTACAGAGAAATGTTAATGATGTGTGCACTTTGAGGAATGAGTGACCCTTTAAGGGGGTTGTCCCATTATAACATGTCATAGATCGTTTGCCATTAACCAATAATCCAGTGAAGTGCTGATATTTGCTTGTATAGCACCACCTGGTGTTCAAAGCAGTGTACACGTCCATCTGCTGAAGGCTGGTGGTCGCACATGCTCAGTCACCCTCGGCCTAGCAACCCCGTTCACTGCAAGGCGGCCAATAGAAATGGGCTCCTGCCCTGTGGTCAATGAAGAGGAGCTAATAAAAATGCATGTGTGACCACCAGCACTCAGCTCAGTAGGTGGCCGTGCATGACGCAATACACTTTGCCCACCAGGTGGTGCCACAACTCTTCACTAGAGAAATGGCAAATCGTTTTATTATTATTTTTTTAAATCTATACAACAAATGACGCAATGGTGGGACACCCCTGTAAGGTCTAGTTTTGTTACCAGGCTAACGGAGATGGAGCAGGATTGGTTATACAATCTGATGTCAGTTGCAGGGGGCGGGGCCGTGACAACTTTTTGCTGTGCATTCACCTAAAATAAAATGTGACTTATTCAACATTTCCTCATGGCTGTAGAGGGTTTAAGACTCACGTGGTTTTTACCAGTAATAAAATGTCCTGGGATCATGAAAAAAAAAGCAGCGGCTCCGCTAGATTCTCTTCATTGGTGCAGTACCTGATGCAACCCAATGCATGTTAGAATCGGTCATGTTTTGTGATCCTGTAACCCCACTGCTTCTAGAGAGAGGGTGGGTTCAGTGGCTGCGGCTATAATAGGGTTAAAACTGATGCAAGTAAGGCCTCTTTCACACTTGCAGCAAAGTGATCGGGCAAACGGACAGCATTTGTAGACGGATCAGTCAGTTTTTTTTCTTCACATTTTTACTGGTCTGAAGGACGGATCTGGCATTGCGGTATTTTTGTCGCCAGATCCATCACTAATACATTTCAATGTAAATTAAGGCCGGATCCGGAATTTTGGACTGAGATAATGCTGCGGTATTTCCAAAACGCCGTTCAGTGACTGAACTGTAGACATCCTGAACGGATCGCTCTCCATTCAGAATGCATGGAGATAAAACTGATCAGTTATTTTTCGGTATAGAGCCCCTAGGACGGAACTCAGCGCCGGAAAAGAAAAACGCAAGTGTGAAAGTAGCCTTCTTGTAAGTTATGCTTTTCGGCCATGTAATGGCACTGCGCCCCTGTATGCATTGGAAAATCCTTATTTAAAAGGGGCTGTCCAGGATAGGCCATCAATATCAGATTGATGGGGGTTCAGCGCTCTGCCTATAAGCTGGGAGTAGCCCTGGATGTGCACAGCGCCACCCACAGAGTAGTGGATGAAGCCGGTAACTGCAGCTCACCATCCACTACATAATGTACGGTACTTCCAGTGCCGGAGCTACTTGCTTATTGGTGGGGATGCTACACCTCCAGCTGTTGCAAAACTACACCTCCCAGCATACCCTAACAGTTGTAGGCTATCCAAGCATGCTGGGAATTGTAGTTTTGCAACAGCTGGAGGGTCACCTGACCTAGGCCGCAAGTATAAAAGGACCAGGCAACCCCTTTAAGGGTAAGTCCCGTTTTTGCACCAGATTACAGGTGAAACTAAAAAAAATAAGAATATTGTGCAAAAGTCCATTTCTTTCAGTAATGCAAATTAAAAGGAATTGCATTAATGCAGCTTAAAATTAGATTTTTTTTTAAAAGGTTCCATATTCTCGGCTCAAGGTGTCACACTCTAGTCAGCTAATTAATCCATACCCCCTGAGCAAAGGGGACCCGAGATTGGGACTTTGGGGTTTCATAAGCCGTAATCATCCAAATTAGAACAAATAAAGGCTTGGAATATCTCACTTTGCCTGTAATGAGTCTCTCATAAAAGGTGAAACTAATATAAGAAGTGGCATTACTGAAATAAATGAACTTTGCACAATATTCAAATTTTTTTAGTGTCACCTGTATGTACTTAACACATTGAAGACCTTTCGGCTTTCCTCCTCTTGCGCTGCTTTCCAACTACGCGATGTAATGACAGACATGTGACCCCAGAGCGAAGACGCTGCCAGCAGCAATGTCGGGGCACCTTCACAGGTGGTAGACTTTGCCGGAATCCATGTCCCTCCCACTAAAACAACTTTTCAGATGAATGGAACAGATTTCCAGTCGCAGAAAACTTTCTGCAACAAAATATGCTGCATGTGAAGGCCGCCTTATGTTCACCATCGATGTGACTGGGGAGAGATCCGTCAGCAGTTATTTCACTTCTGTGTAGAGTAGGGATCGACCGATATTCAGGATTTTGAAAGTTATCGGCATCTGTTTTGCCGATAACGAATCGGGAACACGGATCGCGCTGCTGACAGCGCGATCCGTGTTCCCTCAGCAGCACAGGGGAGAAGGAAGCAGTGTCTCCCTCCCTCCCTCCCCCTCCCCCCCCCCCCCCCCCCCCCCCCCCCCCTGTGCTGCTGCCGCCAATGAAGATAACTCATATACAGGAGCTGGCTGCAGAATCCCATAGCCGGCTCCCGACCTCTATGACAAGTAGCTGCGATCTGCGGTAGTTAAGAGGATCTGCGGTAGTTAAGAGGAATAGTCAATCTCCAGCTGGTTAACTTTCAGCTTGCACATGTGCTCTGCTGCTCTCCGAACTGAATGGAGTATGCTGGGAGTTGTAGTTATTGTGAAACAGTGCTGGGGGTTTAGGGTGACAGAGCTGGGTTCACATTCAGAGACAGATGTCACGCTCTAGGCTTAAAGGGAACCTGTCACCTGGATTTTGGGTATAGAGCTGAGGACATGGGTTGCGAGATGGCCGCTAGCACATCCGCAATATCCAGTCCCCATAGCTCTGTGTGCTTTTATTGTGTAAAAAAAACGATTTGATACATATGCAAATTAACCTGAGATGAGTCAGAGCTTGAAAATATGACTCTTCTGGTCACACAAGTAAGGCTACTTTCACACTTGCGGCAGAGAGATCCGGCAAGCAGTTCCGTCGCCGGAACTGCCTGCCGGATCAGGCAAAATGTATGCTAACTGATGGCATTAGTAAGACTGATCAGTATCCTGATCAGTCGAAAAAATGCATTGAAATGCCGGATCCGTCTTTCCGGTGTCCTCCGGCAAAAACGGATCCGGCATTTCTTTTTTCACCTTTTTTTCAGTCTGCGCATGCGCATACCGGAATGCCGGATCCGGCATTCTGAATGCCGGATCCGGCACTAATACATTCCTATGGGAAAAAATGCCTGATCCGGCATTCAGGCAAGTCTTCAGTTTTTTTAGCCGGAGATAAAACCGTAGCATGCTACGGTTTTCTCTTTTGCCTGATCAGTCAAAACGACTGAACTGAAGACATCCTGATGCAAACTGAACGGATTACTCTCCATTCAGAATGCATGGGGACATACCTGATCAGTTCTTTTCCGGTATAGAGCCCCTGTGACGGAACTCTATGCCGGAAAAGAACAACGCAAGTGTGAAAGTAGCCTAAGATATGACTCTTATGTTAATTTGCATATGTATCAAATCGTTTTTTTTTTTACACAATAAAAGCACACAGAGCTATGGGGACTGGGTATTGCGGATGTGCTAGCGGCCATCTAGCAACCCATGTCCTCAGCTTTATACCCAAAATCCCAGTGACAGGTTCCCTTTAATCATAGGATCAGTGTTTCCTGCAGTGTTCCTTTAAAGGCTCCATTCACACATCCGCATTTTGCGGAACCGAATTGCGGACCCATTCATTTCTATGGGGCCGCACAATGTGCTTCTGGGTCCACATTTCCGTTCCCGAAAAAATAGAATATGCCTATTCTTGTCCGCCATTGCAGACCAGAATAGTACATGTTCTATTAGTGCCAGCAATGTACAGTCCGCAAAATGCAGAACACACATTGCCAGTGTCCGTGTTTTGTGGATCCGCAAAACACACACGGATGTGTGAATAAACTCTAAGGATTCATGCACTCGGCCGCAATATGTGGGCACCAGCCGTGTGCTCACCACATCACGGAGGCGAACCCCTTCACTTGAAAGGGTCAGCAATCCAGAAGGTGCGGTGTGGAACAGAGGCACAGAACCCCATGGGAGCGCTTCCGTGGGGTTTCTCTCTTTGCCTCCACACCGCAAAAAAAAATAAAACATAAAATTTTTTTTGTGGTGCAGACGGATCATGGACCCATTCAAGTTGAATGGGTCTGGATCAGTCTGCGGAATCCACACAGATGTTGCCGGTGCAAAATTGCGGTCCCCAATGCACAGAATGGCCAAGCAACGGCTGTGGGCATGAGCCCTAAAGGGGTTGCACATCTACGTAGTGTTTTAAATACCCCCCCTCTTGCACTGCACTTAATGGAATATATTGAGGGGAGTGTACCACTATCACTGGGGGGGGGGGGGGGGGGGGATGAATACATTTCTGGCATAAAAAGTCACAGACCTCATGTTTTGCAACTTTTAAAATACCATTCTTCCTAAATGTAGGCACAAGTGGTGTTTCTACACTGCCCATGCCACTTTCCTGAAAAGGGGTCAGGTCCAGTGTGCCCGCCGAAATTCTTTTGACAGTTTTCTGACAAAGCTCTGCTATAGAGTTACAATCTGGGCGCAGGGAACGTCAGACATGTCTGTTTTAGTAACCACTTACATTCCCCATGTAATACTTCTGGATCATCTATTCTTATAGGTGTATGTTATGCCATTCCTCTATTATTCCTACTAGAGGTTTACAAATTAATTGCCAGGAGTCTGCAGTAAAGGTACTGCTGCGTGTTACCAGGAGCTGGAGTCAGACTGCAGGGACAACCCCCCCCCCCCCCCCCCCAAAACAGGTAACACCCATCTGTACCTTTACTGCAAGCTGCTGGCAATTCCTTCAGGAATGGCATGACAGAGCAATAAATAGATTCTGCAGAATAGTCGGGGGGAATGTAAGGAGTTACTAAAACAGACCTGGCAGAAAACACCGGTATACAGGGGAAACTTGAAAAATTAGAATATTGGGCAAAGTTCATTTATTTCAGTAATGCAACTTAAAAGGTGAAACTAACACATGAGACTCATTACAGGCAAAGCAAGATATTTCATGCTTTATGATTATGGCCTCATGCACACGACCGTTTTTTTTGCGGTCTGCAAAACGGATTTCCGTTTCCAAGTTTGCATTGAAAATGATAGTCATCTGCGTCCGTGATCAGTTTTTCCTATCTTGTGTGCATCCGTGATTTTTCACGGACCTATTGACTTAAATGGGTCCGTGAACCATTGTCCGTGAAAAAAATAGGACAGGTCATATTTTTTTCACGGACTGAAAAAACGGATCACGGATGCTGAAGCCAAACGGTGCATTTTCCAATTTTTCCACGGACCCATTGAAAGTCAATGGGTCCGCGAAAAAAACGGAACAGCGGCCGCACACAACGGTCATGTGCATGAGGCCTATGGCTTACAGCTTACGAAACCCCAAAGTCTCAATTTTGAGGTCCCCTTTGCTCAGGGGGTATAGATTAATTAGCTGACTAGAGTGCGACACTTTGAGCTGAGAATATTGAACCTTTTAATTTGCATTACTGAAAAAAAATGGACTTTTGCACGAAATTCAAATTTTTCGAGTTTCACCTGTAAGTAATTTTCTCCTTCAACGGGGTTGCAATACCACTACGTATAGGATCTTTCCCCCAAAGAACACTTATTTATCCCTGTGGGCAGTGTCTGATTGCTGTGCCCACCCTACCAGGACTGTATTTTTCAGAAATGACCATTTTTTGTGTGCGTCCATCCCCGAGGCGGTTATTCAGAGGAGATCGGGTTTATGTAATGCATACTTTATTAGATTAAAACGCAGTTTACACATTAGACAAATCTAAAAGTTTCACATGCCAAACTCTTCCTGCTTGTAATCCTACCTGGAAACCTTCACAAATCACCTTCCTTTCCCACCTACATCTCAAATCTTTTCCTGCTTTATCACACTCTCCATTATATCACATGCCCGGATCCCTCATGTCTGTACCCACAGAACAAATCTAACACAAAAAACAGTAACCGACGAGCTGACGATCAAGTCGTTACTCGGTGCTCAGGATGGCCACCCCTCGTTCGTAGAAGCTGTGCGGGTCTTCTTTGGTGGCGATTTCAAAATCAACTGTGAAGATCAAGTCAGCCCGAGTGAAGTTAAGGTAGACCGGCAGAGTGACCTGGAGGAGGAGGGGGAAAGATGGTGAGTCTCCCTGTGATCGGAACAATCCCCCACCCCATGTCATCACCAGTGGACAGGTCAGGCAGATGTAGGAATCTCATCATTTCACATTAACCAGACCATCACACCCCTCTGCAGATCTCTCACCACGTTGGCCTTCTTCTCAGTAATGGTCAGCTTGGTCCAGCGCAGCTGTGTCAGGGCCAGCACGGTGGAGATGGCGTTAGACAGGGACAGCTTGTTATTGGTACAGGTGGCTCCTTGAAGCTTCAGCCCTAAAATGAATCATATTTCACATGGTTTGTATTATATAGCTCCAGTGGCAGACAGCACAGGCTGGGAGTTGTAGTTCTGCAAAACCTGTAAGGCTGCATGCTGAAGTCATGAGCAGAACAGTCTCACCATCAGCGCTACACTGAGTGATGCTGGGTAACTACTACTCTCAGCGTGCTCAGATGGCTGGGAGCTGCAGGTAGTGATACTTCAGATAGAGGACGGCCATGATGAGGCCACATTCACAAGGTAAACATCAGTCTCTATTAAGTACCTGTGATTCCAAAGCTGTAGGCATCCAGCACGGCATTCTGACTAGTGGTCACGCTCACTTCAGGACACAGTTCCTCTAGGGACCAACTGTTGGCCTGGGCCACATACTGTCTGGTGGCAGTAATGTACGCTTCAGGGACAAACAAGCCGCCCAGCCACACGTGGAGGTTCTGCGGAAGAGAATAATCCATCACTTGACTAAATCGGCATTTATGACCAACCCGGCAACCTCCACTGTACAACATGGATCTAGCAAACCTTCAGCTCTTTGGCTCCGCTGGCAGCGGCTGCTTGCGAGATGTTCTGCAGCTGTTTGATGCGGTCGCTGAAATCTGCAACCCACTGGATGACAGTCATCCCTGCAGGGACCGTGAAACGAGACCAGCTCCGAGGCAGGATCCCTGAGAAGAAAAAGACAGCGCTGAGCTGGGTAGGTTATAGCAGGGTGGGCACAGACCATGGCCAGGTTCAATCCTCCAAAGTGGAAGCTGCTCATCACTAATGATCCTGATGGGAGGTACCTGCCCCCAAGTCTTGCACCTGGATCATTAGGCACAGGTCGGACCCCTGCTATTTTGGTAAAAGGCAGGGATGCCCAACCTGTGGCTCTCCAGCTGTTGCAGAACCACAACTCCCAGCATGCCTGGACAGCCTACAGCAGGGCACGGTGGGAGGTGTAGTTTTACAGCAGCAGGTTGAGCAACCCTGGTGTAAGGTATCGGCCATACCTTTCACCAGCTCATTGATCAGGGTGCGCAGGTAGTTGGTCTGTTTCTTCTTCCCTTCACACACTTGGACGACGTCTGTCAGATCCTGCCGCACGTCCTGCAGTAACTTGGCGCCCATTTTTACTTCCCGCTCAAAGAATCTGAACAAAGGATCCTGGAATGAAAGTGGACGTTAGAAGCTTGTATCTACCACACAGACAGGAGATCGCAGTCTCATCATGGAGGCCGTGCCCTCACCTTTATATTATCCACCGTACGTTTCAGGTGGTTGAGGGCTTGGGGTATGACGCTGAGCCAGTTACAGGCAGTGGTGTGCAGCGTCCTCATCCAGGCCGGGCGGCCGTCAGAGGTGGAGTCCGTCCTCTGCTTCTTCTCAGTCTCTGCGTAGGCCAAGTCATCCTCATCCTCCAGCATTTGCATTTTCAGCATTTTACTGATCATGTCAATGCCTGAACCACGGGGTAGAAACAAAACAATGCAGGGCAACGTAAAGCAACGTAAACTGAAAAGAGGCGGGAAGGAATCACAACAAAAGAGTAAAATAGGAAAACCCCCGGGATAAGGATCCATTCAGATCCTGAAAGATCCCAATCCCCATGGAATCTGATAACTGACATTAATTTCACTTAAGGCTCATGCACACAGACATATGGTCCATGAGCGGGCCATATGTCCCCAAGCGCCATACATCATGCGCACGGGAGCACACAGCACAGGTTACTATGATATTATGAGTGTGGGACAATAGCCCTGCGGGCGGCCCGATGCACACCGTGTCATAGTAACCTGTGCTGTGTGCGCCCGTGCACACGATGTATGCCGCTCCGGGACATATGGCCCGCTCACGGACCGCACGTCTTGGAGGGCATATGGTCGTGTGCATGAGCCCTTACAGCTACAAGACCCCCCTGGCTGGACACTGAAGCTTTGGTCTAGCATCTCATGGTATAAAGGTGTCCGTCCCCGAACATGGACAAAATAAACGACCTAAGTCACCTAAAAAGCATTATGGCATCGTGTGGGCACTCAGGTGGTACTTAAGTCCTTCTCTTGCTTCCAGACAAGAAAATCAGTATTTCCTGCAGACACCACTGGGAGGGGGGCTCCATGCATAGAGGTTTTTAAAGCTTCCATCAAGTTCAGTGGCATCACAATAAATTCCTATGCACTCGGCTCCCCCTTGTGGTGGCTGCAGGCAACTAGCTTTAGACTATACTATATAGGAGAAGCAGGAGACAGCTGTATGGGTGAGATTTATCAATGAATTTATGACAGTCTGGTGTAAATATTTTAAGAAATCTGGTGTTCAGGATAAGGGACAAAATTACAAAGCAAAAATCTCCCAATGGGGTCCTATGATAATTGTGTACGACCTGGGAAGGAGGCAGCCACCCCGGACCACCCCTTTAACCACCAGATCTTAGAATATAGAGTTAGGAAGAACACTTTTTGTATGCACATATGGATGTGGAAGAACAGGTGGGGAAGACCCTCCACAAAAAACATAAAAATAAAATAAAAAGATACAAAAAAGTGTCATGTAAAATGAAGGAATGTTAGACATGGCAGGCTGATGGCTCAGAGAAACACGAGGAAAATACAAGACTGTTGAAGGATGAGAACAGATTGCAGGAGATCCGGTCGGGAAATGTGCGGTTGAGAGGAGATGGTAGAATCTCCACGCCGATCGCACGCATCCCCCCCCAGTCATGACACAAGAGGAGAACGTGACAAGGGTTAATGCTGTGGCTGAAGATGACAGAAGTTTAGTTTGCAGGAAAGAGAGGAGAGAGTCCAGTGCACATTACCCTGTGTCGTCAGCAGAACGCACTCGGCATTGTTCGGCAGCCCCAGCCAAGATGGTGTCTGAGTGTCCGGCAGAAGCTCTACCCACTGTACAAACTCATCCCGTCTGGCAAGATTAAAGTAATGTGCATGATTAGTTAATGTTGCATCATGAGAAAAACATGGCCGATTTCTTCTAGAACAGTGCTAGGGTCAGGTATTGCAGCTCAGCTCCGTCTAAGTCCATAGGGCTGAGCTGCAACCCCACAGATAACCTGTGGTCTGCCATGGTGCTGCTTTTAGGAGGATTACCCTACAACAGCCTAACGACGACGACACAAGGAAGTGGTTCTGCCATCAGTACCTGATGCCATCTGGCATTTGGATATCCTTGTGTCCATCCACTTTACAGGCCAATTTGAAGTCCCCATCAAAACTGGATGTAGTGAAGAGTCTGTCCAGGAAGGTGTTAAGCAGACGCTGATCAAACTCGTTATCAATGCGGCCTCCGTAAATGGACTGCGCCATGAGAGTCTTCAAAGCCGACCACGGGATCTTATCTGGGGAAATGTTCTGACGACCCTGAAAGGAGAGTCCAGTGTAATCAGCATCTCCTGGTCAGATATGGGTTGCAATGGACTCCCAAAAAGGTTTTCCTTGATTTTTATACCGATGACCTACCCTCTGGGGGTCCAACACCCAGGACCTCCGCGTATCAGCCGTTTTAAGAAGGCAGCGGTGCTCCTGTAAATGTCGGTGCCTTTTTACAGCTTACCAAGCACGGCGCCGTACGTCGTATAGTGGATGTGCTTGGAATTGCAGGCTGAGCTGCGCCTAAGCCACGTGACACATGAACGTGCAGTCACTCACCTAGAGGCCGTGGTGATACTGCGAGTGCTGCTGCCTTCTCGAACAGCTGATCAGCAGGGTTCCTGGACGTCGGACCCCCACCGATCAGTATAAAAATCATGGAAAACCCCTTTAAATCGCAAGCCCACCACCTGTGACCAATTCACAAGTTTACCACCAGTCGACTAATGTAAACATATGCCTCCATTCACTAACAGCAAGGATGCAGATTGATAGATCTCGCCAAATTTGGTCACTCACCTTTGCGGTGTCATCCAGCCAGGTGTCTACAGTATCACACGCCGACCTCAGATCAGATTCCCCAAATTCATATTTCTTTGACCAACCCAGTGGAGCATAACGCAGACGTTCCTGGATGACTGCGTGGAACCAGGCCAGCAGGAAATACAGCCGGGCACGCTCATTTGGAGCCTAAATACAAGAGAATAGCACAGGATTAAAGTACGTTCTCAAATAGACACACCGCCGATCTTCTATCCCGATGTGTAGGTGAAAAGGACGCAGTGACTGCAGCAACAACAAAGCGGACGAGGTTTTACCAAATGCTGCAGGTGGCATCAAATCTGCAAAATATCAATTCTCTCTGCAGATTTTCACCCTCCCAACAGGTGTGGATGTATCCCCAGGCTCCATACAGTATAAATACGTACAGGTCCGCATCCCCCCCCCACCTACCTTACAGATCCTGGACACAGGGATGCTACTGAACGTCCGCAGCATGTTGGCCTTCACACCAGGAGGTGGTTCAAACACGAAGATACGACCGGCTCTCAGCAGATTCACTGGCACCTGGATCAGAGCACACAATATACAGTTATGCAGGAAATAACAGGATCCAGGAGGAGCCGATCTATACACCAGTGTAATGCAGGAAGACATCTTTTCTGCCACATCACCTTTGGATTAATTTCCATGGTTAGGAAAAGTCGGAAGGAAGAATGAGGCTGCAGGGAATGAAGTTTCTTCTCCAGCTGCATGAGCCAAGCAGGAGCCAAGTGCACGTTCTTCAGCATCACCCACCTGTAGGGAGGAAGCGACGGGACTTCAGATCACGTCAGACATGAATGGTCTAGGCCAGGGATGCCCAACCTGAGGCTCTCCAGCTTGCAAAAGTACAACTCCTAGCATGCCCGGCCAGCCTACAGCAAGGCATGGTGGGAGTTGTTGTTTTACAACAGTTGGCGGGCTGCAGGTTGGGCATTCCTGGTCTAGGCCATGGATCAGCCAGCTGCTGTGAAACTACAACTCCCAGAATGCACACTCAGCTATTCTTGTAACTCCCGTAGAGAAAGGAGGACTCTGGGAGTTGTAGTTTTAAAGCTGGGGGTAGCTGTTCCTTGGTCTGGGCCATCAGTATGAGACTAACCTAGGGGACCCCTAGGCGCTACAGTGTTCCAGTGAGTGCAATGCACCCCTTCAATGTCTACACAACGCTATATACACACAGTATGGCTTTGTCTGGTACTGCTGGGGTCCGACACCCACTGATCCAGAGAATAAGGGGCCCCTGTGCCGATTGACTGCTGGGTCCGATTCACGCGGATTGCAGCAGCTGCAGATCCTACACGGCCGTGTTGGTCTGGGGTGCCACCTTGCATGGAAAACTTGGAAGGGGACAACACTAAATCAGCACTCAGAATGTGAGGGGGACCCAGAAGCCAGAAACCCACTAATCATAATGATGG
Organism: Bufo bufo; assembly: GCF_905171765.1. Classification (NCBI taxonomy): domain Eukaryota; kingdom Metazoa; phylum Chordata; class Amphibia; order Anura; family Bufonidae; genus Bufo; species Bufo bufo. Next base: position 14,136,780 of record NC_053399.1, on the reverse strand, counting down.
TAGATCCTAGCTTTATGCCATGACTTTATAAGATGGGAATACCTTTTTTAAATCAAGAATGCGATAATTCTGGCATTTCCTTACCTTCCAGACCTCACTGCGGTATTAATGGCCTTTTCTGCTTGATTAAAACCTTCAGCAGAACCTGGAATTGTAAACGTTCAGGATTTAGCTCTTAAAAAAAAACCAAAAAAAAAAAAAACCTCCCCCAAACCCCACAAATCTCAGAAAAAAAGAGAGAAGACCTAACCAGAACCAGTACAAACCTATGGCAATGGATGTGATCTGAGTGGACTGTTCAGCTGCCAGATCCTCCGCGCGGCCGCTGGCATCAAACCCAGGGACGGAGCACATCAGAACTGGAGTGTTTGGTTTGACCTACAGTGAATGGAAAACCCATGAGGTCTGAACATGTATAAACCCTGGGGTGTACACTGCACAGGTCAGCAGCGTTACCTCCGTGTCCACAATGTGTGCCAGGTCCAGGGGCTGGTCGATGACGGACATGAAGGAGTCCCCAAGAATGGTGGAGACAAAGATGTGGGCCATGGCCAGCAGACGGTCAGGACGGAAGGCCTGGATCAGGAGCAGGCGATGCACGGCTTGACCGATTGGGGCTACAAAGAAACCACATTAAATTAGGTTGATATTTTAGAGGTGGTCATGTCTCCCAGTATAGAAACGCCCTAGATCAGGCGCGGCTATCCAGCTGTTGTAAAACTACAACTCCCACCATGCCCTGCTGTAGGCTGATAGCTGTAGACTGTCTGGGCATGATGGGAGTTGTAGTTTTGCAACAGTTGGAGAGCCTCAGGCTGCCCATCCCTGCCCTAGATACTGCAGACTGTGCATTTACAACCAGTGGACTCCATATAATGAGAAATTATGAAAATTTCCAATATTCTTTCACCAATTAAACCCCTTTCCTCAGGATAGGTCATCAATATCAGATCGACGGGGGTGCCGGATGTCAGCTGTACGAGGAGACACTGCACGCAGTGCGCACGTGCCGTCTCCCTTCCGGTCCGCTCCTGCTGTCTACGGCAAAGACCAATGGCCGGCAGCAGCGGACAGGAGGAGAGACGGCACGTGTGCACTGCTGAGGGGGGCTGCAACCTAGCAGCAATGGCTATAGGAAAAGCATCAGCCTGGACCGTGGGGCTCCTGTCCCCAGCCACCTTGTATCTGCGCTGCAGCAATGGCCATAACCCTTGGAGACGAGCCATGTATACTGTGATGGAAAAATGAATCAAGCCAGCAAAGGAAGCAAAATGGACAATCACAATACATTAGTAAGTGCCTGGTATTACCTTTCTCTATAGGATAAATGCCATTTGCTGTAGTGAGACGACAACCTCTTTAAATAAGCTTTAGTTACAAGAGGTGCCCCCCCCCCCCTTAATTTGACATCTACACTTTCTCCCAGCACTACGTACTTGCAGGCTTCTCTTCATTCCATATGTACGGGACGGTCTGTTCAGGAGAACTGCTTTCCAGCCAAATGCAGAATTGCTGCAAAGAGAGAGACAGTTCAGGGAGATCTGCATCCACGGCGCCAGGCGCACCATCACCTTTAACATACAGGAAAGGACACTTACATCGTCAGCTGCAACCTTGGCCACGACATCCCTGAAGGCGGGCAGGTTAGCGAGTCTCATCACGCCCTCCACCTGCTCTTCTGACAGACCGTTCATCTTGGGTACTGAAGAACCACCGAGGACAATCTCTTTGCCTCTGAGGAAGTGCTGGAACTCATGATCATAGGTCGGCTCCCTGCAATACAGACGGAACAGGGAGGTCAATAAAGCAGTGGGGACAGATCCGCCAACATGAGAAGGACCCAGAGCACCTCCCAGAACTACCACACAACATGCAGCCCGTGATGTTCCTGGGACGAGGGACAAGATCTCAATGTCCTGCATGGTCTTTCATCAGTGGTGTAATATGGCCGTGCTGACGGTATAAACCCTTGACCTACAGTACACACTGCTTCTCCATAACTTCAATCAGATAAGATGCCCCCATAGCAGTGGGATGGCTTTCTGGGTGCCTTGCACTGGATCACTGAAAACAGGTCCCCCAGTCTGCCATGGTGTCACAACCAATTTGCATGTCACCTGTCACATTTACGCCATGGGATTATTGACGAAATTAAAGGGGGTGATGAGGTCACGTATGCCCTAATGAAGTTCAAAAAGGGAAATGTGAACCTTACCCAATAGTTCCCTTCAGTTTAATCCTGGCCAGCAGCATGGCGAAGGTTATGTGATCTTGATGAAGCATTCCTCGAGCCACCCGGTTAAAAGCCACCTGCAAAGAAAACCATTTCAATGTCCTATACAAAGATACAGAGTATGAACCCCCCTTTCCCACCATGACACCCAGGGGATAAAACCAATTTGAGCTCTAATAGTTAAAAGGTATAGGAGAAATAATGCGATTGGTGATCTGTTTCTGGTGCAAAGTTTGGAGCACAACGGTTTTGTCTGCACTTTTCCCGCCCTCGGCCGGTCAGGATGATGTCCATGTGACTTTCCATTCTTTTGCGGACCCGTTGACTTCAATGCGTTTGTGGTACGCATTTTGTGGCCCAGGATAGGACATGGAATGGAAAGCACATGGATAACATCAGTGTCCAGTCCTTTTTGTTTTTGCAGACCCATAGAAATGATAGTTACACTTACCGGTAATTGGATTTACCAGAACCCATGACAGCACCATAGAGAGATGGATTCGCCCCCACAACTGGACAGAAAGCCCCAGAGCAATTAAAAGGGGGGGGACACCCACTTCCCCCCTCAGTGTTGATTTCAGAGTAGATCAGTAGGAGCCGTACAAAATAGAATTCCTATAACCGCATTCGTCCTTTTTCACTTGAAAGGCAAACAATTCTCAACAACCATAAGCACCAGGGAGGGAATTAGAGGGGTGCCGTCATGGGTTCTGGAAAATCCAATTACCGGTAAGTGCAATTATAATTTTTCCCTTCACCCATGACAGCACCATAGAGAGATCGAATACCAGAGATATAAAACACCCCTCGGGACGGACGCGCTTGAAAAGTAATCTTATGCTATGAAGACCCCAAAAGCTAACGAGAGGTCCAAACTAAAGTGGGAACAATAAAAATCCTAACCTAGGAATTTCAACATTATACCTCCAACCCAGGATAATCTTATAAAAGAAATCTTATGGGTTTCTCATCAAGTGTTATCATAAATTATAACAGATTTAACAGAACATCTTCGAGAAGGACTTGACGCAGAATGATCAAACTGAAGATGATTGCTGAACACCGATTCCTTTGGTGCAGATTATATTCTGAGACGTTTCTTCCTGCCTCACCAAAAGGAGAGGCCCTACCAAGGCACGCCACCTGCACTGTTGAATCTTCAGGGAGCGCGTAGCGGGGAATTCACCCGGCATGATCCAAGATCCACAGGAGGACTAGAAGAACTTCAGATGCCAAAATTTCCAACGTTTCTCGCAATCTGGCATCAATCCCTTATGTGGAGGAGCTCACGGATCTGCTGCAAGAGGTCCAAAGAGCCCACTGGACCCTTCAGACCTCCTAGGGTCCCAACTACCGCACGAAGAACCCCAGCAGACAACAACCGACCCTCCAGGGACTCCCTGGAAAGTTCTAGATGGGCGGCAAGTATTCATAGGGTTTTGCTGGTGAGCCATACCTCCTGTAGGCCATCCAGACTAAATGGACCAGCCCATCTTCTTACTCCCAACCAGGAGCCATATTGGGCTTTGTTGGTAAGCCATATGTCCTGTAGGCCGTCCAAACAAAATGGTCCAGCCCATGTCTTCACTCCCAACTAGGAGACTTACAGGGCTCTAAGCCATCTGGTCCAGCCCATCTTCTCATTCTCCACTAGGAACATTATAGGGCATCGTTGGTGTAATATGCTTATTGTAGATTAAAATACAAACTGTCAATCAGGCATAGCCACAGAACCAGTTCACCATGCAGGCATAGCCATCAAGGTAGACTGCCACCAAGACATGGTTGCATATCAGGCACAGCTGGTCACAGACACCCGTTCAGAGCCAGGTACCGTCATCCAGATACTGTTGCAAGAACCGCCAGTTATCAAGACATGGTGGCACGAGCAGCCAGCCACACAGACATGGCGACCAAAGCTGCCAACCATGCAGACACGGCCCATGCAAAGTAAGCAGCTGAACAAACAAGTCCAGCAGCAGAATCAGCCACCTACAATGCAAAGCTGGAGGAGCAGTCATCCCAGGCAAGCATAACATAGCAGCAATCAGCTCCATAGGAACATGAGGCCATGCAAATAGTCACCCTGCCACAAAGACTGACCCAAGGCAGTGAACCAAAAAGGCCCAGGCTCCCATCATTTTTAAAGCATGGACCCAAAGGGGCGCTCAGCAGACCAGGCATAGATGCACAGGCGCTCAGCAGACCAGGCATAGATGCACAGGCGTTCAGCAGACCAGGCATAGATGCACAGGCGCTCAGCAGACCAGGCACAGATGCACAGGCGCTCAGCAGACCAGGCACAGATGCACAGGCGCTCAGCAGACCAGGCACAGATGCACAGGCGCTCAGCAGACCAGGCTTTCAACAAAACGGGCATAGATGCAAACCTTTTTCAGCCAGATAGGCATACAGCCAAGCATGCACAGGGCATCGGAATTCAATGAAACCAACAAAAGATCAAAAGACATTCAGCCTGAAGCCAATAGGAAACCAACCAAGCCCCAAAGCCATCAGGCCTCCCCCCAAAAGCCACGAGGCAGTCAACCAGGCCCTGAAGCCCGACAAATATTCAAACCTATCAATTATGCTAAAGGCACCAAACAGATTCAGACCAAAAACACAAATATTCGCTGTATAACCTAAGTTCATAAGGCCCCTTTCGCACGAGCGAGTTTTACGCGCAGGTGCAATGCGTGACGTGAACGCATAGCGCCCGCACTGTATCCTGACCCATTCATTTCAATGGGTCTGTGTACATAAGCGTTTTTTTCACACATCAGTTCTGCGTTGCGTGAAAAATGCAGCATGTTCTATATTCTGCGTTTTTCACGCAGCCCCGGCCCCATAGAAGTGAATGGGGCTTCAGTTAAGAACACATTGTATCCGGAAGCAAGTGCGGATGCAATGCAATTTTTTATCACGCGCGTGTAAAACGCATTGCACTCGCGCGGAAAAAAACTGAATGCAATTGCAAACAAAACTGACTGAACTTGCTTGCAAAATGGTGCGAGTTTCACTGAACGCATCCGGACCTAATCCGTCACGCTGGTGTGAAAGGGGCCTAAGGTGTTCCTTGTTTCACATCCCTGGCGGCTGCATGCACCAGGCTCCTCTGTCCGGAGGACAGGAAGCCACACTGAGGGAGGAGGTAGGTGTTCCCTTTTTGATTGCTCTGGGGCAGATCCATCTCTCTCTATGGTGCCGTCATGGGTGAAGAGAAAAAAAAAAAAAGTGGATTGGACACAGATACAAAATACAATCATGTGCATGTGGCGATGTAATAGCTCATCGCTGGTGTAGATTTGCTTGCACATGGACTGGCCGCTTTATTAAGAGGTCTGCACCCATTAATAAATGTGCTAATTTTTATCCCCAGTGCAGTTCTGATTAAGCCAGGGATATTAAGTAATGATGCTTGGTGTGCCATACCTGGAATAGGTCCTTGGTGATGACGGAGAGACGCTGAGTGTGGTCTGTGGTGTTCTTGAGGTTGGCATTCTCGTACAGCACAGTATGGTAGATATCGAGGAAGAATTGCAGCGAGTACTGGTACAGGAAATGAATCTTAACAGGAACAAATACACAAATCATGAGAATGAAACCATCAGTCTTCACATCATCATTATACCTGAAGGGCATCAGTTATTACTTGTTTTAGGGACTCCATTGTGAAGTAGATGCTGCTACACGCGTTGGACAGGGGGAGGTATTGCTGAGACACCGTCTCCACTTCCTGCATGACGATATCCGTTTCCTCCACTTTTCGGGTGACCTCCGCCGCTTCTTTTTTCAGGTTCTCCAGGGTGGTAATGATGGTGTCATCGTCCAGAATGCGACCTTTCACCTCATTGAGTGCTTGGAGCAGAGACTTCTCCAACTGGCGCAAACGGAGCTGGAATTCGCCTACAGATGAACATATAAAACCAATTAGTTAGTAGGTCTAGAAGTTGACATCTCGGCAGCAGGCCCGTCGCCCACCCTCTGTCCAGGATGTACATGTTATAGTGTTGGCCTGTACAGTAATGAGTTACAAATGAGCTCTATGGACACGTACCCTGCAGTTTGAGGAGGTCGGAGCGCTTCTCATCGACATCGGGCCTTTCCGCCTTCAAGACTTCATTCAGACACTGGCTCTGCAGGCTGCTGCGGGTCACGGTGAAGTTGACAAGTGTCACTCGAGAGCACAGATCCGGGGGGAACTCAACCTAAAGCAAAATAAAAAAAATGTCTCCACCATGCAGATAAAAGGGTAGCATAGCAACGAGCAGAACGTTACGTACTGTGGGGTCTCTGGTAGAAAGGAAGATGACAAATGAGGGAGACAAATCAATGTCCTGATCCCCAAGTGTAATGAGCACTCTTCCTCCAGTCCTACGAACTTCACGATTCAGTACAGGGTTCAGGATGGGATCGTAGCTTTCCACGTCCTGAGGGGAGAGAGACCACAAGTCTTTAACTACACTCCTTGGACCCCAGATTGACCAGACGCAGAGCTGCACTTGTGTGGGACCACTCACCTGGACAAGGAGCGGATTACCAAAACGGAGAGCACTTTCCAAGTTCTTCCTGAAGGCATCATCCAAGAAGCTTGTGCGGGTGATCTTCCGATCCTTGTACTCATTCATGATGAACTCCGTGGCTTGGCCCGACGGATCGATGATCAAGGGATACCTACAGGGAGAAGCGGAAGTTAACACATCCACTGTATGGACGCTAACAGCAGCCCGATGTCCGGCTCCTTAGACACATGAGCACTTACCTATTGAACCGTTTCAGCATGATGGCGTTTTCTGTGCACAGGTCATCTGCAGGTAATGAGCTGGCTTGCCAACGAAGTCTCTCATCGGCATTAGACAGGTATTCTGTCCTTGCGATGTCTGTGCGGAACTACACAGATCACACAAGAAGGAAGGTGCATCTTTATTTACCATGAAAGGTTAATAGCGGGAGAGGTGAAGAAAAAATTAAGACTAAACCGACCTGGATGTTGGCTTGCTGCAAGTGATGGGACCAAGTGGTGAACAAGTTCTGTCGCATCTGTTGATCGAAGTATCCGGCATAGGCAATGAAGGCGGCAGATAATAGGCAGTCGCCAGCGATGGTGGACATCTGGTTCTTGAAGGTTTCGCTGGTCTTCTCCCACCGATCTCTCTCTGCTGACAAGCTCTTCAGAAGCGCTGTACTGCGGTTCACCTGCAATGACCAGACAGGGTTGCTTTTAAACGGTCACGAGCGCTCTCGCCACCCCCAGCACACCCCAACAGCCAGGTGCTGGTACCAGTTACTTTACCTTAGCTTCCACTGCTGCCAAGTCGGCCTTGATGGCCTGAGCTTCTGAGATGAGCACGGCATACTCCTCTTTGTAGCGGGCGATGCTGGCCTCCAGGTCTCTGATCATTTGCTCCACTTCGTTGGCTTTTTGCTGGTTGTCTTTGGCGTCATCCTCCAGCTTCTGCAGCTCGTTTCTCAGGGGCTCCACGCGTTTCAGCATATCGGCGTAGTTTAGCTGGTAAAAAAGGTAAAAAAAGACTCCGGTTATGGATGCAGAAAGGAAGCAGACAGACTGCAGGGTCAGGGTACGTCCACATGGAACGTATATTACAAGGAAAAAAATAAAATAAAAATCTGTTGCAGAATTTGTGGCAAAATAATCTTTAGGCTTTACATGTGGATTCTGTAGCGGATTGTACTCTATGCTGAAATCCACTACCTAAATTGCTATACAGATTTTTGGATAAAAGTTAAAGGCTAGGACAGTGATCTATGCCGTCTTGCCGCAAGTTAAGTGCAAGAGGCTCGATGGCTGGGGCAAACAAGGGGGATAATGGGCATCCCTGTCGGGTTCCTCTTGCCAGAGTAAAACAAGGGGAGGAGACGCCATTAACGGACACATTGGATCTGGGATTCCTACACAGGAATACATTTAATGAAGGCCGGCCCAAAACCAAACCGCAGGAGTGTACACTAAGTATGGCCATTCAACTGAGTCAAACGCCTTAGCTGCGTCAAGGGACGCCATAGCCCACCGCTGTTCTTGTCGAACTCCTATCTGAGTAAGTACTTGTACTCGTCGTGGATGAACCCGGATTGATCCGTGTGGATAATACTGAGGATGCATTTATTCAACCTGGTCGCTAAAATCTTAGCAAGAATTTTTTAGTCAAGGTTTAACAGCCGATAAGAATCCATTGGAATGTGGCTCGCATCAGGTTTAAGAATAACCACTATTGTGGCGTCATATAGGGATGGTGGTAACGTGCCAGTTGAGAAGGCCGCTGTACACATTTTCTCTAGAGGGGCTAAAAGGAGATCTAAATACTTAGCATATACGTCTAATGACATACCATCTGGGCCTAGAGATTTCCCATTAGCCAGAGAGGACACCGCCGAGGCGATCTCCTCCCTAGTGACAGGGGAGTCTATTATAGCAGAGTCAGTGAGGCAAAGTTGAGGGAATTGGAAAGGTAGGAATCGATTTGCTCAGGGGTAGTTTGAACTTGGGATTGGTACAAGTCATGATAGAACTCCTGAAAGCGGTGGACTATCGCCGTCGCCTCAAGCAGCGGGGCACCATCTACTGATTGAATGCGCAAAACTGCTGGAGATCTCTGGTTTTGATGCACCAAGTGTGCCAGTAATTTACTGGACTGGTTACCTAATTCAAAGTACGTTTGCTTAGTAAAGAACAATTTGCGTTGTGCTTTCTCCTTCAATAGAGTAAGGTATTGGCGGAGAAAAATAACCATTCCTGTCTATTGGGATCAGTGGCGTCAGCTCCATAAGCCGCCTCTGGTCTGGTACATTCCTCTGCCAATTCCCGCTCCTGACGGGCTGAAGCTCGTTTAACATATGCCATGGATGACTTCAGGCAACCCCTAAAAAGGTAAACTTTCAGGGTTTCCCGTAATACTGATGGATTTTCAAAGGATTCATGATCAGCTAAAAATATGGATAGCTGATCAGGTATCCGGTCATTCGGTGTTAGGAGTGTCAGCCAAAACTGATGCATTCTCATGGAGACAGGTGGTCGATCCATTGAAGTAGATCTGGTTAATTGTATGGGCGAGTGATCAGATATTCCTCGTACCCCACCCCTCTACCCTCTGGGTCAATAGATATTCCCTCACCCTCTGGGTCAATAACCAGGCTACCTACCTCCCACCTCACTGATTTATGTATCATAAGAGAGACTCCCCTAGAGTAGGACGTATGACACGCATGACGTGCCCACTGCACCCACGGTTTTTGCATCTATTAGTGTTCTCAAATCTGATCTCGTTTTCGTTTGGCTAGTTGTAGGATGTGGTCTCGATCAGTAGAAATGAGTAAGCGGGCAAGCACGGGGCGCGGAGGAGGAGGCTTAGCTGGGACACGATGCGCCCTCTCAATGGCGAATGCAGTGGAAAACTTTGCTTCTGGAAATGTGGCCTTAAGCCACTGAATCATGAATTCACAGGGGTTAGAGCCTTCAACCCGTTCTCAAGTTATTTCTCCTTAAGCGATTTTCATAATCGTCACATTTGTGCTGCCAAAAGTTGACTTTTTTCTCGAGAGGCAAGTTACGCAGGGATAGGTGCAGTACAGTCTCCTAGCTCAGAGACGCGGGTCTCAGCTTCTCGGACCCTATCGCGCAGATTTTGCATATCGTGCCTTAATAGCCCTAAGTCCACTATGACCTCCTCCATCTTACCCGACAATGACGATCTGCAGGCCGAGATAGCATGTAGTAGTTGGTCGGTGACCTGTTTCAAAGTAAGTTCAGAGTCTGGCTCGGTCTCTCCTGCCACTGCATCTGCAGCTTCCGGGGAGACAGGTCTGGCTGGCGAGTCACCGCCATCTTGGGCTTCTGTGCGTGCAAAGACTTTTAGCTACTCAGCTGCTGTGAGGGACTTGTTCCTTGCCATACTGCGTCCCCGGGGTCTGCCCGACCTCCTGCCTCTGGATTAAGGAATTGTGACGGCTGTTAAAGTTCAGGATGATAAGAGTTGAGATAGCGTGGAGCGGAGCGCGCTCAAGCACGTCTGTACATTCCTGCGGCTGGCCATGCCCCCCTCCATTCATTTCTATTGCGTTCTGTGAACAGCCAAGCAAGTGTGCATCTTGGGAGTCGTAGTTTAACTGCAGCTGGAGTGCCGGAGGTTAGCCATCACAGGGCTAGGGGATAACATATCAGAGGGACCCCCATGCTCATCACTCCCTTGGAGCCCCTCAAAATGAATGGCTCCATTCATCTCTTTGGGAGTTCAGGAAATAGCCTGACCTGCTGCTCTGTCTTCTTCCAAGAGGTAGATAGATGGGAGTCTTTGCGGTAGGACCCCCACCAATCTTATAGTCATCTCCGATCCGCATGAATACCTCTAACTTTTACCCACAAAATCCGGAAAACAAACCTTTCAGATCTTGCTGGTACTGCAGATTTTTGCACACACAAAAGCCAGAAGACAGAAAATCCGCAGCGTATCGGCCACATGTGGACCGACCCGAATAACAGAGGTACCACCTAAAGTTCCGGTACAGCTGACCCATTCAGAACCATACGCCATTTACCTGAGCGATCGCCCACTTCACCATAGGCCCGCACGCCAAAGAAGCTCTGTTAACAATCTCGTAATTGTAACTTGGATTTGATAAATAATTCTTCTTCATCTTCTCTCGGATAGCATCACTAGGGGGACAGAAGATTAAAAATCAGACACCAAACACAACAGTGGAAATCTTAAAATATGCTGTTCATAGGTCCAAAAGTCTGTGCATTATTCTAATGCAAAATGTCTACATAATTCTTGTTACATTTAAAAACATGTTTGCCGCCTGCCACCACTAGAGGGAGCTCAATGCATACTGTCTGATTACTGAGGTCTATGTATCTACAGTATGCAGTGAGCTCCCTCTACTGGTGGCTGCAGGTAAACAGGATTTTATTTAACTCTGCAGAGCTTTTAATATACTTTAAGAATAAAACTTAGTGGCAAAAAAATATAAATCGACTTGACAATCCCTCAAAGTGACGTTGGGGTTTATTTAATTTAATGCTGCAATTATAATTTACCAATATGGATTGTGTTAGGGTGAGCCAGCCCCAAAATTACTGGTATAAGGGAACATGCCTGTAGCATTAATGAGCAACTAATCTTTTATAATAATTTATAATATGTTGTTTCTAATCCTCAAAAAAAAAAATATATACTTTAATTTTCTATTTTTACATCCCTAAAGCGCACCATTCCCTATGCACTTAAACTCAGATCTCCGTACACCGCTGATAGTTCAGCGGTGTACGGAGTACTCATTTTAGGGAGGGAGAACGGGCAGGAGTGCACATTGCTGCTCCTGCCCATGCTCCCCAGACAATTACTAACTCCTGGCATAGTGCATGGGTACCCTGCATGCCAGGATTAGCCGAGCGGGCTCCTGCTTCTGCCTGCTCCGCTAAGCTAAGAGAACTGCATGACAATCTGTGATGAGAATACCTTCCACTGCCTCCCAGTGACTTGTTTTCCCTTAACCACCAGGCTCTTTACATTAACTCCTTTCAATGCCCTAGACCACCAGCGATACTGATTATAACGGGGCTGTCTTATCTGAGACATTGGTGGCATATTACCAGGATATGCCACCAATGTGAGATAGGTGCGGGTCCTACCTCCGGGACCCGCACCTATCTCCAGAAAGGGCCCTCAAAAGTGGAGCACGCACCGTGCATGCAAATCTATGACACTTCCAGAAACAGACAAGCGCGCAATTTCTGGAAATGAATGGAGCACACCACACCACACAATTGCACCCACCGGTCTATGCATCTGCTGGAGATGGCCGACCAGTCCCATAGAAACTAATGGAAGGTCAGCTGCACATGCACCGCTGCTCTCTTCGGGGGTCCAGTTCTAGAGATCGGTGCGGTATGCCACCAATATGTCATATGAGATCAGATCACAAGGGAGAACATTAACCCTTTTACTGCTCTAGCCCTGCAGCACAGATACTGACATTAACCTCTTCACCACCCTAGACCACCCAGGCTGTTGTAAACCTTCAAGGCTACTGGATGTCATTTGATACTATGTGGCCCTGTACATCTGGCTGCTTTATAGCGAAATTATTGGGGTGCTGTACGTTCATATTTCATGCAGTTCTGTGTTGTCTGGCTTAGGGACCCGGGCAATGCTCCCTCTAATTGCTTCGCTCACCGCCTACAAAGGCTTAAAGGGATCATTCAGTACAGCGGGCAATGCAAAAATAAATACATGGTATTAAGAGAGACAAAAAAAATAAAATAAAAAAAGTTATGGAGAACAGAGGCATCCGGAGGAAACAGGCAGGAGCTGGAGCTATACAGAGCGAGCGGGATACTGCTCTGCAGCAGGACAGAGGATGCGAGAGAAATACCTTAGATCCATTGGCTTTAGGTTGATAATGTTGGTGATGAAATTATCCCTGAGAAAAACTGTCCTGATCTTTTTCCAGTCAGTCGTCTCCTCTCCCAGAAGGAGACAGATCGACTCTAGGGCCAGTTTTACTGCGGCAGGAGGGTTGCCCATTGCTTTTACTTCAACAAGGTGTTGCCTCTTTATAGAGCTCACCGCTATTAGGAGGGTGAAAACAGGGTTAACGCTCATGCAGGGTTAGTACAGAGAACTGCCGCTCTGGAGGACGGAAAGAAACTTGAGTTCCGGGAAGAGAGAACTTTACTTGGGATAAATTAAAACTGCCTCGACTAAAGGATTGCCGCCCTTATGGTGTATGTGGGATGCGTCCAGTGAATTGCTTTTAAGCTGTGAGAACTGGCAGGGGTGCGGTCGTGATGCTAAATTGCGCATAATAGTCAAGTCACCCCTTAAAGGGGTTGTCAGTTATTTTTTTGTTCATTCTACATTTTTAACTAGGCAAATGTAAGGACTTTACCATGCACTTACTGCATCTCCAGTTGCTGCTTTCTCAGATTTCACTGGGGGTCACATGACCTGTGATGTCAGCTTCTCTCCCTGCTTGATGATGTTTCGTGCACAAGCCTGAGAGATCTGTACACGAGACGTCACTGTGCTGGCCACACCCCCTGCACTGCCGGCTGCTGCTTATTGCTCTCTCCCTGGATTCTTGAGGAAAAACATTAAAGGGAGTCTGTCATCAAAGTTTCACCTTTTTAACCCTTCCCATAGCTTTCTAGCAGCCTTAGAGTTAATAAAAACGTTACCTTTATGAGCAATCCTGGACTTATAAAAACGGGCAAAAAACAACTTAGTAGCATATGCAAATGAGGGCTCGCAAGTGCCCAGGGACGGCGTTACCCTCGTAGGTGCCGAGCTAGCTCAGCCTTATTGTCGCTTCCCCCCGCCCATTCTTTCCCTCTGACCGCCCATCTACTTAGTTCTTGTTTCGCCGAGATCCCACGCCTGCGCACTCAGTCCGTCGGCCCGCGCATGCGTACTGCAATGCCCATTCCTTGTACGGCACCACAGTAATTAATGCGCATGCACCGGCTAACGCCGCGAAGCCGGCGCAATAATTACTGTGATGCCGTACAAGGAATGGGCATCGCAGTGCGCATGGGCCGGCCGACGGACTGAGTGCGCAGGCGCGGGATCTCGGCGAAACAAGAACTAAGTAGATGCGCGGTCAGAGGGAAAGAATGGGCGGGGGGAAGCGACAATAAGGCTGAGCTAGCTGGGCACCTACGAGGGTAACGCCGCCCCTAGGCACTTGCGAGCCCTCATTTGCATATGCTACTAAGTTGTTTTTTGACGGTTTTATAAGTCCAGGATTGCTCATAAAGGTAACGTTTTTATTAACTCTAAGGCTGCTAGAAAGCTATGGGAAGGGTTAAAAAGGTGAAACTTTGATGACAGACTCCCTTTAACAACTTCAGCTGCACAGACTCAGGGCTGAAGGCTTTACTGAGTAGCTGCAGGCAGCGAGGAGACAAATGCAGGGCACAGGAACTGACAGAGGAGTTCTGCAGAGCATTGCACAAGAACAGGTAGGGGGAAGATCCTGTACGTCAGCAGTGTCATTGTACAGCTAGGACTTGTAGTCCTACACATACAACATGCTGCTGAGTATCCCAGCAGGCAGACATGTCACTCAGGGCAGCACTTGTATTCACTCCCTTTGCAAAGCAGGGGGAGGGGCAGAGATTGTAAACAAAGGGCCAGAGGAGAACCAGGGAAATGAGAAAATAGATTTTTTTTGCCTAAAACTTGCTTAGCTTAGTTATATATTGCTTCCCATCAGATTCAGTGCTATATTTTTGTTCATAACTCAGACAACCCCTTTAAAAGAGTTTTTTTTCAAGACAAAAATTTTTTGCAAAAGCTTCACTCGCTTGCAACAATCCCCTTCTATTCTAAAGCCGCCACGCCAGCGCTCCCAGCAGTCTGTTTCCAGCACTGCAGCCAATCACTGGCCTTAAAGGGCTTCTGTCACCCCCCATTGTGCAATTTTCATTAGCCGACATGAGCTATTTGCTAATGTCAGCTGAGTGCAATCATACATCTCCTACCTTTGTCTGTGGCTTATTTCTTGTAAAAATCATACTTTTATCATATGCAAATTTCTTCACTACCAGCAAGTTGGGCGTGTACTTGCTGGTAGCCGCTGCATCTTCCGCTTCTAGACACGCCCCATGTTCTCTTGATAGACAGGGCCAGCGAGCGCTCTCCTCCTCCCGTTGGCCCCGTCTGCTGCTGAATTCCCGCGCCTGCGCCGATTATGTCACACTACACCCGGAAGAGAAGACTGCCGGCATCAGCGATAATCGTCAGTCTTCTCTTCCGGGTGTAGTGGGACTTAATCGGCGCAGGCGCACTGAGGAAGGAGCTGGCAAGCGTGCGTCCTTCACTCAGTACGCCTGCGCTGATCGAGGAACGTTACGGTGCAGGCACGGGAATTCAGCAGCAGACGGGGCCAACGGGAGGAGGAGAGCGCTTGTTGGCCCTGTCTATCAAGAGGAGATGGGGCGTGTCTAGAAGCGGCGGCTACCAGCAAGTACACGCCCAACTTGCTGGTAGTGAAGAAATTTGCATATGATAAAAGTATGATTTTTACAAGAAATAAGCCACAGAAAAAAGTTAGGACATGTATGATTGAACTCAGCTGACATTAGCAAATAGAACATGTCGGCTAATGAAAATTGCACAATGGGGGTGACAGAAGCCCTTTAAGTTATCTTGTAAGGTAGTCTTTTACATTACTTCTGTAGTGATGTGTCCAACTGAGGCCAGTGACTGGCTGCAGTAATCACAAAAAGTGCCTGAAAAAAAAAAAATCGCTGCAGTGCTGGAAAGAAAGCAGGGGTGCTGAAACAGCAGGGGGTTGAGCAGCTGCGTAACGCTCTTTTTTAAATCATTCGGACCTTCAAAATTTTTGGGGTCCTGAAAAACCCCTTTAAAATAGGTTTGTTCACACCTGGACCTCCGGAGGGAACAAGTATCTGATCCTTGCCGCTGGGTTCCGGCTCCTTTGCCGCACCGCAGCTCTCATCCAGTTGGAGCAGGTCACATTGCTGCTGCAGCCAAAGAATGGCTGCAGCAGGGACGTGTCCCTCAGGCATCATGCCACTAGGTCAAACTGGATGTTGACGCAGGAAGACCTGAAAGCTGCAGCAGTAGTAAAGGGGGAAGCAAAGAAGCCAGAATGAATTGGCGGAGGATTAAGTATGATTCCCTTTGAGAACTAAAACTACCAGCATGCATAGAAATCTTGTGGATGAGAGTTGTAGTTCCACCACTGCAGGGGAACCACATAATGCAGGCCATGACCTCAATCTAGATTGGTAGTATGCAGTTTATTCATGTTTACTGCCCCCTAGTGGTGGAGCATGTACTTGCACATCAGGGCCACAATGAACAGTTTCTTTTGCCTCTCCTGGCAGCGGCAGTTCTAAACGTCTTATCTATTCACCTGATCTCTTCAGCGGAAAAGTTTACAATAGTCGGGATGAAGTTTTCCCTCATTATGATGGAACGAATCTGCTTCCAGTCCGTTGTACTCTCGCCCAGCAGCAGACAGATGGACTCTAGGGCCAGCTTCACTGCTGCTGGAGGATTAGCCATAGAACGGACTTCGACCAGATGCTGCTTCTTTATAGATTTTACAGCTACCCGACGGGATCAATGGCCGATCAAAATGGACAGAAAAAGAGGAGGAAAGAAGAAAGTTGTGACAAAAACACACAGAAAGAGGGGAAAGGGGAAAACAAAGTGAGGAAACTTGATTAGAAAAGTCATTTTGGTCATATTACAAAACAGTGATACTCAGATCTTTCAGATATTCCTTACGCTCTTTAGGTCCGTCTTGTTTAATATGTGCAAATCAAGGGGTTTCTCCGAGCCCCCAAGGACACCTTCCTACAAACCTTGCCAGTCATGGAGGTCACCTGCCAAGTTGCTGTTCATGGTGGTGGTCATTATCCAGGAATTTGAGATTGAGGACCTATCTTCAGGATAGGTCATCAATTTCAGATCGGCAGGGCTCCGACTCCCGGCACCCTTATCGATTAGCTGTTTGAAGAGCTGACAGACAGCGCTGCGGTCTCCTTACAGCTCAAACACAGCGCTGTCCATTGGATAGTGGTCGTGCTTGGTATTGCAGCTCAGCCCCATGTAACTGATGAATGTGATGTCACTAGCCTAGAAAGAGGACTAAGAGCTCACATAGTGCTGCAGCCTCTTCCCACTGCCGATCGGGAGTTGGACACACACCAATCTAATATTTATGACCTATCCCGAGAACAGGTCATCAAATTCCCAGTCAGTGAAGGCAGTGAATGGTCACATGACACAGTAGTGACAGGGCACACAATTTCTGGGGATATGGGACTTCTGTTCTCGTGATGGGTGGGATTCTCCAGCGATCAATCACCAATCCTGTGGACATTTGATAAACGAGGATGTCGGGACATTATGAGTGCGTAGGAAGGTATCTTTAGGGGGTCAGGAAGTTTGTTCAACAGCTGCAAGAAAGCTCTTTGCACACATATTTGATCAAAACTGTGTTGGGTCCATCTACCAGCAACAAGGTGGCTTCCAACAGACGGTCCCATCTGTTGGAAGTACTTGTCGCTGGTAGATGGGCCCAACACAGGTTTGATGTTAAAAAAATGTGCGCAAACCGCTTCTAACTTTCGTATACTCAACTATAACAGCAATGCAATTCCTATTTATCCACGTTTCCAGGGTTTGCATGTGTCTTTGGGCATGGAGCAGAGTACTGCTGCATCTAGTGTTAGTTTGCAGGTTCATAACTTCTGCATGTGTGAAACAGACATCGCATCTGACTCCAGACCAATTAGATGCTGTTCAGTGCTTTCCTAGTACTGACTGAGTTTATGAGCAGGATCATTGTGATCCGGGGAAGCTTCTATATGCATCTGATGTATGGTCACTGATGAGACGTACCATTCTGAGCCTCGATGACGGCCGGCTCTACCTGATCCAGATCCTCCTTCACACTCATCTGCTTGTCGGCAATTACAGCTTGCTGCTTGTAAACCTGCTCCTGGATTTCCTGACTCATGACCTGAGGAGACACCGAACGATGAGACCACGTGGGAACCCCAAATGTAAGACATTAGTATGCCTTGACAGGGCACAGGGGCAGCGGATACGTACACCGTATACCCCCTATAAGTGCATCCATAACCTCTTACCTTTTTCTTTTCAGCCTCTTGTTGATCCTTCACCATCTTCTTCAGCTTGTCATTTGCGGCTGCATTTTTCACTTCCAGTTCCTGGCTTTTTATCCTCAAGTCACGACGCAATTCTTCCACCTGAGGCCAAGAAATAAAAGGGTTACCTACAGACATTGATCGTGTGATCTTCTGTTAGAAATCTGGGTTCCAAATAGTTCACTACAACTAGGGCTGCAGTAAACGATTATTTTAGTAATCGAGTATTCTATCGATTATTTTTTACGATTAATCGAGTAATCTAATAAGAAAAAAAATACTGTTTTCCTTTATAAAAACTCAGACCCCCTGCCATTAGACCCCAACACCCTTTGTTCCCCACTGTGCGATCAGCCCCAGTGCCATCAGCTCTCCCTCACCCCTGTGCCATCAGCTCTCCCTCACCCCTGTGCCATCAGCTCTCCCTCACCCCAGTGCCATCAGCTCTCCCTCACCCCAGTGCCATCAGCTCTCCCTCACCCCAGTGCCATCAGCTCTCCCTCACCCCTGTGCCATCAGCTCTCCCTCACCCCTGTGCCATCAGCTCTCCCTCACCCCTGTGCCATCAGCTCTCCCTCACCCCTGTGCCATCAGCTCTCCCTCACCCCAGTGCCATCAGCTCTCCCTCACCCCAGTGCCATCAGCTCTCCCTCACCCCAGTGCCATCAGCTCTCCCTCACCCCAGTGCCATCAGCTCGCCCTCACCCCAGTGCCATCAGCTCGCCCTCACCCCAGTGCCATCAGCTCGCCCTCACCCCTGTGCCATCAGCTCGCCCTCACCCCTGTGCCATCAGCTCGCCCTCACCCCTGTGCCATCAGCTCGCCCTCACCCCTGTGCCATCAGCTCGCCCTCACCCCTGTGCCATCAGCTCGCCCTCACCCCTGTGCCATCAGCTCGCCCTCACCCCTGTGCCATCAGCTCGCCCTCACCCCTGTGCCATCAGCTCGCCCTCACCCCTGTGCCATCAGCTCGCCCTCACCCCTGTGCCATCAGCTCGCCCTCACCCCTGTGCCATCAGCTCGCCCTCACCCCTGTGCCATCAGCTCGCCCTCACCCCTGTGCCATCAGCTCGCCCTCACCCCTGTGCCATCAGCTCGCCCTCACCCCTGTGCCATCAGCTCGCCCTCAACCCTGTGCCATCAGCTCTCCCTCACCCTTGTGCCATCAGCTCTGCCCCATTAGCTCTGCCCCCATTGTGCCATCAGCTCTGCCCCCATTGTGCCATCAGCTCTGCCCCCATTGTGCCATCAGCTCTGCCCCCATTGTGCCATCAGCTCTGCCCCCATGCTCCTCCTGACACCCGGATTGCACAGCGTCACTGGTTTCTATGACGCTGTGCACTCCAGGCGCCTGGCCTTAGTTGCGCCCCCATCCCCTCGGTTTCACCAACTTACCTTTCCAGCAGGGGCGCTGCGGACACTCCATCGTTCTGCGCTGCTCTGCTCCTGACGTCACACAGTGTGTAAGGTCACAGCGTGCGTACGTCAGGAGGTCAGAGCAGCGCGGGACCATGGACGTACTGTGGAGTGTCTGGAGGCCGCCTGCTGGAAAGGTAAGTATTCCAAGCGCCGCGGGAGACCACGGAGCGGGAGTAATAGCAAACGCTTCACTCCCGCTCCGTGGTCACATGACACAAACGAATCTTCGATGCTAAAAATTTGCATCGAGGATTTTTTTGTGTCGAATTACTCGATTTAATCGAGTAATCGTTTCAGCCCTAACTACAACCATAGGTGGATGGTCTTGGTTTCTCCCAGCTTTTTCAAGAGGGTTCACCAACCTGATCCACAGTTTCTTTGATCTTCCTCAGACCAACATTCAAGTGCATCTGCTGTTCCTCCAGCTCGCTTCGCTTCTCATTAAAAAGATCTGCATAGTGATTGATGAAGTCCAGATAATGACGTGGAGTGATCGCCATGGTTCTGCCTCCTCTCTTGGCAAGACGGGTATTAGCCTGCAGGAACAAGCTTTTGTCAGTCCACGGAATTTGCCCACGTTCAGCTGGATGATTGACAGGCTAAGGGACTGATGCATGCACTGGACAATTGGATTTTTGTTCTTACTTTAAAATCCCTTTCTCGTTCAATTCATTGGGGGGACACAGCACCATGGTATATGCCCAGCTACCACTAGGAGGCGACACTAGATATCGAAAGGTGGGCTATACCCGCTACACAGACACTAGGCTAATCAGTTTGTACCAATAACAGTAGGAAAGAGAGAAACAAAAGCGAAGAACCAACAGGATCTGGACCGGGGAAGGAAACGGGAACAGCAGCCCGGTGACAGGAAAAGAAGTGAAAACAAAAGGGTGGGATCTGTGTCCCCCAATGAATTGAACGAGAAAGGGATTTTACGGTATGTACAAAAATCCAATTTTCTCGTTAATGTCATTGGGGGACACAGCACCATGGGAAGTCCCAAAGCAATCCCCGAGGGTGGGAAGGAAATCTCATGCAAAAAGTTGGACGCACAGGTGCTGGAAAACCCCATGACCCAACCGAACCAGGAGAGGCCATAGCATGGAGTGGTTTCAAAGAAACAAAATTATAGGAAACAGTCAGGATCCCAAGGACAAGTGGCTGGGAAAAAAAAGCCCAAGAAAGAACAAGGGGAAACACCTGACTCCCCACCGAGGTGGGATAGGGAGCAAGGCAGATGTCCTGCGCAAGAACCAAGAGTTGAACAAGTGCGCACTAAGGAGCCCAAGTAAGGATCTGGAAAAAACCAGGGCTCCTCCTAAAGAAACGGGAGAGTAGCACAGCAACGTCTGTGGGCAACGACCTAGCGCTCTGCATATGGAAGGATGCTGCAGGAGGAGAATCCATAAGAGGATAGACCCAACAAGAAAATTAGGCTATGAGGGTACCTGGCAGGAGGAAAAATGCCTGAAAAAAAAAAAGGATAACTGTCATTTTTTTTTTTTGCTAAAGTGATGGGTAACAATTTTTCTATAGACTTTATTTAGCCAAAACGTTTATTTTTTGGTAGAAAACTGGGGCTGAAATGGCCCTTAGCAGCACTCTTTAAATGAGCGTTGCTAAGGGCCATCCGTCTCCTATTAGAAAAGGGGTAACAGGCTGTGCAGACGCTGTGCTTCTGCCTCCCGTGCTTCCCTGGGACACAGAAGGCTGGGCACAGGAGTCTTAGGAGTTAAAATTACATTTATATTCCCCCTTTCTATGCAATCTAATGCTCCGTTACATTCACTGACCTGCGATAATAATTCACGAAGCAGCCGCTGGAAGTAGAAGCACTGTGCGCAGTGAGCCGGCGGCTGCTTCATAAATTATTTGATATCTAGTGTCGCCTCCTAGTGGTAGGTGGGCATATACCATGGTGCGGTGTCCCCCAGTGACATTAACGAGAAAAGCTTATACTACAGACTATGCCCAGCGGGACTCTGTATGGTCTCCATGCAAAAACACTCAGATTTGGAAGTACCTGGTGAAGGGTTAGGTGAACAAACACACAGCCATTGACAATCGCTTCCCTGTGCGATGGGGGCTCGGGCAGTTTGTCATAGGCTACAGGCATATAGTCAGGTACAATGTAGTTTGGTTTCTCAAGATCCATTTTACTTGTGAACTCCTTTCCAACTTGGTAGAGTGCTTCTGTTGACCAATCACCAAACCAGTTGAGCACGCACCTAGCAAAGAATACAAAAAAAATAAAAAAATTTAAATAAAAAAAACCTTGCAAACTGGTAATCTGCCCCGACATCTTGGGGTCATCATCTTGAGTCAACAAACCTGTTGAACAGAGCAGGGGAGGTTGCTGCTCTGTCCTTCAAACCTTCTGAAGATGGGTTCATGGTGAAGACAACATGGAGATTGCGTATGACCTGGCTGGTGAACCACTTGTACAGCTCTTCATGCGAGTCCAGCATTAGTCCTTCCTTCTGGGCTCCCTCCTTGCATTGAGTCATCAGTGTGGAATACTCATCCCCTTCAAACAAACCGGGAACCTAGATAAAAAGAAGGAAGAGAAAACAGAACATAAGCCTGTGGGGTGGCCCAAACATCTCGCCCAACCATGGTCATGTACAAGGACTTTACCTCTCCGTTGGCCAACAACGTGTTCATTCTCTCAAGGAATCCAGAATCCAAAACATTGGACTCATCCATGATGAAGGCGATCTTCTCGTTTTTGCATCCTGAGCGTCTCAGCACAGTCCTAAGATCTTCATCAAAGTCTTCCCCTGTGTATTTTCGGTGCACCTACACAAAACGGAAGGAGGATACACAGTAAACGGCAAAGCCCAGGAAGACGAGTCAGCAACCAGGGACCCAAATATTAGACCGGCACCAACCTTAATCTGATACACGCTCAGACCATTCATCCAGGCGACAAAACGGGACAGTGTGGTCTTCCCTGCCCCACTTACACCGATGAGCAGTAAGTGGCCTTGTGGCTGACGGAAAATTCTGGAAAAAAAATAAAAATAAAAATAAATTACAAAATAACACATTTTGATGCCCAGAAAAAAAAATGACAAGTAAAACTTTAGATATATTATAGTGACATATCAAAGGTTTTTGATTCTGGGGGTCCAAGTGCTGAGACCCTCGCTGATCATCAAGGCGAGGAAACAGAAGAACTCAGTTCTTTCTCTTGCTGCAGGAGACCGACTCAAGCAAGGCTCAGACTTTCTATTGATCCAGTCTTCAGCAGCAAGACAGCACTGTGTCTAAGCCAGTGTTTCCCAACCAGTGTGCCTCCAGCTGTTGCAAAACTACAACTCCCAGCATGCCCGGACAGCCTTTGGCTGTGCGGGCATGCTGGTTGCAACAGCTGGAGGCACACTGGTTGGGAAACACTGGTCTAAGCGTTCTGTTTCAGCCATCAGTGGGGGTCCCAGCACTCGGACACCCACCAAAATATTTGATAAGTCAGTATGACATAGCAAAGGTTACACTTTACAGTGTATCCTTAGGCTTCAGTGCAGGGCTTCCCCGATGCATACGCTCAATATGTACACATAGCATGATGTGAACACAGCCTTAGAGAGCAGAGGTTAAGCAATCTTTACTGACGAGTATATCGGGACACTGAACCAGTAAGTCATTTTGTAGCTGATGTCTTGGAATCCGTGTGATATTTTGCCCAAACTACTAAATATATGCAGCACTATTTAGTTACATTACCTGTCAATTCTTAGGACATGGTCCAGGACTTCGTTGAACAGAACGAGTGGCACATCCAGTTCTTCCTCGTAGAAAACTTTGAGGCGAGCTTTTACATAGTCCCTCAGCTCCTCCTGATCCACAGGGATGTAATCCTGCAAGAACAATAGAAATGTAGTGGAAAAGAGCCACTCGAGTACTACATCTCCAGGGTGAAATCCGTGTCATCTGGCAATACCTTGGACAACCAGTTGCTGTACAGGATGGGCCTGTTCAATGCCTTCTCCTTCTCCACATTGGGGAAGTGCTTCAGTGCGACCATGTCAATGTTCTCATCGGTCCAACGCCTCTCTTCATCTTCAACAAGCCTGACATACGAGAGAGACATCTCTATAGGACCATACTGAACGAGGTAGTGCGTTTGCCATACAGCACAAACTTACCTGTCCTGGAAGAGCCGAAGGGCTTCGTGGGCCCAAATTCTGATTAGTCCTTCCACAGCCAGGGTCTCAAGTGGCCGCAAGGCTTCGAATATGCCCCTCACCCACCGCGTCATTTCACGGGGAGAGTAGATGTAGTGGGGCTGGGTGTCCTGAGTAAATCTCTCCTGCAATCAGAGATAATGATGCAGTGCAGCTTCATGGAAACACACGGTGAGAAGATCAGATTACTCTACACTACCTACCTGCGACATGGTGTAGAACTCAACCATAGCAGCAGTGAGCGGTTCTGCATATGTGCGGAGTGCTGGAATGAGCCTCAGCATTGCACGGTTAAAGGTACCATAGATCTGGGTCAATGATGCAGGTCCTGGATAGTCAACATACACCACAGGAACATGGCGCAAGAACCTACATGGTAATTAACCCAGGTTACACCAAATGAGCTTCAAGAGAAGAGCCAGGCAGAAGAGAAAAAGCTCAGAATTGTCACCTACCTGTGGGTAAGAGGCTTTCTTCCAGGATCGGTAGGGGGGTTGCAAGCTCCAACAAACTGAATTCTTTCTAGTTTCACCCAGGTTTGATCAGATGTCCTGTAGAAACCTCCATGCTCCACCATCTGTGCAAAGATATCACATAATGTCAGATGCAAGGCTTTTCAGCCTGCATCATACAAGCAGCATATCCTCCCTAGACCAGTAGGTTTTGTGACACCACATAACTCTATAGCACACCATGATATACGCACCTGTCTGATGAAGGAGATGACCCTCTGGGTGCCATATTTGTCCATATCCGGCAAGTTGATTTCATCACAGAACAGTACCAGCCATTTCCCAAGTTGCACAGGTGCCAGGACCACACCGTTCGGTGTTCGCCGGTACTCACAGTAGTGATCGAAGGTTTTCAGAAGCAACTCTGGAGTGGTGGCACTGGAGAAGTTCAAGCCAACGACCTACAAGAGAGACAGAGTAACCGGATTTTAAGGCAATGAGAAATTCTGAGTCAGGAGTCAAGAGTATAATAAAAAGATATCAACTTTACCTCCATGTCAGGCAGAGCCCTCAAAGCACTGAAGAGCGTCATGGTCTTTCCTGAACCAGGAGGACCACAAAGGACGAGAGGTTTGTGTTCGGCCAGCCATGTGTAGAGGAGCGCCTCATGCCGCACTGTATCCAGAGTGGGCACAACAACATCAGGTGCTGCCACTTTGTGAGTTTCAACTTCAATTTGAGGAACTTTGCATTGCCAAGGAAGCCACTCGCCAGTAATGGAAACCTAGAGATTGGCAGCAGTGTTAAAGCAATAGCCATATGGAAAGAACCATTAGATCCTCCATGAATATAAAGCAGCCTCATACCTCGTAGTCAATGATGGGGATGTTGGGTGCACTTGGCAGTGGAATAGTGGTGATCCTCCTGATGTACTCTCCAAGTTCTGCCCGCATTTTCAGACGGCCATCTCCAGAGAACGACCACAATACGGCGTAGATGAGATATCGCTGTGGAAAAAAAGGTATACAGATACCAAATTAAATATCAGTTCAAACCAAGCAAAGCAGTAAAAATTTTACAATGACTTAATTACGCTCCCAGAAAAATATTTTCCTATAACACAGCATTACACTGTTCCCTCTGTTATTCCTCCTGGGAAAAAAAAAAAAAGTTACGAATGAACTTACAACTGGGTGTTGGCACTTGATCAATGGGGCTCGTCACAGCTGTCTGACGGTAGGACCTGAAGGCCCGGCTGGCCACATGCAATCAAGCGAAGCCCATCAGCGGCAGTCAGTGGCTGCATCGCCATGCGGCCATTGGATGCCGTGGGTGTGGCTTAGTAGCATGTGGCACTACGGGGCAATGCCCTGACCCTGTCCAATCAGTGCTGTGTCCAGGAACAACCACTGACAAGGGAAGTAACACCCGGTTGTCAGAGTATTCATAACTTGCATGAAGAATAACAGAGGAGTATCAAGACACAGACTCTCCAAATGTGTTATTTCATGGGAAATGCAACCATTCACTAGAACATACATCAGGAGAGCCGACAAATTCCCTTTAATTTATCGCTCGTAAACCCCTTACCTGTATGTAGCGCTCTAACTGGTCAATTGGCATGGGGAAATCTGGGTGATTCGCGTTGTACTGGGCGATGTTACGACAGGCTTGGTGCAGCATGGAGAACAGAGAACCCAAGCATCGCAGGCGGGTCAGGTCCATGATGTGCTCCAGTTTGAAGGCGTGCTCCAGAGCTTTGATCACCAGTCCACTGGATGTGAAGTACGGCTGCAGAACTGTCGCTGCATCTCGCTGGATCTTTAAAACAAAAAGGTGCAAATGTTTCGGGAAACTAGAGTAAAGGGGTTACATGGAGTACCCCATAATAAAGATTAAAGAGGTTGTCCGGTCCCAAAATCAAAATGCTTCCTATGTGCTCCTAACACCCCTCACCATGCATACATATGCCCCCAATACCTGTTTTTTCAGGTCTGAACTTTCCTTCCTCCCCCGGAAGACATCAGACTATCCTGGCAGATCTGTTTACTTTCTCCCCTCCTTGTTTTGTTGAATACATAACTTTATTGCTACCCAAGCCTGGATGTACTGCACAGAGACGAGTCACAGGCTGGCCTGTTCTATCCTAACTGGAACTGACAAACGGATGTAAAAAACACACTGATGACGTCCATGTGCTTTCCACAGCCGTATGTCAGTTCTGTGAAAGAGAGCATGTCCTATTCTGGTCCTCATAATGCAGATCTAAAACCCATAGAACTCAATGGGACTGCACACGGACAGTAACCTTATTTAGTGGATCCACGAGCCTTATCACTTATACTCAGTGCCCATAACAATGACGTTCACAGCGCAGCCATCCAGTGCCCCCTGTGTGCCATCCAGTGCCCACTGTGACATGCACAGTATAGCGATCAGCCTCTGTGGCTGATCGCTATGCTGTCACTCCTGCACAGCGCTTACATCACGCTGTGCAGGAGTCAGTACAGGCTTCACATAGAAGCTTTACGATACAGAGACTGACGGCCGGCCGGTGTTCCTGCACATGCGCACTAGCATTCAGCCTAGTGCGCTGTGAAGACTGCCGGACGGCGCTTTCTTCGGCAGGAGGCGGTGACGTCACTCGTGGCGATCCGTCTCCTACTGGAGAAAGGAAGAGAAGACGGACTTTGGCCGGAAGATAGAAAATCCATCAGGAGGGACCACGTGACCGGGAGGTGGATCTCCAAACTGGCTGCACTGTGGAAGGCAAGTATAAAGCCACTAACCTTCTCTCCACAGGTTAGATTTAGCCAGCAATTAGATTTGGACCGGAGAACCCCTTTAATATATGGGATATTACAGAAACAAGTTTGGTCAGCCTGTGTTCAGATGAACCCTTGGATGATCTGGTAGATGGGACAGGTACCTGCAGCATAGGAGATGCGGACTCATCCCCTTCATCCTCTTTGCCTTTCCTCATACGTTGAGCTTCATCTTCACCTTCATCAAGTGGGATACTACGCACCCTGGCCAGGAAGTTGTTGAAGATCATGTCTGTGCTCAGAACGTCCTCGCTGAACCAGACCATGCCGCATCTAGACACAGTGGCCAAAGTGGCATATTTCAGGTCCTGGACTTCAAACATGATGCGGACCTAGGATGAGAAGACAGACCTGGTTAGTGGCCTGTACCAATGTTAGTGCAGATATATCTGTGTTCTAAATCGGTTAGTCTTTTCATTTAGATTACATGTGCAAAAAAATAAAAAATAATGATCAGTGGGGGCTTGACTGCTGGGAAAAAACAAAAAGGTGTGCGCCGTTTCTCCCCCTCCATTAAAGCAAATAGGATATGAAAACAGCCAAGACGAATGTTTGGGGCTCCACTGATCAGATCTCTTCAAGCATACCTATTTCACATATGGTGGGAAAACTCTAACCTCCTTTGGAGAAAAATCATGACCCCTTTGAATGTAAAAACTAGAATAATTAGAAAATTACGTTGGGAGGCAGGCTGAGACGCTCTCCATTGGGAAGTGTGAGCAGTTTGTTATCATCCAAGACGGAGTTCAAGTTCTCAACCCATTCAGGATCTACGTCACCATCGAAGATGATCCATTGGCGCTTCTGAAGCTCCCCACGGACATTGTCAATGATCCTGTGGGCAAAAGAAGTTTAAGGAACAGGTTTGAGCTCATCAGAATCTACAGCTGCAGTAACGAGGCTGCCGTGTGGTGTTGGCAATAAACTCACTTCCTGAGAACGTGGGTGAACAAGCCGTCTGTCCATTCTCGGGTGTTTGGATCCAGGGTACCGTACAGATGGTCTTTGCTGATTGCTTTAGGATCAATGATGTGAGCAACACCTTCCACTCCCTCCAGTCTTTCTAAAGCTTTCAGCAGCACTCGCCATGCCATGGACTTGCCACTGCCTGAGGGTCCGACCATCATCAGGCCATGGTTGATTTGGGTGATCTGATAAAGCTGAAGGACCTACATGAAAATAAACATGGAATGCTTAATTACATTGCAGGTTAAAGGGGTATTCCAGTTATATCAACAGGAAAAGTTTGATGGGGGTCAGACCACTGGGACCACTACTGATTAAGAGAACGAGCACCCTATTCACCACAGGACCTCCAAAATGAACGGAGCTGCAGATGAAGCATGTGCCATGCCACTCCATCCATTCTCTATAAGACAGCTGGAGACCGCAAAGTCTCTCGCAGGTACATAGACAAGGGTCCCTAATTAATCGAGATCAGTGGGACTCCTAGTGGTTGGAAATAAAAGGAACCATTTACGGACATCTAGAAACACGGATCTAGTACCTTCTCCACCCACATTCCACCAACTTCTTCTCTGTCTCCGTAAGTCAGGTACATCTCCTGGCACACCTTCTTCAGCTCCTCTCGAAGAGCAGTCATTTCACCGCGGTGGTACTGAACTCCAGGGAACACATCAGACAACAGAGAGAAGAGCAGAGGGATGTCTTCTGCAACCAGCTTGGGAACCATGGTCTCACAGACACTTTGGATCAGGATCTGCACAAGAAGAAGAGGAGTGTTAAGTCTCTGTCACCTACATGAATATTTAGTCAAGCTGGCAATTCCATGAAACTGGGGATAAATGATCGTACTTCTTGCTCAGGAAGGTACTCGGCAACTTCTCCTTCGTCAACGGCTTCTCCGCGTTCTTCCTTCTCCTTCTTGATTTTCTGAATGCGCTCTCTCTTGACATTGCCGGCACTCACCAAGACGCTCTTCAGGGCTCGCAGACCAAAGTCATAGTGGCTCTGAGAGGACAGCTGTTCATCACACAATCTTCAGGAAAAAGAATTATAATGAGTGGTTCATCTATAAAAGGTGTCCTAAAATCTAGCCACCAAAATGGCTAATATTACCAAAAACTGCAGACCCCAAGCCAGTATATATCTCTCCATATACTGACTTTGGGTCTACAGGGGAAAAGTCAACATTTTACTAGGCATCAGCCCATTTGTGGTAGGGGCTATACGGTATAACCGTAACATTTTGAGCTTCACATGATCCCAAACCTGCAAGAAAGTAGTTAATACTACATAGACCGGACAGGTGATGAGATGTTTAATGACTGATTTAAAGTCTAAGGTTGGGACTCCATGTTGCAGCAGGGTCGTACTGGGCGAGAACAGGGAAGCATAACTGGTTGTGGAGCAAGTTTAAGTGACTCACATTGATCTTGGACACAAGAACCCAAGTAACCACTGCAACATGGAAAACCTAGCCTAATGATTGGCTGTCCATATGTCATCTTACATTACAGCAGAGACATCAAAGTATATCCACATTTACTCACTTGAAAAATGGCACAATTTTGTTGGCCAGCACTTCGGCCGTCCGGAAGCCTTGAGAGTACAACATGACCTGTGCAATGAGCTGACGGTCAGGTTTTGTCATGGCCAAGCTGCGGAACAGTTTCTTCAAGTTGTCAGGCAGGTTGGATCTTCCGGCATAACCAGGGTTCATGGTGATGAAGATAGCCATGTCAGGGCTGACTTTCACTTGTTTGTTGAGCAGTTCACAGGTAACTGTGAGAGCTGAAAGACAACAGAACGACCGTTATCTAACAAGGTATGATCTTCATTGCCGACAAAGAGGTTTCCTTACTGCGCAACAGGTTACCCAGAATACCCCTTTTAATTCTGGCACCAAAGTTTGCCAACACTTACTTTTGTCTCTGTTTGGATCGGAGTGTTCCCTTAGAGCCTCCTGGATGCACTGCACCTGCTGAGAAACCGCCGACAACATGCGTTCCTCCAATCTGTTGAATTCGTCGAAACATCCCCAAGCTCCGACCTGGCACAGACCCACAAAAATGCGACCCATGGCCTGAAAGATAGAGAAAGAGGATGGTCCAGGGAATACCATCATGGAGACATGGGATCGGCATGACAGCTTTCAAAAATTCCTTTACCTGGAAGTCAAAGGTTTCGTCACAGTTGAAAACCAGCACAAATCGGCCAAGTTGGTGTCCAAGGGCTTTGACAGATTCTGTCTTCCCAGTACCTGCAGGGCCTGTTAAGCATATCCACAATTAACACCGTCGCACCCTATAGACCGATACAGACTTATTAATGTCAGCGTTCTAATAATGGGAAATGTACTTACCAAAAGGTGACCCTCCAAGTCTGGCCTCCAGAGCCTGGGTCATGGTCAGGTAACAGCGGTCAGTCAGAGGGGTTTGCACAAGTTTATCCTGGACACCCAGGTATTCAAAGCCATAGTTAAATTTTGCATTTGCCATCTGGATGGAAAGCTGCTGCAGAACATCAGTCTGCTTGGGATCAAAGTAGAACCTCATCTGGCTCAGCCACTCGAATGACTTGGAGTTGTCAACTCGGAGTTTCATGAGCGATCTGGTGACATCTCTCTGGTGCACCAGTTCTGTGATCTGTGGAGCAGTACAGTCATTAGCTACGACACATAGCGACATAAGAATTCATCAGATTAAAGAGAAGTTAACAGTTACCAAGTGTTCCAGTTTCCTCCTTCGCAGGGGTGGCTGCTCCATCAGCACAGAATCCGCCAAGACGTTCAGTGTGGCCTCCACGTTGACCATCACACCCTGCATGGGTTTGGAGTCACCTCCTCCATTGGACATGTTGTTGAGAGCAGACTCCACATTCTCAGACCAGGCAATCTGAGCCGAGAGGACCACAAGCTGAGCCTATGGGAAAAAAAATAAAAAAAATACATGTCAAGTGCTATACAGTTAAAAAACAAACAAATAAATTAAAAAAACACAAGATCTGTATGTCCATCAATACCTATATATTGTACTTGCATATAAAGCAGGTGTGTGCACAATTAAAAGGGGTATTCCCATCTTCAGTTTTCATACTTACCTTCGTCCAGCGCGACGTTCACTTCCTGGATTCGGCGGTGCTTGATTGACGTCTTCTCCCGGCCAGGCCGCGCTTGCGCAGAAGACTAATGTTTTTCTCCCGGCCGGGCATAGTACAGAGGCGGCGTGCGCGTTCGCGGCTCTGTACTATACTGGCCAGGAAGAAGTCATCAAGGCGCATGCGCGTTCAGGACATTGCATGGCCTGGCGAGAATCTTCAGTCTTCTGCGCAAGCGCGGCAGGATTCAACAGGAGAGGTGGCCGTAACCAGGGGAGACAACAATCAGGTAAGAGGGGACTTATTTTCTCAAAAAGGGTGGGAATTGGGTAATAAAATGTATTTAGAAAAATGACCACTGTCAAATCATAGAGATTTAACAGTGATCATTGTGATGGGAATACCCCTTTAAGTATTTTCTAAATATACTGCTCCTGAACTGCAAGATGAGGTGGCCATGGTCCGTGTTGCTTATATCCATACACTAGGAGACAGAGTATCCTGCTGTCTTTTAGGTTCCCATATCGACCTAGCACTATATAATCACCCTTGACAGTTTTGACTCCTGCACTGGATATTAGTGTCTAGAAGACAACATAGGACTGCATCTTCGAGCAGCTCTGAGCATGGACCATGGCTACCACCAGAAGCGAGATTTACCTGGTACTTGTCAATCCAGGAGATGTACGTGGCAGGATCGATGGCTGTGGACTTCCCGAAGATCTCAATTTCAGTCACCGACTCGGCCAGCAGTTTAGCCAGAGTGACTCTCATTTCTTTCTCCACCAGAGTAAGCCACTCATTGATCTTTGGATGCTCGATGATGGACACTGGAGTCTTGAAGAACACCTGTAAATACACACAAAGATCACAGGATGTATTTAATAGTTAAATCTCTTCTAATACGCCCTGCGAGTAGAAGATTCCGCCGTCTTCATGCACGTCAGTGTAATCTTTACCTCCTCTCCTTCCCGTGAGGAGATTCCCAGCACAACAGAACTGTCTTCATTCAGGATGATGCTGGACACACCAGCAAACATCTTCTTGAAGTGTTTCTGCAGTTTGGCGACATTTTTACTGTTTCCGATGATCTCCAGAAGATCTTCATCACCGACGAAGTAGAATCTAAAACATGGGTCAGAGAGAAGCCAAAAATATTAAGACAGACAGACCATGTATGAAGGCACAGTCTCAGACCAATCTAGATTTCTGCACTCGCAAATCAACAGTTTTTCTAACAAATAATGTATGGCGTGCTGATCATGAACGTCAGATTCTAAGAGGTTTGGCCAATGGGCGGCTAGTCTTAAGAAAAGTAGCCACATGTCAGTCCCCATGAATGAGAACTTTGCCTCCTTTCTACTGGGAATAGGGGGCAGTGCACCGCACCGCTCTTTTCTCGCAGAGCGGTCAGCCCCCTAAGGAGGAGGAAGTCACATACAATCTTTTATGGGAACGCCCCTTTATTAAAAAGGACCATGCCATTTATAACTTATGAAATGATTCACTCCAAATTGTATAGGTCAAAATCTGAAAAGGTTATGGTAACCACAGCCTCAGAACTCACCGTGGGAATGAGGAACGCTCCCTTTCCAGATATTCTCCAAGAGCTTTCTGGATTTTGCCCAGTAAATCAGCCAATCTTTCCAGAGATCTTTGCACTCCTTGGATGTTCAGAACGTCCATGACGAGAGGAGACTTTGTGACCTTCTTCATCAGTGACACAAATTCTGTGCTGATGCTGCAATAACAAAACAGCGCTATACATTCAGAGACTTGATCATTGCAGAGATTCATCGGTCTTATAAGGGCTTGTTCATGCGTTCAGGATTTGGTGAAGATTTCGGAGCAGATTCTGCACTTAAATCCTCATCAAATCTGCGCAGTCTCCGCATCCAATGCAAATGAATGGGGTGTCCTATATCCCATACATTTGTGAAAGAAATCAGTGCGGATCTGCGTTGGCACTGCAGCGAGATAAAAACAAATCGGTGAGAATGAGCATTATCATTCCCATTGCGGATTCCGGTCAGAAAAGGCTAATCTTCATGCAGATCTGCTGGCACATCCGCAGCAGTAACCTGAGTATCAGCCATGAATCCAGAGGAAAAATGCAAATAAAAAAGGAAAAAAAAAATATAAAAAAATAAAAAATGGACATACCTCTGGAAACGCTGCGTCTCCACAGGAAGCAGGTGTTTGATGTCAGCGCTGCCAGTAAAGATGCCTTCCAGGTAAACCCAGCGCCGCTGGACATCGATCCACACATCGAAAAGGGACATAATCCTGTTGAGCTTATCTTCCCAGCTCAAGGAATCTTCTTCAAAGACCTAATAAAGAACATAAGACTTATGAATGATGCAAGAGCGGATCCATGATGGTAATTTATCCCCTTAACGATCAGGCCCCATTCTTGTTTTTTTTTTTTTTTTTAAACTCCCCACATCCCAAAAATGATAACTCCTTTAATTTTCCTTTCACATAGCCCTTTTTGAGAGACCAGTTGTAACTTTTAATGGCACCATGTCTCGTATTGGCAAATGGGAAAGAGATTTTGTGGGGTGAATTTGGGAAAAAAAAATTAAAAATTAAAAATTCCACCAAGGTTTTTGGGGTTTTAATATTTAAGTGTTCAATGTGCGCTAAAAATGACATGATGTCCTTATACTGCGAGTCTGTACGTTAACTGCGATAATAAATTTGTATGGTCATTTTGTTTTACTACCTAAAAGATAAATAAAAACCTTAGAAAAAAGGAAATTTTCTTTGCATCGCCATTTTCTAACAACCATAACTTTTTGATATTTCTGACTACAGAGCCACGAGGGCTTATTAAACATAAAATGGCGAATAGTGGATTTTAATTTTTTGTTATGGCTTTCACCATGCAAGAGAAATATTTTTACATTTTAATAGTTCTGCCATTTTTAGACACGGCGATACATGTTATGTTTGTTAATTTTCAGACGTAAAACTGGGAAAGAGGGTGATCTGAATTTTTATATATATTTTTTTGCCTTCTCCACAGTAACTTTTAGTCATTTAAGGGGCTGGAGCCTGGTTGCTTGTCCATACATCACAATAGATTATTGTGGTCTATGGGATTATGAGACACTGCCTGTTGAGCCGTGCCTCGCACATGGCAATACCCATGACAGGCCTAGGGACCTTCAGAAGGCCCAGGGCTGTCATGGTAACTGATCAGAGCTCTGCAACTTCGCTGCAGGGGCTCCAAATGGAAGGCAGAGGAGGCTCCCTCCCTCTGCCTAACTTCACAGATGATGCGATGGCCATTGACCGCAGCATCTGCGTGGTTAAACTACCGGATTCAGCGTCATTGCCGATCCTGGGCATTGCGGCCAGGTGTCTGCTGTATAATACAGCTGGCAGTTGCCATGTACAGAGCGAGCTCAGTGTGTAAACGCGCCACATGCACGTTAGTGCCATACATGTACGCCATTATATAAGCACTATTCAAATGAAGTTCCATCCATGTAATATATGGATCGACAGCCTCTCAGAACAGGAGCTTCTCTTACCAATTACAGTTCTGGCTCATTGAGAAAGATCCTAAGGTCTTATGGAGAGAGGCTGTCAACCCCCTTAAGGGGGAAGTGTAAGACAGTACCTTGTAGTAGGGAGAAAGCTTCATGGCAGAAACGCTGTTGATGTGTTCCTTGACTTTATTGAACAGATCGTCCCAGCCGCGGATCAGGCGACATTTGTTCTGGTAGTTGACAAGATCCAGTTCATACGCGTTCCACACTTCTCGGATCTGGACGCAACCAAAAATAGACAGATTATTAATAAATCCACTATACCCTGTGAAGGAAAGGCTTCTACACTGAACTATTAGATTGAATAACTTACGTGTTAGCGAAAAACCAGAATTAAAGTTAAAGGGGTTTTGCCATCTCAGACAATGGGGGCACATCACTAAGATATGTCCCCATTGTCTGATAGACGCAGGTCCCACCTCTGGGACCCGCACCTACAATGATAACGGAGTGGGGAAATTAGCCGAGCAAGAGGAGAGTGCGCCCTCTGTTATTTACATCTGCCCCATAGAAATGAATGGGAGCAGGGGTCGCGCGTGCGCTCCCATTCACTTGTATGGGAGCAGCACTTGGTGGTGGATGGACGCCGGGAAGTCTGGGGGTCCTCCAGCCACTGCTCTCCCTGCTCCATTCTCATTGAAGGTGCGGGTCCCAGAGGTGGGATCGGCACCTATGAGACAATGGGGGCATATGCTAGTGATATGCTCCCATTGTAGGTGATGGGAATACCCCCTTAATAATACGGTCCATGCACTGTTACCTGTGAGCGACTGCATCCTCTATGACTTGGGGACAGATTAACACCTCTGTGCCGGCACCCAAGTCATGGACGATACAGCCACGCGGTCTCAGACTGATAATGCAGGCATGGTTTTCTTCTGAACCTTCCTAGAGATTAGGGTTGAGCGAACTTGTGTTTTTACGTTCGGGTTATCGAAGAATCACGTTATGGATTCCGCTACCACAGACCATAACGGAATTTAGAATCCATAACCCGAACCCGAACTTTAGACGCCGAACTTAAAACACAAGTTCGCTCAACACTACTAGAGATCTCACACAAACGGCAGAACATACTGTAAGCTAAGCTGGTACAACCCTACTATTTACCTGCTTCAAGAATTCCTCCAGAGCCATTTCTCCTTGAGCAACCAGAAGGACATCCTTGACAATTGCCTCATTCCTTTGCAGGTCAACATCCCAGATCTGACCAAGGGTGAGCTCGGACACCACCCAATTGACACGCAGCCTCTTCATGAGCTGTTTCCAGTGCCGATCTTTCAGGGCTTCAGACTTCAGTTCGATCACCAGCATGTTCACCTAGTGGAAGCAGTAGATGGCACCTCAGTATCGGTAACATTCGCCCAGCAATTGAATTGCAGATGGGATCAATGTTTCACCTTCATGTAACCCTTCAGAAGTCTCTGGACGTATTCATAGGATGCATACTGACGTAAGCGGGCGGGGAAGTTCTTCAGCTGATTCAGCAATCCATCCAGGCTCTGGCGTAGCTGTAAAAAAAGGACAGACCGTAATGTAAAAGCAGTCCTGTTTGCATGGGGATACTTCTTGGCGGTTACATACCTTGCGTGGTTGCACAGACACCCATGGCTGCTCCTTCATTTGGTCAATCTGTTCCCATACTTTGGAGAGTTCGGACCAGACGCCCTTGAGATCTTGCAACTCTTCCAATGCAACCTGCATGGAAAAACCAAAAGCACAAGTATTCAATATCGCACAGGCTGTATATCGCTAGGATGATATATGTATACAAAAGCTAAACAAGGACAAATCAAGTCTTCACCTGAACCCGCTCTTCGCTGCCGCTCAGCAATCCTGTGTCGGTCAGCTCCAAGGCCTCCTTGGCTTTGGCACATTTTTCCCGGTCATCTTTCAGTCTGCCAAACTTTCCTTCGTATATTGTGAGGGCTTGAAGCGCCTCCTCAGGTCGCAGGCTTCCCTGAAAAATTCAATGAGAAGAAGTCAGAAGCATCATAGAGAAAAATGAGGAGCACTAAAACACGCAGGTTTTGGGGGCGACTGTCCCCCAGCCCTAAAAGTTTGAAGTTTCCAATGGACAAGTACACACTTTTTTAGAACATTTTTGCTGCAAAATGAAAAAGTATCAGGCTAAGGCTTTATTCACATACAGTCCCAGCATATACCTTTTACACAAGTCACTGTCTACCATAAGTCATCCGTGGGCCACCATTTTAAAAGGGATAAGGCCTCAAAGTGAGGGGATATTGATAGAGAATGCCATCTCTATGATCGGTGGCTGTGCTTAGCACTGGGGTCCTGGGTTTGGATCTCACTAGGGACAACATCTGCATAGATGTTCCCATGTCTGTATGGGTTTCCTTCCACACTCCAAAAAAATATACAAATATGCTTCCTATGAAATTGACCCTAGTGTGCGTTGGGGTGGAGAGCATATAAGGCTGCAGTAGTCTTCCCAGGGAGTCGCTCCAGTTCATGATAATAAAGGGGCCTCTGTGCAAATTTAGTGCTGCATATCATGCTATACATATTGTGTCTGACTATATTGGAAAGCGCAGAAGGATGTACGTGGTTCCATATTTAGGAATGCAGTACACCCCCGTCCCATGCCGCAGTTTTTTTTTGCTTTGTCTGGTTTGTAACCTGAACAGAAACCACAATGATCTTACCCCGACAGGCTTGGTCTTCTCCCAGTCAGTCAGCAGATCGATACTTCGGCTCTCCACAGCTCGGTCCTCCTGAACGATCTTCATCTGCAGATTTGCCACTTGCTGCTGAATGGCAGAGTCTTTGCGCCGCATGATGTCATTAAATGCACCCCATTCGCCCTCAATGTTGTCGATGTAAAGCCAGGACGATGGGAACTGGAAGCGCTGTTTCTCCAGCAGGCGCTGTCCGTTCCTATAGAGCTGCAGGAGGGAAGTGCACATTAAAGGGGGCAAGTCAATAGTAGGACATGTATAAAAAGATGGTAACATACAGAATAAGTGTCAGACTTACATCGACTTGTTTCTCAAACTGCTTGATCTTCCGCTTCAGAGACTGCACGTAGGTGATGAAGGTCACAGCATCAGATGTACTGGCAGTGTCCACTGAATGCTGCTCCAGCTCTTGACGAGACTGCAAGTAAAAGTCGACATAGTGAGGAACGGACGGCTCCGTCAAATGTGCTGACACATTATATTCTCAGCCTGTACCACATAGGGGACACGGCATGCCTCTAGGTCTAGGGGTTACCCGCACAGTTCTCAGTGTATGATCGGAGCCTTGCTGGGCACTTTGATGTAATTAGAGTTTCACTTGGAAACAGTGGAATATGCTAGATGCTTCAACACTCCGGGTCTGACCTCTGGGGTTCCTTCCGGAGCCCTTTCCCAGCACAGAGATGGCTGTTCAAGTCCACAATTTCTGTACTTACCATTCATTAGAATGGAGAGCGGCAACACGCCAGCCTTTTTCACAGTAAGGTTGACTTAACACAAATGGCGGATTTGCACAAGAACAATCCAAAGCGGATTATAGTATAAGGCAAGTAGAGGAGATGTTAGAAATGCCATATACTCAAATAGGTTGCAGATTTCACCACCGTCAATGTAGCAGCAGTGAAATGTGTGGTAAACCTGCAGCGGCGGGCAGGCTTTGCTGTGGATTAGTGGCAAAACCTGCAGCAGAATTATTCTGCCGCATCTGGACATACCCCCCCAAGAGGCCACCCTCATTTTTAGGGTCACGATCACCTATTCGTAAAGGATAACCCATTTTCAGGATCAGAAAGAGCCCCCCCCAGTAAGACCCATACGAAGACTCACCTTGGAGATCTGAGAATGGAATTCAGTCATGTTATTCCCAAGCATCTGCCCGAATTTGCTGAGAACCTCTTTGTGCCAAGAATCGTATTTCAAGTTCACTTTGGATTGGACTTTTCCGTAGTCGATGATGACTGGACCAAATTCCTTTCTGGTCTCTGCGTTGTCGAACGTCCCTCTGGCCTTTCTGATCTGAACCAGCAGCGCCTGCCATTTATTCAGATCTTCTTCCAGTCGATTGTATATGTTTTCCGCCTGCATATCCCACAGGCACTGGTACTGCAGCCACACCTGCGGAGTAATGAGCAAATGACAAACTTCAGTTCCATACCTAAAAATCCATTAATTGTGCATTTTTGGATTACTAGAAATTCTATACCAGAACAGTCATTTCACATGTGTGGACTCCCATGTGACAGTCAGTATGGAGACAGTACAGTAAGTGCTGAGAAGTGGACAGTCTCTAGAGATTCCAGTACCGGGTTATTTCCCTGTAAATCGGGCACGGGAATATTTTTGGTGTATATGGTTCACAAGACACAGATCCTGGCCAAGTGCTTAACTGCAGAAATGTCCTAGCCTTGTCCTCAAAACAGACAATTTGACATGTTTAATTTTTTTGGGGGGCCACGGAATGGACTTACGAATGCAGACAGCACACGGGTGTGCTGTCCGCATCTTCTGCGGCCCCACTGAGATGAATGGGTTCGCATTCGATCTGCAAAAAATTCAGAAAGGATGCGGTCCAAAGCCTAAAGCCTTGTGCATGGACCCTAATGGGGGATTTCTGAATTTCACAACTATTTGTACTAAGTGCACCAGATGTCCCATTTAACCTATGGCCTTCTCTTACCTTGACGTACTGCTCCACCTCTGTGACAATGTCCATAACGGCCGAGTAAGCTTCCTCCAATCCAGCAGGCCCATCGGGCATTCGGGTCAAGGCGTTGCGATAATACTTCTCTTCTTCAGACAGTTCGTAGTGGACGCCCACCTATCTCACGGCACAGAGTTGCAGCTTGTCAGGTCTAATTAAAAACAGTGGGTGCAGAATATCTATGGAGGTGAACTTACCTGGTATCTCTGACTCTGAATTCTGGGTAGAGACAAGATCACCATTTTCCAGGAGAACAGCTCTTGATAAAGTTTGTATCTGCAGTCTTCAATTGGTGGATTCAGGTAAATGACCTGATTGGTGATGCGCAGCTCATGGACAATATTCTGCAAGGAGAAGTTAAAGGCGTTCAGGTGGGAGAACTGAGGAACCTCCAGTATTAAAGGAACGGTAGACTTCACTTACCTTGATTTTCGGTTCACCACCTGGTTTGTGGCTGACCTGGGGAGCATCGGTGTCCATATCAACTTCTGCTTTGTCGTCAACCTGACCCATGAGGACCTGAGTCCATGTTTTCAAACCAGCTTGTAGACGGACTCCCAGGATCCTTTCAATCTATGAAGAAAGGACATAAAAAAGTCAATTCCAATATTGAAACCCACCCCCAATTAGCAAAATGTATTTCAACCCTGTCCACAAGTCATCTATGGTATTGCATCTCAGCCCCATTCACTTCACACAATCTGTGGACTGCTGTAGCGCTGTTTTTGAAAGAACCAGACATGATTTTCTAATCCTGGACAAAACTTCTTGAGGAGACCCAGCAAGCATGCAGAGTTTAATTAGTAATACTTCCTAGGGAATAGTCTGCAAATAAGCTCTCCTCCATAAGGAAGAAAACCGTTTCTAGATAGGTAACCTGTAAAGTCAATGTCGGACCCATTAAGGAGTCTTGAAACATGACTAAGGTACGTCAGCCAAAAGCAGAAACACCCATATGTAGACCGCACTGATTCAGAGCTTTTGCTCCCTCATCAGTACAGAGTAGAATACAGGTTAAATGGGCAAGATGCCTTTAAAGGGGTTCTGCACTTTGTTTAAACTGATGATCTATCCTCTGGATAGATCATCAGCTTCTGATCGGCGGGGGTCCGACACCCGGGACCCCCGCCGATCAGCTGTTTGAGAAGGCAGCGGCGCGGCCTTCTCACTGTTTACCGCCGGCCCAGTGACGTCACGACTAGTATCAATTAGTGTGGGCGGGGCTAAGCTCAATTCAAGTGAACAGAGCTTAGCCCCGCCCACGCTAGTTGATACTAGTCGTGACATCACTGGGCCGGCGGTAAACGGTGAGAAGGCCGCGCCGCTGCTGGAGCGCCGATGCCTTCTCAAACAGCTGATCGGTGGGGGTCCCGGGTGTCAGACCCCCGCCGATCAGAAGCTGATGATCTATCCAGAGGATAGATCATCAGTTAAATGAAAGTGCAGAACCCCTTTAAAGCCTTGCATGGTACTGGTTCACTCACAAGGATCCATTGACTCCACAAGGGAGCAGTGAACACTTGGTGTCACCCTCTAGTGGCAGAGTTCACATCTACATGACAATTACCTCCATATCAAGTTTGTTGACCCAGATGGGAAGGTTGGAATAAGAGTGAAGGTTCAAGTCATCCACAGCCTTTTGGACTCTGTTCAGGATCTCCGAGAAGGTTTTGTGGTCATACAGGCAGGTTTCTAGAGATCGAACTTCCAAGTCGATTTTCTCTTCGATAATGAGCAGGTCGTCAACCTGGAAGAGAAGGTTGGTCACTAAAATGCTACGTACAACTCTACTGGGGATGGATCACAAGCATGGACCCAGTGTATACCTTTTCTTGGAAGTTGAAGACGGTCTCTGCCAACCGCTGGACATATGGGTCGAGCTTGTAGGACTCCCATACCAGAGCGATGCCCTCGGCGATCAGAGCCTGGACTTCTTTCTTAAGTCCTGCAACCAGCAAGATTATGGTGTTGCGTTCTTCCACTTTTTCACATGTACGCTCGTAAGTGCGGACGCTTTCAATGAGCGAGATGGCGAAGGGATACAGCTGGTTGGCCTGGTGGGCCTTGTTGACAATGGCCAATGGGACGCGGAAACCGAGCCACTTCAGATTGCGGACTTCCTTGGACAAAGTTATGATTTCCGGCAGGAAGTTGACTTTGAGCTTGAGCACGTTCCCACTCCTGCCCCTGGCACGGGTGCTTTCGATGGCGAAGATACGTCCTGCCACTCCTAGGTTGCGTTGTTGAACTTTCCTTGCCCAGTCGTCAAAGATTTCTTGGGTATTGAGCTTCATACGGAAACTGTCTCCATCTTGCTTCAGCTTCTGTCCTTCAACGTGGTTCTCCCACCCTTTGCCAAGGACATCTTCCACCCGCTTCATGTATGCCGTCAGCTGCCGGTCAATCTGTTTGGCCCAGATTATGGAGCCAGACACCGGAGGGAGGTCTCGGACGTGACTCATTTTGCAGGCCTGACTTTGGGGGTACTGCACTTTGAACTTGTCATGAAGAGACTCAATGTCATCTTTTACCCGCTGGATGAGCTGAGTCTGATACTCCCGGATGGCTCCTCTGATGTGGGGTCTAACAAACAGAGCGTTAAATCGTGAGAAGATCCTGAACATTTCATTGGCATTCTTCGCTGTGCCAAGCTGATCTCGTAGGCGGGCAGTGATCCTGGTCTCCACTCGGTCGATTCTTTCATCGTATCTCTTCAGAGCGGCTTCCCATGCTTCCGTGCCTTCTTTTGAGACATCTAAACCATCAACTTCCTTGACGTTTTCATAAGCGAGATTTACTTCCTCTATTGCATTGGCATCTGCTGCATCAAACAGGACTTCTGCCACCTTCATGTCCTGAGGCTCTGGGACTTCCCCCTGGTTCTGTTGAGCAACAGCTGTGACCTATAGAACAAAAGCAATGACAGTTTTCATATGCATGGTGTATACTGGACAGGCATATGGATCCAAGCTTGACCCAACTGGTTTAAAGGTCCTGTCCATAGATCCTCTATGAGGCGGAGTGGAGAGCTGCTAGATCGAGTCGTCCATATATTAGATATATTTCTGAATGGCCACCAAGGACTGCACAGTTGGTTTAATTCTAAGAACTTTGAAAATAGCAGGCGCTTGCTTATTTTTGGAACTCATAGAAGCAAATAGAGAGGGCTGTGCACGC
Organism: Bufo bufo; assembly: GCF_905171765.1. Classification (NCBI taxonomy): domain Eukaryota; kingdom Metazoa; phylum Chordata; class Amphibia; order Anura; family Bufonidae; genus Bufo; species Bufo bufo. Next base: position 14,094,521 of record NC_053399.1, on the reverse strand, counting down.
TTAACTACCTCCATTCATAGCAGCTGCAAAATGGTTGGGGGACCCCATAAGTCAAACCTGCACCTACCGGACATTATGGCACATCCTGTCATCTTCAGTGTCACCGCCTGCATTGTATACTAGAAGGTCACAAACCACTAGTATTAGTGCAGTTTTTATTTATTTTATTTTTTAAAGTGCATATTGTAATGGGACCACTAAAAGTAGCAGACGCCATATATACGGGACACCGCCAGGCACCTCCCCATTCTAAACATGGAGCGGCATGTCGGTGGCACCGTCAATGGCAGCGTGTACATGCGCCATGCTTTGTAGCTAGGAGATAAGCTTATACCTGAGGTCTCAGCACCCGTACGATGACCGCTCGGAGCTGTTCATGCTGGCGCCTGAATTTCCTCATCTGGTCCAGCCGCGCCTGCAGCTTCCGGTGAGCCGGATTAATCCTCCAAACCATTTTCAGGTTCTCCTCTCGCTTCCGTTTTACGATGTCTCTCAAAAGGACTTGAAGTTTCTCGTACTCGTCGTCCCAGGTTTGGAAGACTTCAAAACAGGCAACCATGACCTAAAGAATTAAAAATAAATAAAATAAAATAGCGTTTTAATATTTTCAAGGGGTTGTCCACAAATATAGCAACTTCTTAATACCAGGGACAACAGATAATTAATCGTGAGGAGCGCTTGAGCTTTGGATCATAGACCCCAAGTCGATTTGTTCAAGCCTAGTGAGGGTCACTGTACCTTTAAGAAAGCACCTAAAATGCAGTTGTCTCTTAGACACACAAGGAAGAACCCCACTTGAAATGATCTCGTCATGGCCGATACCTGATGTTTAAAGCTCGTACCTTCTCAAACTCTTCATAGGCCACGTGCATGAGTTTTCTCGTGCCCAGGACTTTCAGGAGCTGAGAACTGAGATCCCTGGAAATGGCTTCAACCAGTCTCAGTGCCCTCTGAATTGGGTATTTTGTGTTCCTGATTTTCCGGAGGTGGGTGAAAATGGCGACTAGAGCCTGCCTGATTTTGTCCAGTTCGGTGGCGGACAACAGGTCGTTCAAAGGAAAGTCCTTCATCAGCGGGTTGTAGTCATTCACTGTTTCCAGGGCTTGCTTCAGGCCTGGGAGGCGAGAAGGAATGAAAAAGGTTAATGGCCATTTTTAAGGGGTCGTCTTCTCTCTTTGATGGACATCTGCACTACCTGCAGCACTGTGTCACATCATCATCTAGTCCAGGGGTCAGCAACCTCCGGCACTCCACCTGTTCAGAAACTACAACTCCCAAAATGCTTTATTCACTTCTGTGGGAGTTCGAAGAACAACTGAGCATGTTTGCACGCTGGGAGTTGTAGTCTCACAGCAGCTGGAGTGCCAAAGGTTGCTGATCCCTGACCTAGACCAATGCCTCTGACAATTGAAAGACTAAAGCCATTGGACAATGCGGTCATGTGACTGCCTGACAGGATCCCAAGGGGTAAGAGTTCTTCTCAGAGACTTTACCTGTGTCGGTGTCAAAGCTCACAGTGGCGTGGAAACGCTTCCCGTGCTTCAGGATGTCCAGTGTGAGAAGAACCTCAGGGCTCTCGCGTTTCTCTTGAATACGGTATAGCGCCCTCTCCAGGTTCAACCAAAAACTGATCTCTTGCAAAGCTGTTCCAGAAGCCGGATCACGATCCAGTTTTGTCACCTGCAAAATAAAATGTCAGATTCAGGACAAAACTGAAGTGAAACTGCAGACACTGTACATACATTACTTCTCCTGTACTGATCCGGAGTTACTTCCTGTATTATACTCCAGAACTGCACTCACTATTATGCTCTGACACCTGCAAAATAGCAAGTGCACCTCTGGAGTATAATAAAGGATGTAACAGGATAAGTAATGTACACAGTGACTGCACCAGCAGAATAGTGAGTGCAGCTCTGGAGTATAATACAGGATGTAACTCAGGATCAGTACAGGATAAGTAATGTATGTACACAGTGACTCCACCAGCAGAATAGTGAGTGCAGCTCTGGAGTATAATACAGGATGTAACTCAGGATCAGTACAGGATAAGTAATGTATGTACACAGTGACTCCACCAGCAGAATAGTGAGTGCAGCTCTGGAGTATAATACAGGATGTAACTCAGGATCAGTACAGGATAAGTAATGTATGTACACAGTGACTGGACCAGCAGAATAGTGAGTGCAGCTCTGGAGTATAATACAGGATGTAGCTCAGGATCAGTACAGGATATGTAATGTATGTACACAGTGACTGCACCAGCAGAATAGTGAGTGCAGCTCTGGAGTATAATACAGGATGTAACTCAGGATCAGTACAGGATAAGTAATGTATGTATGTACACAGTGACTGCACCAGCAGAATAGTGAGTGCAGCTCTGGAGTATAATACCGAATGTAACTCAGGATCAGTACAGGATAACCATTTACAAAGTAATAATTTTTATGCAGATTTTGCAAATTTGTGAACAAATACACCTACAACTTGACTTTTGGTTCACATGTGGGTCGGAGGCTTTTGTTAGGAGCCCGAGTCAGACTTAGTTAAAAATGGCGGACAGTATACAGCAGTCGAGGGGTCCCATTGGGCACCATTCACATCCATCATTTGACAGAAATGCCACATTTTCATTCTGCTCCTATATTGGAAATTCGCAGAGATCTGAGCATCTGTTATATATTCTCTTATGAGCTAAACAGCCCGGACTCCAGACTGATACATTCCACCTGCACCGATACATTGTAGCAAACTACCAGGGCAGGAGACGGATTTGTGCTACTGTTTAGACTGGCTGCAATTGTAACAAAACCTGCGAGAAGTTAGCAGGTCAAGAGTCTGGATGTCAAGACAAAAGTTCTCATTCACATACAGCAAGCAGAAATGTTAGAACGGTAAGGGACAGAAATATATATAAGATTTTAAGACACAGGCGTATACCGGGAGAGAGTAAGAACATACCTTTTGTATTTCCCGAATCCAGCGGTTGACACCGGACTGCAGCTGGTTGAGGAACGTTGGGTCCTCCACCTTGTCTCCGAAGTCGGTGACTTTCGGCTTCTCGCCCCTCTCGTAGCACTGCTTGGCCACGTTGGTGATGTTGGGGTGGATCATCAGGCTGATCTCTGGGATTTCAATGTTCTGCTGAAGATGCAGAAGTCCCATCTCCAGCTCCGCAATCTTCTTCTCCACAGACGGAGCCATTTTGTCGCCATCTCTGCAGACAAATCACACACAGCTTGAGCACGGGCGGGAATAAGACGACTGTTTGTGACCAGTGCTGCTCGGCGGTTTGGAGTGGGGTTACACACCCTAATAGGGACCCACCACCACAAGCCTGAACAGAGCTGCACTCTGTATGTACACAGTGACTGCACCAGCAGAATAGTGAGCGCAGCTCTGGAGTATAATACAGCATGTAACTCAGGATCAGTACAGGATAAGTAATGTATGTACACAGTGACTCCACCAGCAGAATAGTGAGTGCAGCTCTGGAGTATAATACAGGATGTAATTCAGGATCGGTACAGGATAAGTAATGTATGTACACAGTGACTGCACCAGCAGAACAGTGAGTGCTGCTCTGGAGTATAATACAGGATGAAACTCAGGATCAGTACAGGATAAGTAATGTAATGTATGTACACAGTGACTGCACCAGCAGAATAGTGAGTGCAGCTCTGGAGTATAATACAGGATGAAACTCAGGATCAGTACAGGATAAGTAATGTAATGTATATACACAGTGACTGCACCAGCAGAATAGTGAGTGCTGCTCTGGAGTATAATACAGGATGAAACTCAGGATCAGTACAGGATAAGTAATGTGTGTACACAGTGACTGCACCAGCAGAATAGTGAGTGCTGCTCTGGAGTATAATAATACAGGATGTAACTCAGGATCAGTACAGGATAAGTAATGTAATGTATGTACACAGTGACTGCACCAGCAGAATAGTGAGTGCAGCTCTGGAGTATAATACAGGATCAGTAACGTATGTACACAGTGAACCAGATCTATATATAAACTGTATTATGGTGATCAATAGGTGGATGTGTAAGCAGGGGGTTTGGAGCTGTGTAACAGAACAGACTATAGAAAGTGACTAGTTAATAAAATAAATCAGAGCTCATGTCTGACCCGGAGCGCCCCTTACCTGTCAGCTTTGCCTGATTCACGGATGTACGATTTAAAGAATGGGGCGACCGCGTTGCTGATGAAGGAGTGCAGCGTCTCGTAGGGGGAATCCTCGCTGAGTGTGAGCACTCGCAGTTGAGAGGAGATGGGTTTGTCAGCGTCGATGACGGGGGTCCTCTTAATAAATGCCAGACTGGAGGGAAAGAAAATAGTACATGAAACATGCGCAACAATCCCCCCGACCGCCTCTCTGCAGCCGCGCCGCCCTCCGATAATCTGCTTCACCGTGTTACCTGTTGGATTTCAGTCCATAGTGGATGTCGATGTTAACCCTGTACGAGATTAACTCTCTCTCCTCTTCTCCTTCATCACCGACGTCCTCTGTGGAGAGAAGAACAGTGAGAGTCAGCGTCATTGTGACACTCAGCAGCAGCAGGGAGCGCGGGGAACGGGCACCAGTGAGGTTTTCGATCTATACATCATGATCTCAGAGGACTGGGCTGCAGCACCAGAGGGCTGAGCCGTCAATCACACCGCAGCCCCGCCCACATCCAGTCCCAGAAGGAAAGTTGCCCATATCCTGTACAATAGCAGACACCCAGAAATGGCATATAACCGGCAGCGTCACGGCTGTACGGAAATAATTCCCGCTACGCTTCTCTTATAGACGTGCATTAGAAGGACGGCGATAAATCAATTATTTCCACATATAAACCCGACAGCACCCAGATACAGTACGTAGAAAACCCAGGTTCTCTTTTAATAGACGCGATGATCCCATGACTCCACCGCGCCCTCCTCAGACTGACGGCCAAGTGACTCCACCCTGTGATCCCAGCAGCAGAGGCGGCATTCACAGGACGGACAGTAAAAATGGATGAAATTCATTGTTTTCTTTTTTTAAATCCCGCACCCCTACAGTGCCCTGAGTATATGGCCCCATTCACACGGCCGTGAACCGCAAGATACAGCAAAAGATAGGACACAGGGCGAAATCACGGACACAGAAGCCCACCGAAGGGCTTCCGTGTGTTTCCAGGTCCATGTCCTATCTTTTGCTGTATCCTGCGGGTCACGGACCAATAGAAGGCAATGGGTCCACACCGAGATGTGGAGGGCACTGTTTTTTTTTTTACAGACCCGTGGTATGCTGTCCGCAACACAGGTTATGGCAGTACTACAGTAGTTTGAACTTGGCCTATATAAGGTCCCTTTGTAGTGCTGCCTGGACATTTAATGGCCCCCTAACTGCCCCCCCCGTATCGATAATGGCCCCCTTACTGCCCCCCCCGTATCGATAATGGCCCCCTTACTGCCCCCCCCGTATCGATAATGGCCCCCTTACTGCCCCCCCGTATTGATAATGGCCCCCTTTCTGCCCCCCCGTATCGATAATGGCCCCCTTACTGCCCCCCCCGTATCGATTATGGCCCCCTTACTGCCCCCCCCCCGTATCGATTATGGCCCCCTTACTGTCCCCCCCGTATCGATAATGGCCCCCTTACTGCCCCCCCGTATCGATAATGGCCCCCTTACTGCCCCCCCCCCCCCCCCGTATCGATAATGGCCCCCTTACTACCCCCCCGTATCGATAATGGCCCCCTTACTGCCCCCCCGTATCGATAATGGCCCCATAGTGACCATGATAATGCCATTAAAAAAAAAAAAAAAATCCCTCATCCACTTGCACATGTGATGTGAGGACCCGCTCCTCACTGGGGGCAGCAGAACCTGGCATCACATGATGGGACGTCATGACGCTGGAGCCTCCGGTGAGGAGCGAGTGTCCCCACACAGTCAAGTGGATGAGGGATGTTTTTGTTTTTTAACCCCTGAACGGCCCTTTCTTTTTTCTCTCAGTGTACCCATTTTTTCATGGCCATCAGACAGACACACTCTTGTCTAAACAAAACTGTGATAAAGGGGCCCATTGGGCCGTGAAAATGGTCAACAATAAGATATGCTGCCTTGAA